>NW_005871134.1:2040135-2071663 GCF_000147115.1 Myotis lucifugus
GATTCAGAACTTTCCCTCTCCCTCAAAAGCAGCACGCAGGGAGAAAGCACAGCACGGCACCCGGCAGGCCTGGGCTGCGGCTGCGGTCCGTCCTGCCAACGGCTGGCCGAACAGAGGAAAGGCCGCGCTCACGCTCATCCTGAGAGACTGAGTGACGCCGGCTGTCGAGGTCTGGCTGGGTCTTGGGGGGCAGAGAAGATAATGTCAGAGTCCCTGTCCTTCAGACACTCGGAGACCAGCAGCTGGGACAGACCCTTCCAAACAAGGACAGCCAAGTGGCATTTCCCACATCAGAGCCGAGGAGCCCGATGGCCCCGCCCCCGGGAACTTAGCCAGGCTGGACTGTTGGGACCACAGCTTTGCAGAGGCTGAAAAATCAAGCCCGCATTTAACGGAGAGATATTCTCGGCCTCAACTCTAAGGGCAAGACTGCGAATGAGAGAGAGGTGACCGGGAAATGACTACTACTGCTCAGAAGAGAGAACCAGGGCCTTGCAAGAGTGTTAGAAACCAAGGACCAGGTTCAGAGGTTTTATTCAACTCCTTTTTCCCCGTCAGGGACTCCCCACCGAGGACTGAGACAGTTCTGAGGTGGACTCCCAGCCACACAGACCCTGCATTAAGCAGAAGCCTCCTTCCCAAGGGGTCTGGTTAGTGAGGTTTTGTCTTTCCTGAAGTTTTATTTTCTCGTAGGAAATGTTTATCTTCAGCCTATGGCACAGCCCTTCCTACACAGACTCAGAAAAATTGGTTTCTGCCTGAACCACTGACCACTGGGTCCTGCAGCACACTGTGGCAATGGGAGGAGGGGACACGTTCCACGGAATGTGAGGGTCAAGAGGAGACATCCTTACAAGGATGCCAGGCTTCCAGATGGCCACAGGCCTGGGAGGGGCCTCAGCTCACTCGGAACTGGGAGCTGTGCCCCCTCCCACTGCGAGGGACGGACAGCAGCGAAGGTGTTAGCACTCCTTTAAAACACCAGGGCTCACTCTGCTGGAGAACAGAACATCTCTGTTCCCAACAAAACCCCAACCTGACTGATGACATTGGTCATCCAGCCCTTTGCACCATCCTTCTCTGTCTGTCTGTCTATCTGTCTCTCTGCCTTTGCTGTGTTTTCTCATCTGCCGGGGATTGGTGGATCCCAAAGCAAAACAGACAAAAAACAAACAAAAAACAAACAAACAAACCAAAAACTACCATAAAAACCCAAATAATAAATCAGTAAGTTGCACCAAGGGAGACAATAAAAAAAATGAAGGCGTTGGAGAAGTTTCAAGAAGAGAAATGTTGCCTCCATGTGGAAGGTCATCCAGGGTTCCCATGTCACTGTCAGTCCCCCTCCCACCCATGACTTTAAATGTAGCTGCTGGTCCACACACAGATCTACAATCCACACACAGACCACACAAGGAAGGCAGTGGGCAACAGCCTGGGCTCAGGGCCCAGCCCAGAGTGGCCTTCCGGCCCCTCCTGGCACCCCCTTCTCTCATCTCCCTACGTCTCACTGTCCACAGGTCAGATGGCCTGATGCCAGAGGGCAGGTGGCATCTGCAGCTCTGGGCGGGACACATCCCCCCGTCAGCCTTAGCTCCCAGCATCCTGAGCATCTTCTCACGCAAAGAGACAACACCCCACAGACCCCAGAGGGTGGCGGTTCCTTACCAATGGCAGTGGTGAGAAATGAAACCACTTCCGACTCCTTCCCATCATTGTAAAAAGCCAGGTGCCAGATGCCTGAATCCAAGTACTGGATGAAGCCGGTCTCGTGGCTGGAGGGAGGGACGGCTCCCCGGGACTGGCGCTGGGGCCCCTCCAGGCTCCGTGCCTCCTGGGTCAGGAGCCTCCTTCCATCCAGCAGCTCCACAAAGTCAAACTGAAGTACAGAGAGAGCATGGTTAGTAGCAGATCTGCTTTGCCACAGTGCTGGCTTCTTTCTTCAGGCTTCTCCTGTGGAGAACCCAGGGAACACACCTAAGACGGGCAAGAGAGGCTAAAGCCATGTGAAGCTTGATGGACCACCCCCAAGTCCTCCCCAGACCCCATTTTCTCAGGGCAATAGTCTGCTTATTCTTTGTGGGTGCAGCACAATTAGTGGGTTCTTTTCCGGCCTCATTCTGCTTTAATGTTGGTGTACGTGTGGTAAGTCTTCCTCTGGCTGAGTCTGGCTCAGGACAACCAAGCTTTTTCAATGGTGGGCATGTGATCAGACCCTGCCACTTAACAAGTGAACTCCCAACTCCGTGGAACCCCAAGGGGTCCAGGGTTGGGACTGGAGCCCTGGATGTGCCTTAAATGTCAGTCAAGTGCAAATGAAAGTTCATTTATATCTATCTTCTTTTTGTCAATGATCCTGTCTAAGCGCTTCAGTTTCAGGGAGCAGTTTTAACTGGATTAGCTCAAAACTCTATCAATAATTACATGCTCTGTCAAACACAATTGCCAATCGATCCGAGCCTGCTAGTATGAGACTCAAGAGAAGTCAGACACATGGTGTTAACAACAGGAAGATGGTTAAGTCCTACTGGCCTACTAGCAAGCAAATTGAGCTTTCTGTCTTTTTTTCCTTCTTTCTTTCTCTATATATCTATTTTTCTTTCTTTGTTAAAAAAATTCTTTATTGTTTAAAGTATTACATATGTCTCCTTTTCCCCCTATTGACCTCTCCTGGGCTGTTCCCACCCCCCAACACATGCCCTCACCCCCTACTGTCTGTGTCCATGGGTTATGTTTATATGCATGCATACAAGTCCTTTGGTTGATCTTTTACCCTCCCCCTTCCCCTGCTTTCCCTCTGAGGTTGGTCAGTCTGTTCAATGCTTCTATGTCTCTGGATCTATTTTGTTCATTCATTTATGTTGTTCATTATGTTCCACAAATGAGTGAGATCATGTGATATTTATCTTTCTCTGACTGGCTTATTTCGCTTAGTATAATGTTCCCCAGGTCCATATTTTTTAAAAAAAACCAAGATATTTATTCTATCTCATAAAAAATGTCTGAAGGCATGAATCTAGGGCAGTGATGGCAAACCTATGACACGCGTGTCAGAAGTGACATGCGAACTCATTTTTTTGGTTGATTTTTCTTTGTTAAATGGCATTTAAATATATTAAATAAATATCAAAAATATAAGTCTTTGTTTTACTATGGTTGCAAATATCAAAAAATTTCTATATGTGACACGGCACCAGAGTTAAGTTAGGGTTTTTCAAAATGCTGACACGCCGAGCTCAAAAGGTTCGTCATCACTGATCTAGGGCTAGCATCTCAGTTCTACAAAGAAATCAGGGGCCATGCTCTCTCTATTTTCCTGTGACTCCATCCTTAGCAAATGTATCTATCTAGCTGTTACCTAAAAACCTTAATGACTGGTGCTAGGAGACTGCATTTGGCCTGGGGATGTCTGCTGGATGCCTATAGATATATGATACTCTAATCCCAGAGCTGGGAGGGCCTTACAAGTCTGTTCTTTACCCATCGTGACTGGTAATATGTCAATCATCTGGGCTGAGTTTATGAAGTGTTTTGGGCATGCATATGTCTGAGTAAATGTGAAACTCTGAAGGAGAGAAAGAATGCCCGAGACTCGGGAAATAACATGTACTCGGATCCAGGCCCTGCACTAGCTGCCTTATAAATGCTATTCCTTATTCTTCGGAACAGCCCTGCAGTGTAGGTCTTGTTTTCACCACTTGACAGATTAGGAAATTGCTCTGAGAGGATAACAGGCTCCAGGTTTCACAGCCGATAATGAGAGGTCTGTTGGATTCAAACTCAGGTCTGCCTGACTCCAAAGTGCACACATTTTTTCCTCTAGATTATATTTCCCAGAATTTAATTTAGGAGACTAGGTGAGAAAAGGAAGGCAATGCGACATTTCCCAGAATTCCCTCCCCTTAAAAAGCCCCAGGGATATAACCCTACTCATCTGAAAGGCAGGGGGTCTGAGAGAAGGTAAATAGATGAATGGGTTATCCTATACAATAAAAGCCTAATATGCCAAGTGTCCGACCGTTTGTTTGACCATTCAACCAGTCGCTATGCCGTGCACTGACCACCAAGGGGCAGGCACTCCAACCGATAGGTTAGCTTGCTGCTGGGGTCCAGCTGATCAGGACTGGGAGAGACGGGGCCGAACACGCCCTAGAGCCCTCCTGCAATCCCTCCCCAGCCCCGAAAGTGCACTGGTGGGGTCCCTCGACCTGGGCCTGTGCCCCTCTCACAATCCAGGACCCCTCAGGGGATGTCAGAGAGCCAGTTTCAGCGCAATCTCCACAGGCCCAGGCCGAGGGACCCCACCTCTAGTAAATATATAAAATTCCCTTCAAGCTGAAGGATGCAGGCTTAAGCATTAGGCTTCTTGTCTGTGGGTTAAGAGTTGAGGTAGGAGCCCTGGAGGTCAGCAGGGCGGGTGGGATTCTGGTTACCTGCGTGTGTGAAGGAGGAAGGCCTTTTCTGCCATAAATGCCGACTAGAGCCGCCTTTCCCAGAGACACATTGAATTTCAGATACACGGGGTGGTCTATGAACACCTGAGATCTCCAGAACGTGCCGGGAGGAATCTTCTGGGAAGCCCGTCTCCCCACGTCGATTTCTCCCGAGTCTATAAAACTGTCCTCTGGAAAGAAACTACTGGGCTTTCCTACCAAGACACAGGGAAGGGAAGACAAAACATCACGATTAGACACAGGTGAGTCAAGCGATTAGTGCATTCACATGAGCAGGGCGCCCCTCTGCCTCGTACTCCTCGCTACAACAGTCTGCTGCCAGCCACCCCCTTACCCCCCGCCCCCCAACACCCCTACTGAAGAGTAAGAGTGTCCAGACGTTTTCCCAGTGATACTCAAATTGTTTTGCTAAAAATACTCATTCCTCCAAAGCAGTGTGCGTCCTCCCCAAGGGCCATCTGTTTACTGCATAATTCCACAGCTTGTTAAGATATATTTTGATCCTAAAAATAATCATTTGCTGTCACATGAGAATAACTCTGTGTGTGTGTGTGAAAGTGTGCATGCTAAAATAGAAAGGCTGGAGGAAACAAGGTGCTGTTATTCAATTCCCAACTAAGAATGGTCCTCCCGGCAGTAGGAAGCAGGACCCGAGTGGAGTAAGGCATTTGACAAGTTCACTAGTTTATATATAATTGGAATTCAAATTCTGAGGCTGAGATATGTGGATGGGGTTTCTGTTGGGAGCAGGGGTAGGGTTGGGGAAGATGAGGAAGAGGGAGGAAAAATGCTTCTTTGTCTAGGATGGGAGGTCTTTGAATATCATTTCTGTGCTAAAGAGGGTAAAGTTGAAGGAATTTCTCAAGTTCAGGCACAAAGGCTATGACATGCTTGGAAATTTGACCCAGGCCCCCAACCTTGCAGGCTGCAGGGAAGTGGGGGGTGGTGGTGGTTAGGAGTAAGGTCTCTTGATTATTTCTGTCACCAATCAGGAGAGTCACAGCTTTCTGGAGGCACCCCAAGTGCCAGGAAGGAAGACTACTTATCAAACTTCCTCTATTTAGTAATTAAACACATTCACATGTGAAAAATATAAACCCTCACTTCCTGCCAGACCTTGGCCTTCTGAGGAGTTGGGAGGGAGCAGGAGACTCTAGGGATGTAAGGAGACCACCCTTAGGATGATGACAAGCCAAAACCAAGTCAACATCTTATTTGTCCTTAGAAAGCACCCCCAGGCATCCTAGTTCCAAGCCTGTTGTGTTGTTAGAGCTGTTGGAAGAGACACTTTAGAGAACAAGAATCCATTTGTAAAGAAAACACGTTTCTGGGGACTTTTTATGAAAAACATTTGGGGAATAGGAAATTAAAGCGTCTTTTCCCCCTAGTTTTGTAAGAGTCCTTACAAAGCACATTTTATGCTGAAATGGAGCTTGGCAGGGCACTGTTGTAGTCATAAAATATTGTGCTGTTTTAAATAATACAATTCAATTTAAATGTTAAACTTCTCCATATGTTATCATTCCCTTATAAACTCCCAGGCAGAAACATCAGGTTTTTAGCTTCAAACCATTAAATGTTATTTTAATTAAATATATGCCAACAAAAAAAAGTTAAAATGCATGCTCTCAATAAAAGTACCACTAGTATTCTGTCATTGGCATGGGGAAGAGCTCGCATTTAATTCCTATATGGAAGCAACGTGCCCCAGACTTTTACCTTGAAAGTGGAGACACACACAAACCACCATGCAGTGGTTCAAAGTTCAAAGACAGAAGCCAAATTCGAAAAGCATTAAGATGGAAGAGAATTACTTTCCCATTCTTCCTTATCTGATGTCTGGTTTCCCAATACCACAATCCTTTTATAGTCCAGGTAGAAAATAGTATGCCCTTGAGCTTCTAATTCTGCTAGGGAAGCAGAAGTCTGAGGGAGTACGAAACAAAAATGGGATGAGTTCTGGGCTTTTTACTCCTAGAAACTGCAGAGAAAAAAACCCACGAAATTGCTAATTCTAAGGACTCGTTTCTTTTGTGAGTGGGTGTGAGTTAGAGCTGGTGAGAGCAGAGAAGGGTCTGCCTCCCACTAATTTGTATGTCTGAGAATAAATAACAAGAACATCTCCCGCATTTCGGCACGCTGTTGGGAAACCATGCATAATTCATTTTCCCTTCAGTGAGCATGTCTGCAGGAGATGGCTATTGTAGTAGCTCCTTCTTTAGCCTCACAGGTCAGGGGCCAAGCCCAGAGACTCTCAAGAGATCTGCTGGCCCAGGGGCACGAATAAGTTGGCTCTTACTCCAAAAGAGGGAGGGGCAAAGGGAGGGGAATATTCTTTTCTAGCACTCTAGTATTTCATCAAAGATGCCAAAATAGGGGGAACTTGTCTTTGGTGTGTATACAAGAAACCAAAATAGTAAATTCTGGTCTTGGGCACCCCCCACACTCCGCCCCAAGACTTTGACTTTTTTTGGCTGAGACTGTAAGGGCCACTCTGGAGCTTTGGTTCAAAAGTGACCTTGGACCAGAAGTCACTTTGTTGAGATACTTAGGGAAGGGGCCACAACCCAGCTGAAAGGCCGTGTTTGAGAGGGGAAAGAGGTCCCCCACTGGGAATGTAACCTCTATTATTCTTCTTCCCCTCTGGTCCCCAGAGGTGCCCTGGATGAGATGGGGGCTTTTCTAGGGGGAGAGCTGCAGCCTGCTGGGTCCTGGGCCTGATGGGAAAGAGGCGTGAGACTGGCTGGGCTGAGGGCTGTTCAGAGTGAAACCACCCCATCCTTTCCTGCCTTGAAAAAACCCCGTCTTCCTTCCAGAAGCCATAACCCATGATTCTTTGCTCTTAATTCTGAGCACTGAGCTGTGAGCATTAGGAAAGAAAACATCCTACTACACAGCAAAACCCAGCAGTGGTGGAGAAATGAGAGAGGGAAGAGGCAACCAGAGGAGAAAAGGCCTGTGTATAAAATTCATTTTACCCCTATGACATTCTGGAAAATAATAATAATAATAATAATAATAATAATAATAATAATAATAAAGTAATGGTAATAGTAATGAAGGTAGAGGTAGTAGTTTTAGCTACCATGTATTGAACTCTAACTACATGGTGGGCAATTTCACGTATCTTAGGTCAGTTAATTCTCACATGATTGAAATGTATATCCTGAGGCTCAGAATGCTTAAGAAACACTGGGAGATGAACCCATTCGGAGTTCGCTTTTATTATTAGAATATGGCTTCTTAGAGCATGACACTGATGAATGGTTAATCACAACTCTTCAAAGACATTCTCGATGGGGGCAGAGTGCACTGACCCTCTTTAAGGGCAAGAGTCCAATTTAATGCACAGTCCCTACAGGCTAACTAGCAAGGCCGGAGCGGGCAGATCCAAGGCTCAGTGTCAAACTTGCCGGAGCGGGCAGATCTAAGGCCCAGTGACAAACTTGCGGGCATCCTGGGGTACCAGAAGTTGACAATTTTTATGAACTCGGGACCTGCAAACAGCCCTAAAAGGTGACAGTCAGCATCTCGGACATTCATAAGAAGGACACTGTTCCACTGCTCAAAGTACTTAACTCAGGATTAGGGACCACCAACAGCACGATTAGGTTTCACAAGGCAGATTCTACTGACATTGGCCCTTTTCTTTGTAAATATATACAAATTCAGGCTTCCTGTAGCAATGCTGTGCAAATACACAATCATGTTTATAAAATAAATTTCTCAACAAATTTCTGACATGATTGGATAGCTCAGTAAAATGTGTAATATTTGAAAGAACTGAAATTTCATACACTGCCCAGTTACTTTCCTGAACTCAGTTCTAAATTGCTAATCAACTAATATGCCCCACCCTCCTTCTACCCTTTTTTGTTCTTTTCAATGCAATAACTTGCACAAAGGATCCTTTAGTTTCCTTAGCAACTGTTTGAAATTTATTTGGTTATCAAAATAAGCTGTTTCATTTTGGAGAGCCCAGCTGAGCCTGCATGCAGCAATTTGCATGGTTCAAACTGATGGGCAATTCTGATTTCACTGCAGAAAGAAGAAAATGCTATCCCTAGCCCACCAATTCAACCATCAGAAATGCTTGTTTATTCATGGCTTTTTTTCCCCCCTTCTCCATTAATGCATAACATAAGTTCTTGTGGCTTTACTTGCAAAAGCTGTTGTATTTGGTTTCTATCCTATGACAACCCTGAAATGGTTATAGCCATGTTGAAAATATAGCATATACTGCAGTTTGATGTTATTCTCAAAGACATGGTGAACATTTAAAATACTGTTTCATCATGTGTTTTATTTGCATTACTAAATAATACTCAAAAATGCCCTGATCCTCTGCAGGATCTTTGAGGATAAAATGTTAATCAGCTTGGATTTCTGAGATTCTAATAACTGATATGGAATGACTTTGAATTTGAATAGACAAGAAGAAAGGAACCAGGATTTGTGGAATGCCTCTTCACCACTAGCATTTGAAAAAATAGGTATCATCCTTGTTCTACAAATGAGGAAACTAAGACCAAAAGAGATGGAGTAACTGGCATGAATTAATAGAGCCGATAAATGGCAGGGCTGGGAGTCAAACCCTGGACTGTCTACTGCAAGGCCCATTTATCCTTTTCCCATCATACCCCACTGTTTCCCCCATCATTGTGGGACAGGGTCTCTGAACCTAATTCTGGAGTCAGCTCTCTTCTTTGATACCCTCAGAAGGGACAGGAAATATGCACTCACATTAGGGTTAGAAACTTTCCCCCTTGAGATGTGTCTAAGGAATTCGATTTTTTAACATCATGATTAAAAGCATTAACTGAGTAGACATTGGTTTGACCAGGGCAAAAGAAGTTAAGAACCATGTGGTCTCACGTAAACTATAGAAAGCTTTGTCCACTGTTTTTCCAGACTGGTGTGTTTTCTTGTCACAGTAATTGCTTTTGATGCTGACCACTTTCCAGCACTGCATTGCATTTCAGGGGTTGGTAAACAGGATCCATTTGCATTAGTAATGACAGATAATCCCTTTAAGCAAAAATACTCCAATTAAAGTAAACCAATAAGCTGGTGCAATTGTATTGTGTCTCTTATCTGTGCCTCCTGCTCCATGCCTAAACAACCCACAAACTAATTTCATTAGACTGAGAGATTTCAGATATATCCAACTCCTGTTTAAAGAATGCTTGATAGAGATCATGGGGGGAAGAAAATACATTTTGCTAAATGAGACCCTTTACCAATAGGTTTAGGGTTAAACATATCTTCAGTCTGCATTTGTGCATGCTGATCTAAAGACAGTCTTCATTTCATGGTATTCATCTGCAGCATCTGACACTGTAACTGGCTTGGGCATCACGAGCCAACAAGCAGGACCATGGACAGGACCAATTCGAAAAAAATTCTGAAGAGCCATCTGGTCAGTCCTCTGATGATTCTATGACTAATTTCATATGTAGAACTTGCAAATTAGAATGGGCCTTAGAGATCATCTAGCTCCACAACCTCCCTGTAAAGAGAAGGAAAATGAAGCCAGAAGGTCTTTTCAAGGGATTTGCTTAAGGTGACATCACAGGCAGCTGGACTTGAATTCAGGGCTCCTGATTCCTAAGCCAGAGTTCTTCCCAAGACCCTATGCATGTGCCCTCCTACCCTAATATGGGGCAAAGGAAGTGTAAATTATTCAAGGTTTTAAGTCTTAAAACCTTTGGAAAGGAGAAGATGGGCTTTGGATCTGTGGAAATACCCCCAATTTGCGTCCCTTAAAGATGAATACAGGTAAAAAGTTGATTTTGGCCTTTGAGATCATCATTTCAGAGGCCATGAGTAGATACCCCAACAAGCATATGCTACCCTATTAACCAAACTGTTGCGTGGAAGGCAAATCCTTGAAAGGCCAGAGAAGCTCAGAAAACATGACCTAAAAGTTAAATGAAAGGAAAGGTAAGATGTAAGCAGTAAGGGTAGGAGGCAGCTACGGCCACTTTGCTGACTGAGTTAACACCAGAGAGAGAGAGAGAGAGAGAGCAGGTCACAGCAGGGGCAGGAGAACAGATGGCCACCCTGCCCAGAATGACCTCCTGACTGGCTCATAAGCTCAGACATCTTTCCTGGTACCATTTTTCTGTGAGTTTGTGTCACTCTTGGCTGACAGTGAAAGAATTTGTACTGATGGCATGCTAGAAAGACCCCTAAGAAATTCAGAACATGGGTCTAATGCTGTCCCATTTAAGAAAGCCAAACTCCAAATGCCACCACCATTTTCATCAATGATAGAAAAATAAATCCGTGCCTCTGTGTACAATGGATTTCTCATCCATGTCTCCTTCAGGGGCTTGTAACCATAGGGTTAGTCAGGAAGGACAAGTTGTGGGAGAGCAAGAGCCATAGAGACCTGGGCTCAGATTCCAAACTCCATTATTTCCTGGTGGGTGACTCTGGCCAAGTCACTTCATTCATGTGACCTTTAGTTGTTGCATCTAAAATGGGTATAAACAAATTCACTTACCTCACAGCATCCCCGTGAGGATTAAATGAAATGCTCTTGGCAAAAATCTTTGAAATGAGCACACTGTACAAACACTAATGATTATTGGTATTGCATACGAGGAAACCAGAGCTTAGAAAAATGAGGCGACTTCCTCAAGGTCACATGGCTGGAAGGTTTCCTCAAGGTCACATGGCTGGAAGGTGCTAGAACACCTGAACTGGTGTTTCCATTAAACCACAAGGGTCCAAGGATATTTCAATGACAACACACCATCTACCCACCTCACCAGGCCTTGCTCCCAGAGTTGCCCCTTTACCCCATGAGGTTGCCCCCAAGAGCTTGTCTGGATCCCACATGATCAGAGGCGGCCACCCCAGCAGTGAGCAAGCCCAGAATGCTTCCCTGGAGGCATGAGATGGGATACTGCCGAGCACCAGGAGACCCGCCCAAGCCCTGCCATGAGCTCACAGTGACAAGGAGCTGTGATGAGGACACAGGTGGACTGGCAGCCGGTGTGGAGTGCAGAGGGATGGAGGAAGCACAGAGCATGGAGCTGTGAGTCAGGCACATGACGCGCATAATGGAGGTCTCCTCAGTTCAAAGGCAGACACAGAGGACTCACGACACGGACAACACAGCAACCCTACCTTCTGTGGCTCCTTTGCCTTTCCTGTCAGGGATCTCTAACCCAGTGCCCCCTGAGGGATACAGGGAGACGTCGGTTGGCACAGGCCAACTGCTGGCTGTGTCCTCCGTGATCTCATACATCTGCCCCTCCATCGGCTGCAGGTGCCAGTTTAGGCCAAACAGGTGCATGGCTGTGGTGAGCAATGAGAAAAGTCATCTTTTTCTGCTGGAGGCGGAAATGAAACTCCCAAGCCATGGGGGGGTGGGGGCAAATGGGGTGGGGAACACAGGGATTCAGGTCAGTTCAGTTCAGCGAGTAGCCCCTGAGGAGAGCTCGTGCAGTGCCAAGCCCTTCATAGGGGACGGGGGCCGCAGAGATGACCGAGGCGTGGACCCTGCCCCGGAGGACTCACAGTCTAGTGGACCTGGGAGGGGGCAGGGGAGGGGAGTTTCAGGTCTGGGATTTGTGTTTTACTTTAGGGGGAAAGTTGCCATTTTTATCACAAAGGGTTAATTTTCTTAATATCAAAATAACTCCTGCAAATAATAGGCAAAGTCCAATAACTTGGTAGGAAAACAGGCATAGGAACAGACAATTTACAGAACTAGAAATACAATCGGCTCTCAATTATATCAAAAAAGACTCTTAACATCACTCACAGGAGGAGAAATGCCAGCTAAACTTTGAAATCCTATTTTTCACATATGGTTTGGCAAAGATAAAAGAAGGTTGAAAATACACAGTGTTGGCAGAGAGCAGGAAACAGGCACTCTCATACTTGGCTTGTGCGAGCAAAAGCTGGTATAAATCCTGCGGAGGGCAAGTTGACAAAAGCTGTCAAGTTTAAAATACACATACCCTTTACCCTGGAATCAGTTTCAAATTCTAAAAACTTCTCCTCCAGATACACTCTCCAGATACTCACATACATACTAAGTGATATATGTACACTCATTGATAAGGCTATTCACTGCAGCACTGTCTGTAATAGCGAAATATTGGAAACCAGTCCCTCAATAAAGGGCTAGATATATATATATACTGTGCAACCATAAAAAAAGAGTGAGGAAGTTTTTTGTATGTATTTCTCTGGAGGGAAAATTATAACATGCAGAACAGTATATTTGATATACTACCACCATCAGGCAAAAAAACATTCCTATATATGTACAGAATATTTCTGGTAGGATATGAAAGACATTGGTGACCGTGGGTGTGTCCTGTGAAGGAAGGAGATGGAAAGGTACAGAAGAGAGATTTACTTTTCACTGCATATCTGTTGTACATTTCAACTTTGTAGCATGTATTTCTGTTTTAAAAATACTTTTCCAGGAAGCAACTGCTAAATAGTCTTGTGCAACAATCTAGATGGGTCCATAAGATGCCGAAGAATGGACATGTCCCTAAAAATCCTCAGAGCTGGAGAAGGCTAGGAAGCCTATTCCCAAAATCTAGTACAAATGTCTGCTTAAATCCCATCTGAGGATTCAAGACTTGAGCCTTGATGGTACTCTCATGGCTACCCTGACTCCCCACGTACACAGTTAAGCACTACAGTGCCAGGACTCCCCCAGCATCCTGTGTGTAGCATCATGTGTTTGTTCAATTGATGAACACTTTCTAAAAGGCCACTCTATGCCAGGATCTGTGGCTGGTCTGAAGAGCCAGAACCGAATCAGATAGCCCAACTTCAATAAGCTCACAGTCAAGTAGGGTAGACCAAGAAGCTACAGAATCTGTTCTGAGGGACTAGAAGGCCCAGGGGAGGGGGTGACTGACCCACTAAGGGGCTTTAGGAACACAGGGGAGGATCTACAGAGATATGAAGGCCCAGAGTAATTATGTGCCAGGCAGCACGCTGGGTAATTTGTATACATACCATCTAATTGCCATGGCCACCTTGCCAAACCCAATTTACAGATGTGCATATTAAGGCTCAGAAGGTTAATTAAAATTATAGAGATAAAACTATCATTCACCGAATGCTTACCATGTGCCAGGCATTGTGCTAAGAGCAGTAAATATCGTATTTCCTTTAATTCTCATAATAATCCTAGGAGGTGAGTGTTAATAACCCCATTTTACAGATGAAGAAACTAAGACACAGTGACATTAATTAACACATGGAAGGTTAAATGGCTAACAAGTGGCAGATAGAGACAAGTGGCAGAATCCAAAACTGTTCAAAGCCCGAAATCATACACCTTCGCCTTTCTGGCTTGAAGGCCCAGGCTCTCCCCACTTCCCCAGCTGCCTCTCACTAGCTCCATCAAGCAAGGTGTGTGAGCCTGATAAGGATATTTCCCTGTAACATGTCAAGCAGACAAAGGCTTTATGTGCCTTTCTAGGTAGCAACATAGGATTCTGTGAGGCAGACAGAAGGTGGTGTTACTTGGCCACAGTCTATGGACAGGCCCACTGAAGGTGGTGCTGAGGCCGTGTGACTGACTGCCTTCGAGACACAAAAAAACTGTGGAGGCTGAACACAGCACATCCTCCTGACTTCCGGTCCAGACACAAACCAACCCAAGAATATGCACGTTTAATTTAACCAGCAGGTGTACCCTGATAACAGGAACAGAATTTGACCCTGTGTTTTCTCTTCGGTGACTGGTGAGGGGAAAGGGTGAGGAACCAAAGGTAAGAAAACTGTCTTCGAAAACTGCCACTTTCTAGCTATAGTGTTCTCACCTGAGACGCAGGGATAAAAATGTTTCCAGGGGTTGTTGCATTAGATGAGATGAAATACAGCCAGGTGCTTTGTAAATTGTCTATACCAGGTATATGGAATTAACTATGTTTTATAAAATTATAATTGTACCATTGATGATCATGATAAAAATAGTAGCTAACATTTACTGAGCACTTTTTAGGTATCAGGCACTAAAATGCTGTACGCTGCTTTTGACTGTCTCTGTGTAGTTGTCAATAGTAGTAAAAGTTAACTTGCCTGGAAGAAATGAATATTCGGCTATTTCCAAGGCTGAATTAGCTTACATTTCTGCTTACCTTCTTACTGTTTTAATCTATATATTGGCAACTCCAAGGTGATGGAGAAATTGTTTGAACTATGGACAACTCAGATCTATGGAGTTCAATGTGCAGGGCCTCCTTCCCCATCAGAATCAATGATCGCATCTCAGTGTGCAAAAGTGCTGTCTTGTTCAAAGGTCAGAGCATTAACTCATCCCAAGATGAAGAGAACTCTCAGAGTGTTGTAAAGAGAAACATTTTTATTGTCAAAGCTTTCTCTTATTTTTCACAAGATGCAAAAGCAAGTTCTTGCTTCAAACATTATGCTGAAGGGGAAGAAAAGACAGTGGAAGAAGTGTTACAGGTGAAAATGATCATAAGACCTGGTGTCCCAGGGAAGGGAAGGAGGGCAGGGTGGTCCCAGCAGTGGGGCAGGCTGTGGACCTAAAGCTAGGAGGTGCACTTTGGCACTCCTTCCTCTTAGCTGTGCCCCCCACAATCATAAACAGAGGCCCCACAGAGCTGTGACCCGTGGAAGATGAGCTCCTGAAAACCACCTGGGAAAGCAGAGGTCTGGGTTCAACTCAAACTTGGACCCTTCCCGAAGATGCGGTCATTCAGAGATCACTTAGGAGGTGGTGGGCAGGGAAGTGAGCCCCGAGTCACCCAAACTGGGCTGAGCAGAGTGAGCTTGAGGAGTAGGATGATGTGGGGTTAGAGATGTGAAGCTTGAATAGTGCTGCTTTAAAGCCAAAAAGAAACCCAAACCAAAACAAAACAAACAAACAAACAAAAAAAAAAAACAAAAAAAGAAGAAGAAAAAAGGGACCCTTTGTCTGTGACCCAGAGTCTTAAACATAAGTCACACTCCGTTGTTTCACTGATTTGGCTGGTGGGTGGTTAATTTCATGGTTCTGGGTTCTGGGGGAGGAGAAGAAAGAAGGAAGAGAAATAGTTTGCTCTGTTTTCTTCCCAAAGGACACAACCCACGGTCAGCCAGACTGTCCAAGAATACAGATCTCAAGCAACCACTCTTCTTTATCATGGATGATCATCAAAATAATAATAGCAACACAAAACTAAATACCCAATGCTTTCTCTACATTATCCAATTGAATCCTCACATAAAAAAATAATGAAAAACATCATTGAAGAATGTATACAATGCAACTGGAATAGAAACGGAGCTACAGGAATACACCGTGGTTTACTCAGAGAGGTAAAGTGAGTCACCTAACACCGCAGAGCTGGTGGAAGATCGAGGCAGGTTTCAGAGTCAGGGGCAGTGTTCCAAAGGACCTAAAAGTTAATAGCCATGGATCCAAGAAAGCGAAGACATGGAAATTCCCCTCTCCAGCCTGCTCTGAGGATGGACCAGACCATGGAAAAGTATAGATGTATCATCATAGTCCTGGTTTCCTGAGAAATCAATTCTAACCACCACCACCACCACCAACCACTACAGATGCCCACCACAGAACTATCTAAATCACACCCTGAGGTGGTCTGTATTTATAACTGTGCAAAGCTCTCCTCCAGTACAGGAAAAGGGACATAAATAAGAAACTTGATACAGGTTTTGCCTTTCAACTAGTTTGCAATTCAATGAAAAGGTGAAAAGATGCTAAAGAGTTCAGAGAAAGGCTGTGGAAAGGCAGCGGGTTCAAAGATCACCCACTTTGAAATGTTAATGATTTCTGAGAGCCAAGAGCGGGGCAGGGGGAAGTTTCCTATTCCCTCAGCTCTGGTCAATCTGATGGGAGGGCTGACATTTTCCAGTTGCCTTTTCCTGCCCAGCAAGACAAGAGAGATGGCTGAGAAAGTGCAAGCTCCATCCTGACATTTTTAAGAAAAATGCTCAATAGATGTGCAGACGTTGAAGGCTCCAGGCAGCACCTGGCCAGCAGGAGACAATTAACAAAGTCGTTGAGCAGGCGTCACCAATACAAGTATAGGAGACTTCTCCCTGCACAATGCATGCCTCCCTTCCAAAAACCCAATGCAGGAACCCACCTGCATCTGTCACTCAGCAGTTCCAGGCAGTGAGTACAGATGGTTATAACCACAACTGCTGATCCCAGTGGCGTTTTTGGTTTCAGAGACAGTGGGAACCAACTCAGCTACACAGGTACCCACTTTTCTTATATTAGTGCTCAGTTTTGTTTTTAAATAGCATCATTTGTGTAAAATAAAGGTTGCTGAATTCTTTGACTTACGGTCCTCTGATGGGGAAAACAAAAACCAAAAAGGCCAAACACAAACCACGACACTTTCATTCCCCAGGTTCTATTTCCTGATTTTGCTACAAAGCCACCGCATTCAAAAGTTCCAAAGCAAGAAGTTCCATACACAGAGATGTACACTGCAGTGGAATCGCAAAAACATTGGAAGCCACGGAGATGTCTAAAAATAGGGAATGACTTAGCTAAAATATGAGACAGGTACTGGATGGAATACAAGGTAATCATTGTAATAAATAACCATGACAGCCAGCAATGAGGGCAAATGCTTACAACATAATGTTAAGAGGGAAAAAGCAGGACACAAAATTGCAGGTTTCTGCTGACTGCATCGCCATAAAACCAGATATACATATGAAAAAAATAATCTGGAAAGACATACCTAAAACTGACATCAGGCTTTGAATTATACTGGTAGGGTTATGGATACATTATCTTTGCTAGTTTCCAAACTCACGTCAATGCTGTTTTACATTAAAAAGGAAGTTCTACCACTTGGCCTCCAGAGCAACAGGTAGAAAAGGACTAAATTGCAGAGGGGGAGACCCTAACTTTGAGTGAGTAGGCCAGTCAGACACTTAGGCAAGGGGAATTACATACTTTTTTTTTTCCATTCAGTCTTAACTTACACTTTAAGAACATTATGACTCTCAATTCACAGATGAAAAAAATGTGAGTCTCAGAGAGGCCGCATGACTTGCTCAAAGACATTTTTCAGATGGGAAATGAGAAAGTCACCTGGGAACCCAGATCTGACTGGTTCTCAAGTCTAGGACCTCCTCCTGGCGTATCACACTGCTGGTGGGTTACATGCCTGAAATTAAGTTAAAATTAAAATTAAAAAAAATTAAGGCAAAGCCTCTGCTGACAGCATACCCAAGTTTGCTCTTTTGAGATGGTTTGTCAAGGGCAGTGGTCGGCAAATGCATTCGTCAACAGAGCCAAATATCAACAGTACAACGATTGAAATTTCTTTTGAGAGCCAAATTTTTTAAACTTAAACTATATAGGTAGTACATTGTTATTAACTTAATTAGGGTACTCCTAAGGCTTAGGAAGAGCCACACTCAAGGGGCCAAAGAGCCACATGTGGCTCGCGAGCCAGTTTGCCGACCACGAGTCAAGGGGCTTTCTCCTCAAGGACAAAACATGGGGCTCCATCCTTCCTCTTAGGCCTGGCTGATCTCTACAATCAAAACCACATAAGCGCCCCAGTCTGGTGTGGCTCAGTGGTTGAGTGTTGACCTCTGAACCAGAAGGTCAGGGTTCGATTCCCTGGCGGGGCACATGCCCGGTTGCAGGCTCAATCCCCAGTGTGGGGCATGCAGGAGGCAGCCAATCAATGAGTCTCTCATCATTGATGCTTCTCTCTCTTTCCCTCTCCCTTTCTCTCTGAAATCAATAAAAATATATTTTTTTAAAAAAACCTACATAAATGCAAATAAGTGACTTGTCCATTGGCAGAGTTAGTCCTCAAGTTCAGCTCTCCCCAGAGCACTGAGTTAGGTCATTTATTAGTTTCATGACTTTGGGCGAATTACTTAGGCTCTCTGAGTCTCAGCTTCCTCGTGTGTAAAATGAAGAGAGCAATAGCTACCTCAAAGGATTAAATGACATTATGTACGTAATTTGCTCAAAACCGTGCCTAGCACATACATAGTAGGAGCTCAATAAATGGCAGCTGTCATCCTTGTCATTTTGCTACATTGATTTTCCTAATTCCTGAAGCCACTGCAAGACGTGTCAAAGCTAGCTCTGTTATGTCACTTTTTCTTCTTTCTATATGTTCTCCCTAATTCCCCTTCCTGCCAACTGTGAATTTCTTCCAGCTCAGGGCCCTCTCCCATCCTGCTTCCACTAGCTGACAGCCTCAGGAACTGGAGCTATTTGCCCAATGGCTACACGAGTTTTTAAAAGCGAAATCACTATAGAGCAGCCTGACAGGATCCCACTGGTGACTACGTGTGGCTAATTTTAAATCAAGTAAATATATTGCTTTTCTTCCTGTCTCCAGGATAAACCTGACTCCAACACTCAGGGTAATTAAGTGTTTTCTGTAGAGTGGACTCTGGCACAGTTCATCATTTTTCTGTGCTGTGCCACGCTGGGGCGGGGTGGATGGAGGGAGGGGAGGGAGGGGAGGGAGGGGAGGGAGGCCTTTTAGCAAGGATTCCTTGGTGGCTGCTCGATATTTCTGTAAATCAAGGTGGGGTTGGGCATGAGTGAGAGGCTCAAGCGCAGTGAGCCTCTGAAGTGAGAAACAAGCACGCCCACCTCGATGCGAAGGCAAAATATCAATTTCACTGGCGGGCTCTGAAAACTGGTGACAAGGCAAGTTGTAGGAGAAGCACGGCTGGAATCTAATTTGTACAGAGTAGAGTAAACTGCTATTATTGCAGTAATAGAATAAGAAAGCTGTCATTTCTGGGCACCTTTCACCTGACAGGCTCCACGAAGACCTCTTCTGTACATAACTAATTTAGAGGTTGCCCACCTCCGCCAACCCCTGGAGTGACCTCCGCCCAGGCCCCGCCCCACCCCCCATACCTTGCTGGTCCCAGAGCCAGGAAACGAAGAAAGGCACAGAAGCACAGGGGTTAGGGGCAGCACAGCCTTTGCTGCCGGGCAGCCCTGATCCCTTCTCTGGTCCTCATGTTTATAGTTATGCGACTTGGCTCATGTTATCTAACTCTTTGGAGCCTCACTTTATAAAATGGTGACAATACCTAAAGAGTTATGACGATGAAAGAAAAGAATGTATTTTATGAACCTGTTATGGTACTTGGCATCTGCTCAAATATACGGCCAGTGGAGCCCTCTGTGCTGGTATCATATCATCGTATCATTTTTACTGTAATTAGGGTTTTCACTGAGAAAGTGAAGGAAGGAGATTTCTGGAGTGGACGACCCTAAGTTTTGCTCTGGAGTTGGAGGCAGCTGCGAGGACTGACATCATAGCCACGGGGTGGAGACTCAGACCTGACTGGTGCGTCCTGGCAGAGCTGCTGCTCTGAGCCCCCTCTCTAACCTCCTAGTTCAGAGCTCTGTCTAGTAAATGACCCTGTCATTAAGTCGCAGCAGGAAATCCTGTAAGAGCTGTAAAGCCATCTTCCTGCTTGTTCCTCCATCAGCACGGCCCTCCCAGATTAAAGGAGCCAGAGTAAAGGGAATGAGCCCACAGGCCTGCTCGGTCAGGCCACCCTGAAGCCCTCTCCTCAGGGCAGGGAGTATTCCTTTCATTTCCATCTCCCAGCACCTGGTCCACAGGAGTGAAGAAGAAAGGGGGGAAAGGAAGGAGACAGGCATAATTAGGATTATTATTGAAATAAGAACAGCTGTCATTTATTCAAAGTGTACTGTGTGTGAGGTAATGCTGGAGGATTCGCATTCATCATACCATTTCATCTCAGAATGCTTTAAAGCAGATATTATTAGGACCCCATTTTGTACATGAGGCATCTCAAAACATAGCAACAAGGTAGATATCATTAACCTAATGTATCGCCAGGAAACCAAGGCTCAGGAACTGTCTGTAATCATTCATCATGGCAGCACCAAGTCCAACACCAGGTCCGGGGCACTTCAGACGCCAAGCTTTCCTCAGCCCGGTGTCAAGGACGTGTGAACAGGCTCCCATTCAGTCTTGATCAGAACAAACATACAGCTTCTGATCCAACTACTGCCAACAGAGCACACGGTCCAGGAAGGGACTCCACACAGAGGAAGTGCTCAAACCTAGTACAAGGCCCACAGCCCATCCTTCATATTCAAGGCTTAACTGATGGTCCAGGCATCAAAGACACTGGGATGGCCAGCCTGTTCCAACAGCTCTGCTGGGGCAGCAGCCAGCACTGCCCTGGCAGAACCACCCCAGGGCTAGTAAAGTGCCCGTCACTTCCTGGAGAAAAGGGGCAATGCTGGTGCAAAGCTCTGCAGTTTCTGACTTCCTTTTTTGTGGCACCTGCATCCACGTGTCAACATTATTCACAATGCCATCTAAGCCTAATATGCAAATTGTCCCTGCGGGAGTTCGACTGGGAGACTGGGAGTTTGATCGTCTCTATGACATGCACTGACCACCAGGGGGCGGCGCGGAACAAAGGGAGGCCCTGGCTGGTGGCTGGCAGCCAGGGAAGGGAGGCCCTGATTGGCCCTGATTGCTATCCAGGCCAAGGGACCCTCCCTGTGCACGAATTTTATGCACCGGGCCTCTAGTTTCTATATAAAGGTGTCTGCACTTAGCAAAGGACCAGCCTTCCAAGTGTGGCACATGGTCCCCTCCTCCACCTGTACCAACCTTCAAGGGGGCAGGGAAAAGCCATGGGTTTGGTGAACACTTGGGAGCTACAGGAGAATGCCTGTTGCTAGGTAGCAGTTCCATAGCTACTAGAAACATACTGTGATAGGGCTCTGGAGAGCAGCACGCCCACTTCCTGATTTCCTTTGGCACACCAACCCTGTAACTAATTTTTTTCAATGATCAAAGTCAATTAGGAGGTGGTCCCCACTGTACCTCTAAATGGAGTTTTAATTTGTGTATATATTATTAGGATAGGCCTTCTCCCTCTGGAACATTCACTTTGGTGAGAGGAAGGAGGGTGGACAGCTTAACATGGAGCCTGCCACTCGGATTTGTAACTTGGGATAATATTTCTACATAATGAGAAGCATTTTGAAAAAGCAGTTTAAAATCTCCTAGAACAGAGTGTGTGAGGTCACAGCTTCCCTGTCTCCGCCCCCTGGACATTTTCTGGCTCTTTGGGATCATACCACATTTTCTTTTCTTAAGAATTTTAAAATTGATTTTTAGAGAGAGAAGAAGGGGAAGAGACAGAAACATCGATGTGAGAGAGAAACATCAATTGGCTGCCTCCGACATGCCCCCGACTAGGGATGGAACCGCAACCCAGGCATATGCCCTGACCATGAATCGAACCAGCAACCTTACGGTGTGCAGGATGGCGTCCCACCAACTGAGCCACACTGGCCAGGGCACACACATTTTCATGTTTCCCTGCTCCTGTCATGCACAGAGCAAGGCTCTCAACAAATGTGAGTCTCCTTCTCTGATACACACAGACACCTGGTTTGGTTCAGTCCTTTGACTAGAAAGTTTAAGGCAGCACGGATGTCCAGGCACCATGATGATGCTGATGATCAGGTTAATAACAGCCATTGTCATTGATTGAAAGCTATATGTGCCAAGCAAGCCCTTTGCCTTGTGCTGTATAAACACCTATCATTTAATCCTCACAAAGCCCTGTGAGGTAGGGACTATTACTCCCATTTGCAAATAAGGGAAACAGAGGCTCAAAGAGATTCAATAACTTGCCCAAGATCACACATTTATTAGGAGGTCTGAGTTGAATCCAGACTGCGCGGAACCTGTCCCTAACCACTATAGAAGCCGACTCTCTGCTTAGATGTAAGAGTGTAGAAATGACAAGAATGGGGGGAAATGCAAATCTCGTTATTATATGGACCTGCCTTACTGCTTAAATTTTGTGGGCAATATATTTTCCTGAGGGTAATCTCTTCATAACAGAAACAATTTTCAGAGTATTTAAGTGCTTGTTGAGCACAGTATCTGACATTCCTCATTATGCCCCCCTGCTCAGGAGTCTCAGACTGTGTGTATTTCCATCCCTTGGACACACCTGTCTGTCCAGCCTCCAGGCTTTTGCTAATGCAGTGACTCTTTGTGGAATGGCCATTGCCTTTCCGGTTTTAAAAAAAATCACAACGACAAAAAACATTCTCCAATCCTTCAAGGCCTACTTCAAATATCACCTCTTCCATGAGGAGTTCCACTATTATACCAGCCAAAAATGCCCTCTACTCTCCCTCCCACCTGGGCCCTTCCCATTATTGCAGCCTCTCCATGCACCCTGCCCTGGCACCTGCCTCCTGTTCCTTGTTGGCTCTGTGTCCATCTCTACCCAGTGGGACAGGTCTGTAGAGAGACCCAGCCGCTGGCCCTTATCATTGTACATCAGCAGATAAGTCACTTACCCACTCTGCTCCTCAGTGTTTTCATCTGTAGAAATGTAAGGATAATACAAAGCCATCTCCCAGGCTCTTGTAAAGATTACATTTAATGCAAGTTCTTCATAAAAGAAAGAACACCCGAAGTTTAAAACACAGACTAATGCAAAGATTTATATATGAAACTTCCAACACAGTCCCAGGCCTACACAGTTAGGTGTATGAGCTTAATATACTACGAAACTTATTTAATGAACTTAATACACTACGAAAAAGTTAGGATCCAAAAACCAGTTGTAAAAGAAGAGTTTTCAGGTAAAGGAAAGAGAAAAATGCCACTTCGTCTAAAAATCTCACTTAATCTTTGCTCCCCTGCACGCCATCGCCTCTCAAATCCCCTTTTTGTATGGGTAGTGGGGTGGAATCACGTGTGCCCACAGAGACACACACAGCAGCCCAAGCAGCATATCTTGCTATAGAATTCCACAGAGGCTCTGAGTGGTGAAGTTTAGGACAACCTGATGAAATGGATGTCACAGTACAACTAATGACACTGGCATTTTTTCTCTTTCCCCACTGGAGGCTGAACAAAATCTAACTCCAGGCTTCCAGGCAGAACGAATCTAGCTGCCTGCCATAGGCCAGCAGGAAGGACTTCCTCCAGAATGAAATGTTAGGCCAGTGACAGTCTCCTCAGGCCCCATGAGGCCAGGAGCACGGCAGAATCAGATAGCATGAGGAGCTGGTGCTCAGTAAGCCATGTGCATCAAGGCTGTCATTTCCTCCCCGATCCTGAAGCACTGTGGGTGCAGACCCCCGCCCCACTCAATGCCACAGCTAGCTAGCAATCCGGGCACAGTACATGGCAAGGGCAGCTGGACGTTAATTTTTTTATTTCATAAAAAACACACTAGTTTCTCTCTTTAGTCGGAAACTCCCTGCAATCTCCGGGCAGTTCAACTCAGGTAACCAACCCTGCCCCACCCCACCTACGGGGACCACAGAGTACAGTGGGAAACGGGCCAGTGTGGGAGTACATCTGGGTTCTTTCACTCATTAGCAATGTGGCTTTGGACAAACAACTTAACCTCTTCAGGCCTCAGTTTCTCATCCACAAGGTAGAAATAAAAATAGGCTAGTACTTAGCACGCAGTTGGTACCTGACAAATATTTGTTGGATAGTGAGACTGTTGAGAAAATGAAATGAGAAAACCCATGTAACACTCGGAACATGCCTGGCACATGGGAAGCTCTCCACCCATGTGAGCTGCCATCTCTGTCACATGAGGTTAGCTGAACAAGTTACCTAACTGCAGTGGGCCTCAGCGTCCACAGCTGGGGGTTCAGGACAAGGACATGCAGTCAATAATTCTATGCTGTGCAGAGCCTGCTGGGGAGGACCAATGGTTTGAAGGCAAGGTATTTATTATGCAGTGGCCTAGGGGAGCCTGTCTCCTATGGGGGAAGACAGCCGTGGCCCCTGCAGTCACTGTGGTTTCTGTAGTTCTATAGTTGAGAGCCTTCAGTAAAATAGAGACGGGGGTCTGCAGACAGGCTAAAGGCACAGATGGACATCTTAAAGCACAGTCTCCCGAACCAGGTGCCCAAAACAGCCCACACTTCTATCTACTGCCTCTGCCTCTGCTTAGGCTGCTCTATCTTCCAGAAAGTCATCCTATTTGCTTGATGTACAAGGCTCAATGGCTTGGGGAAATTTTGTCTCATCTTCCTTGTTAGAATGAATTGCTTTCTCCTTCAGGCTCCACCCACCCCAAGTAACCCCAAACAAACAAACAAAACACGGACAAGGTTCAAACTCCAGTAACATGCTTTCATCAACTGCCATCAGCAACTCACATGGAACCATGGGTGACTCCAAGCAGTGATGCCAGCTTATCAACTTCACTGGGGATACAACCGGGCACAGAGCTCAGTGAATGCTCCCCGCCATTTCAAACCAGAGCATGGGGAAGCTCCCTCTACTTAATCCTAGATTACCTGAAATCCCGGGGTCTGGGGATGGCCCTTGGCCACTGCATCTGAAAGGGTTTAAACTCTGGGTGATCCAGCCGCCTGCAGGGTGAGAACTGCATTTACTGAGCACCCACCGTGGACCACCCGCAGACTGGACCCTGGGCAGACATTCTCCCACCTAATGCTCAAAACACCTCTCAGCCACGAATGGACATCCCACCAATGAGGAAATGAGACTCAGAGGGATGCCAACAGCTGTGTGAGCCGGGCTGGAAGGCCGGTCTTACTCCATCTGAAGTCTGTGCTCCTGTTACCAGACTGCATTGCTGTCTTTTAAAAGGCTGTTTAGTTCTGGTTTTGTTGTTTTACTGTCAGGAATAGAAAAAAAACACCATTTTTTACAGCCCTCTCTCCTCCTCTCACACCCCCTTCTCCCTCCCCTCCCTCTTTTTATTTATTTTTTATTGATTTCAGAGAGGAAAGGAGAGAGAAAGACAGAAACATCAATGATGGGAGGGAATTATTGATCAGCTGCCTCCTGCACGCCCCCCACTGGGGATCGAACCCACAACCCTGGCATGTGCCCCGACCTGGAATTGGGAATAAAGTTGTGACCTCCTGGTTCATAGGTCGATGCTCAACCACTGAGCAACACTGGCCGGGCCCTCCCCTCCCTCTTTTCTGTGCCCAGGAGGGCAGCTCGCCTTGCTCCCTCACTGCTGTCCTAGGCCTGCAGCCTCCGCAGCCCTGGCTATACTGCCCTCCTCCCCACTAGCCAGGTATTCACAGCAGCCCCTGGGGAGAACAGTCTTGCTCTGTTTCTGCAATTAAATAATTTAATTCCGTGCAATTAAATTATTTTATTTCCCAGTAATTAGTCTAGACTGAAAACAAGGACTTGGGGACAAATATTTTCCAAGGATGATGAAAACCTGTAAAATCGATTCCTCTGCCGCACTCCCGGGTGCACTGTGGCAGGAGCACCTGGGGCCCAGGGCTGGGGCCGCTTCCTGACCCACCAGGGCTCTGCTGCCTCTTCGGGGGCCGGGAACCTGCCCACCAGCCAAGGGCCTCTGAGACCTGGGAGAGTGTGTTGTTGCTGTAGCTGCCACTGTTGTTATAAAAAATGAATATACTAGTAAACTCGGTGCTTTCTTTTCTGAGTCCTTTTCAAACTCGGGACTGCTTGGTCCTCAAACTCAACACACCTTGTTTGCCTGGGGGTGAGGGATGGGGGGTGGGGGTGGGGGTGGGGGAGACAGCCTTCCTTTACCAGTGGTTCCAGAGCTGTTACTGCATCCCCACCGCAGCCTGTCATCTCCCGCACAGAGGAGGCAGCGGAGGCCCAGGGAGGGCAGATTCTTGCTGACAGCAGCACAGTCATAAAGAACGGAAGGGTCTGAGTCGTCTGTGTGACACTCCGAAGACACTTCAGCAGCCACCTCTGGTTTTCCCTCGTCTTAGTTTCCGGTCATCATGTTCCCGCTCTCGTTATCCCACGGGCTCTAGACTTTCGATCTCTGCTCCCTGGAAGAACTTGAGCCTCCACGCTGACCTTTTTCTTTCCCTCCACTTCATGCCCCGACATCCTCCCCTCCTTTCGCTCCTTCAACAAACGTTTGCTGAACACGCACTCCATCCATGACAGGCCCTGGCACAAGAGGCTGTGGCTGCAACACTGAGCGAGACGGAAATTGTTTCCGCCCTTACGGAGCCCACGATCTAACAGTGGAGACAGATGGGAACCAATCCATGACGCAGTTTGGTTAACTGTGGTGAGCACTAGGAGTACTCAGAGAGCTATAACTGGGTTCCCGGCTGAGAGTGAGGCGGTCAGAGGAGTATCACTAGGAAGCCACATGTGAAGTAAGCTCTTGAAAAGGAACTGGCTGGGAAAAGGCGGGGGGTGGGGGGTTCCCTCCAGGAGTGAAGATCTTTAGCTTCTCTGGGTCTCAGGGCCATTTGTAAAGTCCTCTGTCCCCTACCCCTTACCCCCTCCATCAAACCAGCCAAGCCAAGGTGAGTCCACAAAGCTGGGAAAGTGGGCAGAAGGTGAGTCCACAAATCTGGGAAAGTCGGAGGAGCCCGGAGCAGTGAGGGGGCACGAGCTGTAACCTGTCCACACTTCCTGACCCAGGAGCACTGCTCTGGGGAACACCCTCCCCAAAGTAACCAAGAGAAGAAAACAGGGCAGGAGGCACAAAGCTGTTCACAGAGTGCTATTTGTAATAGCAAACAGCTGGAAACAGCAGGAACACAATGAGAATAATGGCACAAATATGGGAGAGCTATTCATCTTGTCAAGAATGAGAATTGTGTCAATTCTTGAAACTGTTTGCATGAAGAAATGGTCCATGAGAGGGACAGAGGAATGTGAACGTGTGAGTTCATGCCGACCACATGGAGGCTTTGGCTGTTATCCTTCAGGAGGTCAAGCACAGCACACACAAAACCCCAGAATGCCTCAATTGTTTGTCCTGATACCCTGAATTCTGAATTATATCATAAAATTTCCTCAACACCACTTTGCTATCTTAAGAGTTTGAAGGTTATGGTAGGTAACACCTGAGATTGAATCCAGTAAATAAATCACATCTTTACAACACCTCTCAAAAACTGCGCCTAAAACTACAGAGACGGGGAACAGGTTAGTGGGTGCCAGAGGCTGAGAATGAAGAGAGATGACAGACCACAAAGGGGTGATGGACATGTGCTATGTTTTGATTGGGGTGATGGTCATGCAACTCTGTCAGAGCTCATAGGATGGTACACCAACAAAGTATTAATTTTCTGCATGTAAATTCTATCTCAATAACTCTGATTTTAAATACAAGTGGCCAGGGCCTAGGGGCTGAGTGTGGTTTGGGTCTCAGAGCTCTAGCATTGCCATGGAAAGGAATTATGAAGAGTAGGGATGCTCTTGTCCTCCAGATCCGCTCTTTCCTTCCCTGCCCCGCTCCATGCCCTGGGAGGCCGGCCAATGGGGCCTACATCCATGGGTTCCCTTGGGCTCTGGCTTCTGGTTGGATTCCACCAATGGGAGGAGATGGGAGGGTGGGGAGAGAGTGAGGTCTGCAAGCTGGAACATTTCCTTTCCTGCGGAGCTGAAACATGCTGAATGACTTACTCATTCCGGCTAGTCTTCTGTTTGTTTATTCCTCTTTTACAGATGAGGAAAGGCATCGTAAGGAGATTCAGTCCTTGCCCAGGTGGCACAGTTAGTAATGGCGGAAGGACAACAGACCCACCAGTCTATAGAGTCTGAGCACAGAGCCCTCGCTCCTCTCCTTCCAGACACAAGAAGCCCACTCCATGCAGGCGGCTCCCCTTGTTAGAGCGGTCTTCGCCCCTGGACCCCAAATCTGCTTCCTGTCATTCCACCCTGCAAGCCTGACTCTGCCCCCTCCCCCTCATGGTATTTCAAACAGTTTCAGAAAGCCCTGCTGGTCTCCTCAGGCCCTCCTTTTGGGGGTTGGAGGATATCTGTCTGGGGTCTGTTAGAAAGAGAACAATCTATATATATCTTGCTATTAGCAATTCCCACTGAGCAGCATGAAGGAATCAATCTTAGAGAGAAGGCTTTAAAAACAGGATCCTGTATCTTTATCACTTTTTCCTCCTCCTAAAAGATCAAGTTCAATCATCTCCATTTCCCATTCTTTGGGCTATAAAGCTAAATCTATGGCTTCTCTCATGATGTGAAGTCGAACAGAAAGGAGAGAAAATGAGCTTATTGCTCACTAATAACAGCCAGGCCCAAAGCGCAACAGGCCTGTGCTTATGAAGCAGACGGCACCTGGGATCCTGATATTGCAAGGGCTGAGCCAGACGGGGATAATGGGGGAAGCGCGGGGGGTACAATCACCCTGGCCTCTATTTCCAATCCTTTCTCTAGTCATCTCATGTCCATGTCACAGGTACCTGAGCCCCAGGACATAAAATGCACATTTCTGCCACCACGCTTTTGCTCATACTGTTCCTCTGTCTAAAAAAGCCTTGGCAGGTTTAACCATCTTGCAAGGTCCTTTATTCAACCAAGTCTTACCAAGCACAGCTAGCTTGTGCCAGGCTTTGTGCAAGGAACTGAATATGCAGAAGAATAAGACACGAGGAGCTAGGAAGCCACGCTGCCCCTAAAGAGAAGGGAAGCCTAATATCCCTTCTCACTGGACTGTGGCTGTGCTGGAGTCCAGTCTGCAGGGTGAAATGTCAGAGATCTGAGAGCCTGCACAGGCCTACGCAAGTCACACTGATGGCCAAGTCCACCGCAATCCAATTCCATACCCGCAACACCCGCAACAGCAGTAATACTCAAACAAGCAATGCTCTCTAGCAACTGTCTTTTGAAAAGCAGCAATTAAGCTGAGCAACATAAATTAGATGATCACCACTTCAAGCAAGGGTTCTGATTTTATTTTTTCAATCCACAATCAGCGGCTGGTGGGGGTGAAAAATAAAAATATGACTGAGCATGTAGGAATGTTCCACTGTAGTTAGTTACCCAGAGGCTGCTGTGCCCACATTTGAGACTCTACCCCAATGTCCAGGTTCAATGTCCTAGAGGCAGAGCAGCGTAGACCAGGAAGGACCGAGCAGGATCGTCCACTCTCACCACATCCTGGGTTGAGATAACTGAGTCCAAGAAAGGGTGACAGTCTCCCCAAGCCACCAGCAAGGGACACCTTTGTTGTCAAGTGACCTGTGCTCTTTCAACATCATCTCCTTTCATCTTTTCATAAGGCACAATCGCCTCCTGAAAGTCCTACTATTCTTCCCACTTTGCAGATGCGGAGACCAAGGCTCAGAAGGCTGACCCCGCTGGAGAGTGCGGGGCTCGGGTTTCCACCACTTGGGTGAGGCTCTGAATCCTGTCTTTCTTCTGATCCGGACACTGTGCTGCCTTAGAGACATCACGGTGAGTGACACCCTTGCCCTGCAGGGTAGACCTGGACCTATGACAGAAGAAATAGCCTCCTAGGGTAATCTCATGTCTCCATTCAAATGTAAAGCCATGCCTGGGTTTTGTATTATTAATAGGCCTTTTTCGCCTCCTATTCCGAAGGCCTACCTGGCAGGACAGGCTCTTGAAGATATTAACCCACACACACTTGGTGTCTGCTTTTCACACAGATGTTTGGGACATGAGGGGAGCTGTCAGTGTTATCTGGATGGAGGCAACTGTCACTGAAGCAAAGATCAACTTTCATCCTAGGTAAAGGAATGACGTGAGGCGCTTCTTCGGTAATGCTACTTCTTGCGGCTGCTTCCCGGGAACAGCGAGGCATCCCTACAAATATCTTCTGACAGGTGCCCCTGGTGGTTCTGTCAGCTGCCCTTGTGACCAAGACAGGCTGGGAAGCCCACGGATGCTTCAGGGAGACGAGGCTGGTCCGAGTTTTTGCTCAAGACTTACTAATACTCTATGGGATGCTAACAGTACTAATAATGCTTTTTTAAAAAAATATATTTTATTGATTTTTTACAGAGAGGAAGGGAGAGGGTTAGAGAGTTAGAAACGTCGATCAGCTGCCTCCTGCACACCCCCCACCGGGGACGTGCCCACAACCAAGGTACATGCCCTTGACCAGAATCGAACCTGGGACCCTTCAGTCCACAGGCCGACACTCAATCCACTGAGCCAAACCAGTCAGGGCATAATGCTTTTAATAAAAATGGTATCTAATGTTCATTGAATGCTAACACCTTGCCAGGCAGCACACTAGGAACTTAATGCAAATCATCTTACTGGGATGTCTCAATAACCCTGGGAAGTAGCCACTCATTATCCTCATTTTACAGAAGTGTAAACAGGCTGAGAGAGGGTATATAAACTTGCCTTAGGTTGTGGCAGTAGAGCCTAATTTCAGAACCCAGGCTCTCAACCATGAGGCTACTCTCCATTTCCTCTCCTATAAAATGGGGCTAATCATTCCAGTCACACCCGTATACGAACCACAAGGACAGTAGAAACTGGGGTTCAGAGAAGTTAAGTAACTTGCTCAAATTTACAGTCACCAAGAGACAGGGCCAGGGCCTGAAGTGGGGGTCTATTGATTGTGCATCGCCTGTTCAAGCCCAGCATCTACAGCGTAGTGGCTGAAAGTGCAGCCTTTGAAACCCTCTGTCGTTTATTGGGACTTGACCTGGCAAGCTGTTCACTTCTCTGAGCTTTAGTTTCCTCTTCTAGAAAATACAGTAGGTCCTCAGGTTACGTCGGAGATCCGTTCCTATGGCACTACATAACGCAATTTTCACCATAAGTCAGAACCCACCTACATAAGCACCTACGTCACTCACACCGTAATAATGAAATGAAACAGTAAAAAAATTTAAAAGAAAGATAACAATTCCTGGCCGTTACTTGTGGTAAATAAATAATAAAAAACATAAAGCACATATGTACATACGTCGAAATGACGGAACTTTTTTTTTTTTAATAAATGGAAGATGGCGACATAACCATGAAACAACGTACATCGAGTCCGACGTAACCAGAGGACTGCCTGTACAGAAAAGAATGCCTAGCTCACTGAACTCCTGTGAGTGTTCAGAGAGAAGATACATGAAACGGGTTTGGAAGATACATGGAATTCAAAACACAAAATTAAGATGGAAAAGTTATAGCATTCTCAAGTCTGTGAGCTCAAAAGAGAAAATATTTTAAAAGCGTCCACTCAAAGCCTTGGTGCCGAGGGGTGGCTGGATCACAGTCCTGCCATTTACCAGGTGACGGTGTGAGTGTGTGTGTGTGTGGGGGCGGGGGGTTACTCAAGCTCACAGGGGC
>NW_005871134.1:2077015-2085985 GCF_000147115.1 Myotis lucifugus
GCCGCATATTAACAAGACTGCTGTTAATATGCTGGGGGACAGGGTATCCAAGGATAAACTCTTGCAATTTGAACGTGGACTTGGGAATGGGCATGCAACGTGGCATCATCACCTCCCCCGGGAGATCCCAGGGAAAGGTCTCAGGGTCCGCATGCAAGGGCGGGAGCCGCGGGGAGAGCACACACGGACAGGAAGAGCATGGGGATGTCACCTACCCGTCACCGTAAGCCCCATCATGGCGGGAGGCGCTGAGAATGTCCATCTCAATGAGGTTGTCCTGCAATGTCCCTAGGAATGGCTGCTTGCCTAGGTTTCTACGCACACATGGAGACATGAATGAAGCCATGAGTCATGCATCGATGAAGGGGGATAGAAGAGAAACACACAGAGTGGCTGGCTGGGGCAGCTGTGCGCGAGACCAGCGGGGCAGTTTCCAGGCGATGGGTCTGTGTGCAAGCCACATGTGCAGGGGTCTGCCTGGCACAGAGCATCCAGAGGCAGCATTCTCCGTACAAACCAGAATGGCTGGCCGTTGTGTGCATCAAGTCACGGCTCTCCCTGATGAAGACTGGTTATGTCTCAGGCACTGAGCTAGGCATGTTACAGCCATTTATCTCAAATCTTCAAAACAGGCTATGCCAGGAAGGCAGTATTATTCCCATTCTACAGATGAGGAGACTGAGAGGGGGAGAGGTAACAGGACTGGCCAAGCTGACCAAGCTTACCAGCTAGCAAGGTTCAAGGCAGGAATTTGGGCTCAGGTTTATCTGCTTCCAAATCTGTGCTTTTCCCTCTACTTGATACTGCCTACCTCTGCGTAAACAATAACTACGGACACTCATTTTGCCGATCCAGAGAAAAAAGGAAGACAAGCATTGGGGGCCATTTTCCTCTAAAGCAGTGGTTCTCAAACTCGGGGAACACCAGAAGCACCTGGAGAGCTGTGCTCTACTGAGGGCCACCCCAGAGGGCTGGCGTCAGCAGGTGGGCACGGGGCCTGAGGCCCCGCATTGCTTGCAAGCCCCCAAGCTGATGCTGACATATTTGGAGTGTCATGTCCTCTAGCAGTGCAAACACCTGGGTGATGACTGATTGGTGAAGACACCACCCCAATGAAGACAGAGGGAGGCTCTTGTGTACCCCCAAGTGTACAGAGGGCAGCACAGCATTTGTTACTTTACCTATTTCAAACCCGGAAGGAAGACAGACACACTAGCCATTTTGGTCTCAGTCACGCCTGCTAAGTGGCATCATTCACACTTGCCCTGGAACCTGTTTCTGACATTTTCAGGACAGCTGCCACCTCACCTGAAAACCCCAGAGTGACTCATTTCCAACAAGCTGGTGCTGGCATCAGCCGGTACTGGCATCAGCCTGTTGCGTGCACACCAGGGAAGGACTGACTACAGAAAGCTGACTTTCGGGTCCAGCCCTGCCAGGTGCCTTGTTCTGACTTTGACAAGGTCTTGAGAACCAGAAAACCCCAAATCAAGTCCCTTTTCTGCTACTTTCTTGCTGTGTGACTTTCTTTAAAAATTTTATATATACATATTTTTAATCCTCACCCGAGGATATTTTTTATTGATTTTAGAGAGGAAGGAAGAGCGAGAAGGAGAGAGAGAAACATCAATGTTTGAGAGAAACATTGATCAGTTGTCTCTCATGCATATCCCAAGTGGGGATCAACCCACAACCTAGGTATGTGCCCTGAATGGGAATCGAACCCGCTACCTTTTGTGTGTGTGTGTGTGTGTGTGTGTGTGTGTGTGTGTGTACAGGATGATACTCAACCAAGTGAGCCACCTGGCCGGGCACTGTAAAAACTTCAACCTCTTCATATTGTGTACTTCCTTCATCTGTAAGATGGGGATAATAATAATTTTAAACTTACAAAGTTGCTATAGGACCAACTGAGTAACTCTGGCAGAATATTTAAGGGCTAAACAAATACTGTAGAAATGCTAACGCTAAAATAAGCAGCTATCTACCCTACCTTCACCGGGTGCTATTCACTGTTCTGGAGCTCTGCAGCTATCATCTAACGTGCATCATATTCCTCACAACACCCCCATCGTCAGTGCCACCATCTTTGTTTTGTAGGCTGGCAGAGCTAGGTCCCATCACAGAGTAAGCGAGCAGCAGGCCCAGAGTGGAACCTCGCTGTGTCGGACCCCAGAGCTCGGGCCTCTCTGCTCTTAACCCTCTGTCACTGCCCAGCCTGTGGCTCCGCCCCCGGCAGGCCTCACAGAGCACAGTGAGGAGGGGCTGTAAGTACTCTCAGAGCACCGCTGCATCAACTTTTCCCGGGACAGCGAGAGCACAAGGCAACACTGTTTTGCAGCGGGCCCGCTAGTACTGCCATGATGGTGGGACCTCCGCTTCCAGGAAGCCCTCAGGCTGTCTGGCAGGCTGTTCTGTGGTGTTTAGGAACCCAGGGCTGACTGGGAAAAACTGAGGGGTGTGGAAGTCCCTCAGAGCAGCCTCATTTCTGCCCAGGGAGGTGGCCTCAGGGCATGTTGAGAGGCACACAGGCCCTGGGGTCAGACAGGTGTCAGCTCCATCATTCACTGGCCCTCGGGCAGGAGAGCTGGTCTTAGATCTCAAGGAGCATGACTAAACTGGGATGATCACTCTCCTTATAGAAGCTGAAGCGTAACTTGGGTCATGCCACTTCTCTGCTCAACCCTCCAATGGCTTCACGAGAATAAAACCATGGTTCTTACCAGGGCCCACAATATCTTGCACGATCTGACCTCCTGCTACCTCTCCGACTTCATTTTCTGTGCTACCCATACCCCAGCCTCCTCGCTGTCACTGCAGCAAGCTAACCCTTGCTGTCATTTGCCCGAATTGCCTTTCGCCAGATATCGGCCTGGATCATTCCCTCCCTTCCAGCCTTAACCATAACCTAGTGGAGTCCCAGCTTAAGGCTCCCGCTAAATTTCCTGTCCATCCCCACCCTCCTCTTCCCCAGCACCCTCTGGCTGCCTGCACTGCTTTAGCTTTCCTCACAGGATTAGACACACACAACACACATGCTTATTGTGGTTTTTCCCTAATGCAATTTAAGTTCCATGAGGATAGAAATCTTATCTGCCTCATTCTCTGCCCATGTGCCCAGAGCCTGGAAGGATGCCTGGAACATGGCAATAGGCACTCAGTAAATATTCACTGAAAACTGTGAATGGTGGGGTGGGAAAAGGGCAGCGCTCCTGGCATATTGCAGGCACGCAGTTGGTATTTAATCCAGAGTGGCACAGGTGATGTATTATTACTTCCTCCAATCCCTCATTTCAAGAGGGAATTTCCAGTCTTTCTATAGTCCATATGCCAAGTGTCAGCCGGCCCTCACTGCCCCTGCCCAGAGGGCCCAGGGCCGGGCTCCGGCTGCCTCCCTGCGGCTGAGGCGGGCTGCATGGCATCTCCCAGCAAACATCTCGAGTCCGGCCTATATCATTCTCCTAGGACTATGTTCTCAGTGAGTCAAAGCTATCCCATAAAACCCACCAGAAACAAACAAATATATTCAGAGAAAAGAAGATCAAAATTAACAGTGGGGATTTTGTAGTGTCTGGATTTAGTGATTTTTACTTTACTCTTATATTTTAAAAAGAAACCGTTATTTTAAAAAGAGAGAGAACAACTATGTTAAAAGTACAAGTTTGTCAGGACAAGCGAAGAGGCAGTGCAACAGAACGAGGGGTTCTAGAGTGCTGGAGTGTCAGGTTTCCCGAAAGAGCTCCCACACTCACTTGCTAAACCGCTGCCTATTCAGAATGCTACTGCTGCCTTAAAATAACCGTACCCTGTACATTTCAAACTTAGTTCTGGGTCAGTTAGGAGGCCTCATTTGATTGATGATGAAGCCGAGGCCCAGAGAGACACGTGTCCTGTTGCCACACACAAAGCCAATCAGTGGCAGAGCTGAAACTAAAACCCAGGTGTCCTGACTCCCAGCTTGAGGCTCCCCATTACATTTTCTGTCCATCTCCATCTCTAAAGTGGGGACGACAATAAGACTACCTACCTGTGCAGAAAAGAGTCAAGATAGCGGTCCTGACTGCTCTTTTTTCAAAGGCTTGCTTATAAGGTTGGCCCTTGGCTGGTGTCTAGAAACTTAGGTTCCAGGAAGGTTCTTGCCATTAACAGATAAGAGTGGCTGACTCACTGTGCCTGAACTATTTGTGCAAAAAATACGGTTTATGCTGTGCTGAACACATGCTCTCCTTCTGGGAGTCTGGAATTTGGGTACTTGCCAGGCAGAAGTGTCTATGGGACCAGCCCCAGTGGAAATCCTGGGCACTGAGTCTCTAGTGAGCTTCCTTGTTTGGAAGCACCCAGAAGGGTCTGTTATGATTGTTACATGATGGCCATGCAGAGGGAGCCACACGGTCCTGTTAGCCCCCAGCACTCCCCGAGTCAGAGCATTACCCCGAGTGCCATCTTCATTCATTCACTACAGGTCTGCCTCCCTCACTGGCCTATGAGCTTCCTATATGGCCTCTGTGTCTTATGCATGTCTGTGACTGAATCACCACCTGGCAGGGATGACTATCCATCCCAACTCCTTGCAATGATCAGGGGTTGGCCTGGTCCACCAGAAGTTCCTTTGTGCCATTCTGGGAACCATACCAGGGCTGCAATGGAGACCATGAGGTTAGCCTTCCATCCCTGAGGGTGGGCAGGGCTGTTCCTCAAACTGAGTATGACCCTACAATTTGGGACTCAGGCTCCCAAATCAGGCCCAAGATCAGATGAACTAGAGCCGAAGTCTGGCAACCCTCTGCTCTGGCTTCCCCTTCATCCGACAAGAGCCTGACGGGTTATTAATCAGATAGTCCCTGGGAAATCAATTAAGTGTCTGCTGCTGCAGAGTGTGAAGGAAATGGGTCAGGGTTTCGGGGACCCTGAACACATGGCTTCCACCAGAATGGACTACAGGTGCTCCTGCAGGCCTTGAAGAAACATCTGACCCGGCTATATGGGGAACTGGTTGGCCTGGTTTCCTCCCTCGGGGACTCAGTTACCCTTGCGGAGGGCCATAGTCACAGAAGGAGCGGGAAAGGAATGGGTCAACCAAGTCCTTGCACTCTCCTTTGTCCCTCTGCTAGCCTCTCTTTTCCTGCCAGCTTGAAATCTAAATCCCTTCTGGTCATCCTACCAGCTGTGGTGGTATTTTCTTAGCTATTTTAGTCGCTCAACATAGACTCCGTTTGACAATTGGGGAAAAGCCCGTGACCGTTTCTTGGCATCGGAAGGATCCCTGTTCTGGTGGGGCTCGGCAAGGCTGCTTAGGAAAACTCTCTCAGACAGGCCCTGCTCAGTGGGCGCCTCGGCCTCTGTTCAGGCTGTGCCTCTCAGACCCTCCCTACCTCCCCAGCTGCCCCTGGGGGCTCCTGCTTGCTCTCCAACTCTTGGTCACACAACATCAGGTCCACTGGGAAGTCTTCCCTTTGTTCCACTCAAGTCTCAGGTGAGTATATTTATTCATTCTGTTCCATCATTCTCTTATTTCACCTGTGAATTTATATTTGTCAAGCACCCATCCAGATGCAAGCCCTGTGTTGTGAGCTGGGGATCCCAAGGCAATGAAAACACACATCCTCTGTGCTTACCTCTATCATAGCACGTATCCTACCGCAAGTGTCTGTTCTATGACATGTCTTACCTGTTATGCACACAGTGAGCATTTGGTGAATATTTTTCTGAATAAAAAGTACCGCATAATAAATAGTTGAGCACATACTGTGTGCTAAGACATTTTCAGACATTACCTTATGTATCTGCTACTACAGCCTTGTGAGCCTTGTGAGGCATGATGGTAGATTGGATTAAAAGTGTCTAAAAATTCTTGGGCACGTCTCCCTTTTGAGAAGTGACTGCTGTCCCTCCCCTTGAAGCTGGCTGGCCTGTGACTGCTTTGACCAACAGAATATGGCCATGCCTTAGAAGGATCAATGGTTTCTGTCTCAGCGCCATGGAGCCCTGAGCCACTGAGTATGAAGTACAACTCCCTGCTGGGAAGACTGTGTGGAGAGGCCCTGAGACCACAATAGAGGGAGAAGGGTCCCACTGAGTGCAGCTTTCTAGCTGTCTCCCCCAAGGTGTCGTGTCAGGCATGTGAGTGAAGCCTTTTAGGATCCTTCAGACTAGCCCACTGACAGCTAAATGCCACTGATTGACCTCAGTTGATGCCACATGCAGCAGACAACTAGCCCAGCTGTGCCCTTCCTGAAATCCTGACTCTCAGTGTGAAGTATAATATTAGTAAACTGGAGGTTTTCTAAGCCACTAAGTTTTGGAGTCATTTTTTATGCAGCAACAGACAATCGGAACAGGAAGTTACTCATATTTCCTCCCTTTTTTTAAGGAAACAATTTAAGGTTTAAGTTCATAGTTAGTGAGCACTGGGGTAGGAGTTTGAGCATAGGTTGTGTCTGACCCTAAAACCCGAGCTTTGGACAACTTGCTACATTAGGACCAAACTTAACTTCTCTAAAGTCGAGAAGAGGTACAAACTACTATTTCCTCTCAACTCCTCAGGTGAGTAGGGGCTCAGTAAATACTTTCAAGTGACTTTTTCTTCAGTGTTGACATGGGAAGCAGACACATATGGAGGAAAAGAGGGAAATAGCTATTAGAGTATGTCTTTAATGCTGGACACTGTGCTATGTGCTTCTCACATGTATTTCCTCCCAACCTGAGAGGCATGCATTCTTATCCCAATTTACAGATGGAGAAATCAGGTTTGAGGATGCTAAGGAACTTGCCCAGCTAGTAAGTGTTAAGACCAAGATAGGAATCCCAGATGGCCTCCTTCCCTCTGACTCTAAAGCCCATATTCTTCCTACCTCACCATGATAGTCAAAATTAGTTGTGATTCTATCTGCCATACTTGACACTGAGCCTTCTTAAACTGTACCCTGTTGGTTTTGTGCCATCAACCAGTGAAGGTCAGTATTGAGGTCCAGAATTCTGATTGTGTTATCCATTATATTAGGTACCTCTCCCCATTTTAGGCCATCTTTAGAGGCATGGAGGGTCACAGAGAAAGTCTATCTCAAACATTTCATCTCGGTTTCAAGAATAAGTAGGACTTGGCTGGACCAGGCAGTGAAGAGGAGGGCAACTCTGGGGAAAGCGTTGTGCAAGAGCATGTGCAAAGGCACTGAGGCGTGAAGGGGATGAGATATTGGGGGAAGGTTGATAAATACACATGTATGTACACTTACTAGTACATACACATCATATAGTGAATATTATATATACTAGCATATAATTATGATATGCTTAAGTACAGAGATATATAAAATGGTGAACATTAGTATATGACAGCATGTTAACAATGGTTATCATTTGGTGATAGATCTGAGTGATTTTCTGTTCTTGCTTATTTTCATTTCCTAACTATCCTCCACCACATTTATTACTTGAATAATAAAATATAAGGAAAAAAGAAATCAAGGTTCCATGTGGTTTGAGCAATGGATGTGGGAGGATGGAAGGTCAGAAAGGCAGGTGAGGACTGGCTGGTGAGGCAAGAGAGGTAAGCTGGAGCCACCTTCGCATCTCAAACCAACTTCGCGCATCAGGAAAACATCCCTGCTGCTTGTCTTCTAAGTTCTGTTCCCTTGAAAAACCTGGAGAACCTAATTGGATCCTAAGTGATAAAAATGAGCATCTAAGCCAAGGGAGTGGCCGCCATGTTCCGTGCAGAAAATCAGAACCATTGATTATTTGCTGGCTTCTTTCAGCCACGCACAGTCATTCAATAAGCACGTTGGAAATAATAGAGATCTGATTAAGCTATTTGGATGGGATGACATATAATAATCGCCCCCAGTCACTGATGATAGCAAAGGAGGCACAGAGGGATACGTCACACATGATTTTAAAGGCTGTCAACAAAAACAATGGTAATTAAGAGACTGGAGGTGGGGCAGGTGGGGCTGTCTCTCTGGGAAATTTGCTTTTGGGGAAATGATTCCATAGGAGTAAAGTGGCGTAAAAGGACGCTGATTTTCTCTCACTGAACCCCACAGGCTCAGCATGCAAATATCACAATCATGTTCCAGGCAGAGTCAGATGGGTACACTTTCCAATATAGATTAATTTCCCTTCGTTAAATGCAGAATGATTTTGTCTTCTCCACTTATATGGGGCAGGAGTATGAGATGATAGGATCTATGTTCCCCACTACTTTGAGAAATAGGGTAGAGGGTTAAGGGGTGCCAGCCTGGGACACTTCATTTCCAGTTTAGAGATGGGCCAGGTCCCCCAAAGTCCACACTGCTTGTCTCAGAGGGGTAGGAGTATGGGTAAATCTCATTTTGGTCTTGATATCTCTCTGTGTTTTCTCCAGGGAGTTTTTGTTGCTTTCATAATCATAAGAAAATTTCAATTTTGGAAAAAGAGTGGCTAATCAGAGGGAAGGAGGCCAGCTACTGAGTCTCTGAGCTGAAGGAAGCACTGCACAGGGCTGGAGAGGTGGCAGGTCCAGGCCAGGAGAGACCTGAAGATGGTGGCTGGGGTCTAGGGAGATAGCACTGCACACAGAGTCAGGCAACTGGGTTCAAATCTTAGCTGTGCATCAACTGCCTCTGTGGCCTGAGCTAGTCACTGACCCACCCGAGTATAAAGGGGCCAGCAGGAGAGAAGAGTTGGGGGAGGGGAGCAGAAGAGGGGGCAGAGCATTCACTGAGCACCCACCACAGGCCAGGTAGGCCCCATACCAGGCATAGGGGCACCATATCATAGTAGGGAAGGGAGGAGGTGTGGACCCAATCACAGACTGACAGCCTGATCCTACCACATACCTGTGCTGGACACCTTCACACATCTCTTACAACGGCCTGCTCCAGCCAGTACATCCCCATTGTGTAGACAAGGAAAGTAAGGCCCAGAGGTGTAGCAACTTGACCAAGGTCATACTTAGCAGTGCAGCTAGCCCTGGACTGGGGCTGTTTGATT
>NW_005871134.1:2086347-2087590 GCF_000147115.1 Myotis lucifugus
GCGAGTGGTTCTGCAGGCCTCCCGGGTGATCTAGGGCACAAACATGCATGGTCAGCAGACAGCTACTTGTGTCCCCTCCTTGTATTCATATGTTGAAGTCCCAAGTCCGAATGTGATGCCATTTGTCAGTGGGGTCTTTGGGAGGTAATGAGGTTTAGATGAGGACATGAGGGTGGGGTCCTCATGATAAGATTTTTGCCCTTCTAAGAAGAGGCCAGAGAGTTGGCTCTCTCTCCCCCCACTACATGAGGATACAGCAAGAAGGCAACCGCCTACAAACTAGGAATAGGGCTCCACCAGACATGGAATCTACTGGCACCTTGATCTTCGACTTCCCAGCCTCCAGAACTGTGAGAGAGAAGTGTCTGTTGCTTAAACCACCCAATCTAAGGTGCTATGTCATAGCCGCCCATGCTAAAATGGAAATTGGTACCGAGAGGAGGAGTGATACTCTGACAAATACTTAAAAGTGTGAAAGCAGTTTGGGACTGGGTAATGGGGAAAGTGTGGTAGAGTTTTGAGGTGCCTGCTAGGAAAACTTATATTGCCATAAAGAGACTTTTAAGGAGATTCTGGTAGAGCTCAGATAAAGAAGAGAGCAGTAGAAAAAACTCCCATCTTTTTGGAGAATAGATAAAAATTTATGTACAAAATGTTGGTAGAAATCCTATCTAATAAAGAAGGAATATGCTAATTGACCCTTACACTGTTGCAAAGATGGTGGCACCCTCAGCCAATAAGGAGGGAATATGCTAACTGACTCCCAGGCCCTCAAATATAGTGATGCCACAGCCACAAGATGGCCGGCAGGGGAGGGCAGTTGGGGGGGACCAGGCCTGCAGGGGAGGGCAGTTAGGGGCAATCAGGCCAGCAAGGGAGGGCAGTTGGGGGCAATCAGGCCAGCAGGGGAGCAGTTTGGCCAAAAGTATCGTGTTGGAGATTTTTAAACGATGAAAAAGGCAGCAAAATTGTATTTTTAGCTCACTCAAAATGACCATATTAAAAAAGTAATAAACCCTTGTCTCCAAAGCAAGATTTCACCAGTATCTGAAACTAGGAAAAGCGGATGTGAAATTGTGAATTTTAGTACTTGCTTCTTAGGAGCAATGACTGTGATGGTGGAATGGGCTTCTGAAACCTGCATGTCCCAGTGTGCACCCGAAGCACGGCATTTTCTGCATCCTCTGCGGCCATCCAAGGGTTCTGCTGCAGAAATGGGCCCTGTGCTCCTTCTCCTGCCTGG
>NW_005871134.1:2090437-2094011 GCF_000147115.1 Myotis lucifugus
TCAGCAATGCAAACTCACTTAACCCCCCCAAAAAATACACGACTTTCTGAAGGAGCAAATCTTTCCTCTGTCTAACTGGAGTCTCCTATGGCCAGGAGAGAAGGCTAGTGAGGGCCTTCTTTTTTCCCCTTCTTCCTCCCCAGTTTACACTTCCATCCCTGGAGGGACACTCAGAACCAGTTCCCTCATTCAGCACGTGCCGAGTGCCTGCTCTGTGCCAGGTCCTGTAAACCGGGTGTTGGGAATACAACAGTGAGAGAATGAGACAGAGATGGCCTGAAATAGGAGCTCTCTTCTGCTTTCTACTCACTAGCTGGGTGGCCCCCAATAACTCACTCAGCTCCCTGGTCTCCGGTCTGTGTGCCTGTGAAAGGGTGCACACATTCCCATGTCACCACTTTCTAGATGATGGAAAGCGATATCCTTTGCTCAAGTGCCAAGTACACAGTGAGCTGCCATGCCCTGAGGGAAAGGAACCATGTGCCACTCATCTCTATATTCCCAGCAAATATTTGCAGAATATGGGGGAGAGGACAGCCAATGAGGTAGGTGGACTTCTTGCCTGGACAAGCAATGGCTTCTCTCCTGCTCCCTGAGAGTAAGCGTTGTACATCGCAAAGCTGTGCTTTAAATTCCAATTTATATCCTCTTCTCGCAGATATAGCCGCCAAGTGTATCTCTGAATCAAGCCCCAATACAAGTCATTTCACTGTTACATTGCACACCTGTCAGTAAAGGCCACTTGCTTATCTGAGTTTTACATGCCTGGTTTTCCAGGAAGGTGTTTTTTTTCCTCTACAAGTTGTTGAATATATTTAGTTGCTTGTTCCCTCCAACACTGCAGACATTTTTCCTTTTAGATGCACAAAATCCTAAAGACCGAATCCTCCAGGCTTTGTTTCCCTGAACCAAGATCAAAGTGAGGTTTCTTCAGAGCACTGGGCAGAGCAGCAGGTAATAGAAAGAGATGGTATGGAGGCCTGGGCACCTGATGGCAGATAATCCCTGTTCAGGTTTTGATTCTGACACTTATGAGCTGTGTGACCTTGATCAAGTTACTTAACTTCTCTGGAGCTTCAGTGTTCCTATCACTATATGGAGATAGTGGCCACCCTGCAGGACTGTCATGAGAATGCATGTAAAGTGCTTAGCACAGTGCCTGCATACAACAATTTAAAAAAAAATGCTAACTATGAATTCCACAGTTATGATAAAGTCATGCTGATTGAATAAGTTGCAAAGTGCTTAAATCGTCACCCTGATGGTCACTCTACGGCCTTTACAACAGGGGTTCCAAAGCAAGAAACCTTGAAAGGGAAATGTCTAACAGAAACATGGTCCTCTCTTACGACAGTTGAATCCACTCTGGGCAGCTGCTAGCTTCCAGGAGCCCTGGTCTCAGGAAGGTGCCTATAGCGCAACATGCACACCAGAAGCCAAGAGAACGTCTGCAGCCTGACACTCAGGACTGAACATAGGGGGGCTCTGTGTCCTCAAAGATGGGGGCCCCTTTCTGCATTAGATAAGCACGTCAGAGCACACGGGGTGCGGCTCTGTCCTGGGTTCAAGGTGTACCCCAAGGAGAAGGCCCACGAGGCGGTTCAGTCAATCAGCAAAATTAAACAGCTCTCCACCGTGTGCAGGGACTGGGTGAGTTTTAAGGTGAAGATGAGTCCTCACCTTGACAAATTGCCAGTGTTTACAGAGCAAATGTTCAGCCTTGCTCTGTCTGACAAGCTGCACGATTTGGGGAAAGTCACTGAAGTTCTCAGAGTCTCTAATTCCTCACCCATACATTAAAACACATCCTAGTAACCTAATAAAAGAAGGAGGAGGAAGAAGGGCTGCCACAGACTCAGTACACAGAGACCCAGAGATGAAACAAAGAAGTTTCCTAGACTGTGAGCTGCTCACAGCTGAGTAAAAATAACAGATATCCCAAAAGATACCAATGGAAAACAGTAATTATAATCTATATTCTAAAAACCCAGTGGCCCCAATGCTGTAACGACCAAAGACCGGTCACCAGGAGGCTGCATGCACAGCGAGGTGCACATGGGTGGGCGGGGACTTGACTCTGGGTCCTGCGGCAGGACTCAGGGGGAGTCCCACGGCGCGGTGGGGTCTGGAATCCCGGGTCTTGTGCAATTTCCCGTGGGTCAGGGTCTCCCGTGATTTTGCACGCTGGGTCACTAGTGACATTATAATAATTCACATTTATTGAGTACTCACTACTTGACTGGCTCTACCTGCTTTGCTTATTTAATCCTTTAACACCTCTATAAAGAAGGTGCTATTGTTATCCCCCATGTTGTAGGTGAGGAAACTAAGCTACAGAAAGGCTAAGTATTTTGCCCAAGGTTCCAAAACTGTTAAGTGATGGCAGTCTGGTTCCAGAGTCCACTCTTCTTGAGCCATGAAGTGCCTGTGTCAATGCCTGTCACACAGAGAGCACTCCACAAGCATCAGCTACCACAGCCCTGTTAGCCTACAGGGCCGCCCCACCAGAGCTTCATGGAGCAGAGATGGCTTCCAGACTGGCTGGTGGGGTCAGGGAAGGCTGCATGAGAAGTGACATGTGACCTATGTCTAAAGGGGCTTCTAGACCGAGGAAGATGCACCTGTGAGGGTCCAGAGCCTGAGAGAGAAAGGAGGGGAGAGGGAGGAGAGGGAGAGAGGACAGAAGGGAGAGAGACCTCTGAGGCACTTCTGTAAGGAGTGTGATGGCTGTGAGGGGCAGTGACAGGAGGGGAGGTGGACACACTGGTGACAGGCCTGGGTGGTGGTACCAAGAGAAAGGACTTAGTCTTTATCAGGAGGTTGAGAGGGTCCCCCTGATGGGTTTGGAGCATGCTCCTGGTGGCCACGTGAGCATGACCCAGGCGGGGGCAGACTACAAGCAGGGCCCAGACCCACTGCAGATGCTTGGCTGCTAGAATTCTAGCGGAGTACGTTGTTATTCTTTATGAGCATGTTCATGAGAAAAAGACATAAACTTCCAGAAATTTGGCTCAGGCAAAGAATTCGAATGTGTCAATAGCCCTGCGATCTAAGGCCAGCACTGGCTCCAAGAAAGGGTGCCAGGCTCGGTGCCCCTCATCCAAGCCTGTAAAACAGCCCACAGGCGCCCGAAGTTCTCCTTGCTTCGGAGTTAACGATGACCCCGGCGTGCACTGTAATCATTAATCGGGCCCTAAAGATTGTCAGATATGAAAGATGCTGGTATTTAATTATCATAGAACACAAAACTCCAGCTGCCTCAGAATGCCAAGAGAAAGAGTTATTTGGCTTCCATTAAAATGCCATCGACTACCACTGACGCGGGACGGTGATGGAGCAGTGCTGAGAGCTTAGCTAATGAACCTTGGCCTGCACGACCAATTTGGAGAGGCCAGAAAGCTCTTTGTCACCGCAGTCGGCAGCCGGAATCTGATGGCCTGCCTTCCAGTCTCAGTTCTGCCTCCTTCAAGCTATATAATCGCAGACAACTGATTTCACTTCTCTGAGTTTCAGCTTCAACACTTGTCAAATGTAATTTGAAACAACCTCGCAAACTGCACAGTCCTGTCCAAGG
>NW_005871134.1:2099766-2114545 GCF_000147115.1 Myotis lucifugus
TCAGCTATCTTTCCTTAAGCTATTAAGTTCTCTGTAAATGCTGTTGAATGAAACTAAATTGAGCTCTTGTCCATGCAGAATCTTTAGGTCTGGGAACCAGAAGTTGTTGGGGGGAAAGAGAATTAATATTTACTGACACATGACTATGAGCAGAGGTCTTATAAAAGTCTCCTCATTCCATCTTCAGAGCAACACTGTGAAGTACGTCTTAATTCCCCATTTTACGGAAAGGAAAACTGAGCCTCATAAACCTGTTCATGTCTTTGTTTATGACATTTTTTTTTCCAACAGTGGGATATCTCAGATCCTAGCATTGGGTGCAACTTTATTAAATGTAAACATTTATCAATTTTTAAAAAATTGATTTGAAAACAGAAATATATAACAAGAAACCTTCTCAGGTCTACACCACTAGGAAATGACACAGGCAAGACCCCGATCTCTCTGTTCTTTCTACTCCTAATGTCTAGAAGCAAAAGAAGAAGGAAAAATAAATTCTGAAGTACTTAGGCTGAGGGGGTATATTCAGCAATTAAATGCAAAAATCTCTGTATTTTTATGGCAAAACAGCAATCCTATCAATAGTTTGGGGCAACACAAAAAGTTTTAGTGTTTGATAATACACCGTAACACCAACAACCTAGGAAGTAGGTGTTATTATCCTCCTTTCACACATGAGAAAACTGAGACTCTGTAAGTCTGAGTGGCTTGCCCAAGCAGCAGAGCCCTTAAGCAGAGACTCCACTCAGTGCCCTCCCCAGCCTCTAGAGAAGGATTTCCATGCAAACGCCTTCTTTCTGACCAACAAGCACCCACCCAACCCGAACAAGGCAGCCTAGAGGCCTCTGCTCAAGTGTTCTTTACTGTCTTCCTCAGGCCATAAAACGCCCACTTAGGGGAAGAGGTAGAAAGCATCCAACTCATTATTCAGATCAGAGAGATGCTTTTCATCATTCATGACATGACCACATGTGGGTTTTCCTTTTGATACAAGCTCAGGAGATCTTAAGCAGGTCTTCCATCCATCAATGTCCATAAATCAAGTCATATGAGAAACAGACAAAAGGCGTTTGTCCTCCTGAAGTCCTCTGCAGAGTGTCCAGCTCAATCCCCAGGCCACGGAACTGTAATAATAGTACTAATAATGGCCTCAAAGAATTGAAGGCTTACTGGGCTGCTAGGTACTCTGTTAAGCATCTTAATGCACATTTTTGCCATTTCATCTACCCAAGAGTCCCCTGAGGCAATGTAAGAGGAGCACAATACAGCATATTAGGAGTGTGGGCTCTAGAGCCAGACAGCCTGGGTTTGAATCCTGGCTCTACCACTGCCTAGCTGGATGGCCTTGCACAAGTTACTTAATCCTTCTTGTGCTGCACTTTCCTGACTTTAAATATGGAAATAATAGTCATGGGGTGGGTAGGAGGATTCATGTGAAGTGCTAAAACACGCATGGCACATAGCAAGTACTCACCAAATGCTATTATTATCTCTATTTTATGGAAGAGGAAACGGAGGCTCAGAGACCAATGAGCATCCATCCAACCCCAACAAGGCAGCCTAGAGGCCTCTGCTCAAGTATTCTTTATGGAGACATAATTTGCTCATGCTCCATAGCTACTCAGTGCCAAGAGTGGAATTCCAGTTTGTCTAACTTCAACTCCCATGCTCTTAATGGTGATGGCACATTTTCCACCTTCCACTTAGCACATAGTAGGTGCTCCATAAATGGTATTATTATTATTCTTGCTTGACAATGCCTCCCAAGTCAATGCTCTCCCAAGATAACTGCCTCCCAGCTCTTGTCTCTTCTCTTGCCTACAGAGCAAGTCCCCACGGCAAAGGCGCAGGCAGCACCGACTTTATTTCAATGCAAAAAGTGTACAGTGTGTGGGCGCCACCTGGGCTCATTCCCCAAGTTAATTCTTTTCTCTCAGCTGTGGAATATTTTATTTTTACCAATTTCTGAATCTACTTATGTTAAAAAGAGAGAGAGAAATCCAATCAGCCCAGCTCAGGTTTGTGAAACAAATAATGCGGCCGGCATAGAACCTTAATCAAACAGTTATATTCATAACCACAGCGATCACTGCTCTGCTTAATTTATACAGCCCAGGGCCTCCGAAAGAAAGTGTCTCTTGATGATGCAGGGTGCAGTGCGCAGGCTCAGTGACATCCTGAAGGGGTGTAGCTCTCCAGGCCTGGCATCTTGATGAATCTGAAGCAAATCTGCATTTTGAGGCACATCTCCTAAGAATTCTACCCACACACAAATGTCATCCTACATTTTCTTTTTCTTTCTTTCTTTTTTTTTTTTAAATAAGGAAATGAAAGAAGTAAACTTTTGCCTGCTTGCTTCCTTTGTTTTCTGGAAGAAATACAGTAGAAAGGCCAAGCTTCCTCAGTATCCTGGAGAGGATAAGTACTTTAGAGTCTGGTGGACATGGGTTTGAATCCTGGCTCTGCCACTCACTGGCTGTGTGACCTAGACACGTTACTCAACTTCTCTGAGAACATCTATAAAATAGAGATACTGTTACCTACTCACAGACTGAAGATTAAGTGAGAGAACAGTGAGTTTCCTACCAGATGGGGAGCTTGGTATTCCCAATGCCTAGTACAAACACTACTCCACTGCAAGTCTAATACCAATGTTTATTGGTTATGCCTACAATCCTCATGTCCATCGGTTACTGAGTGATTACTATGTGTCAGGGACTGTGCTAAATTCTTCTAATGCATGATCTTACTTTATCCTAAAAGCAACCATGTAAAGCCTGCATTATTATCCCCTTTCCAGCCTTGGGATAACTGGGGAGTTGTGTTCAGAATAACACAACTAGTAAGAGGGGGAGCCATCGGGAGTCCAACCTGGGATCTCTGGCCTGCCCCTCCTTCCACAGCACCCATCAAATGTCACACACAGCCGACAGCAGATTCTCAAGGACAGCTATTTCCCCCTTCTTTCTCCTTTTGACCACTCATTTTCTGGGATTCCCTGTAGCAACTCAGAGAAATCAAGGTAATATTTCAGGATATTTAGAGGGACTTTATTGCCATTTCCAGCCAACATCTGTTCAACATTTGCAATGGGCTGGCTTTGTGTTAGTTACTGTGGCTTCCCAGGTTTCTAGATTTTTCTAGATGAAATCAAAGTGAGAAATCTCCTGAATGACACAGAGGGGAAAGGGGAGAAGGTGCCCACCCAGGTACCCAGGTGGCTCTGATTTGGCCTGCTTGTACCCTGCCCATTGACCTAAGCTGGCAGGGTGGTAGGTATGGATCCTAGTTCCAGCCCTGCCGTGATCTTGTTGACACATGGTCCAGGCCCCCACTTTGCTGGATCTCAATCCCTTTCCGTGTAAATGGAAAGCATTAGACTTGATTCATTTGTTCAGCAAGCATTTCTGTCAGTTGTTTTCAAATTCTTCACTCCTAGCATCCTTTTAATAATTCTTCCCTAATTACCATATGTTTCTAAAATATTTTAGTTCTCATAAACTATGTTCATTAACTAATCATTAATTGTTTTCCCAGTTTTTAATCCAACACAAGTAAAACCGGTGGCCAGGATATCTGATAGGACCAAGAGAGTTCAGTGAAGGATCCCCAGCACCTGGCCTACTGCTGACATGAAGTAGGCCTTGTGCTTATAGAATGAGTGAGTAAATAAATGGACACATGCTTTATATTAAGCAGAAGAGCACTAAATGGTGGGAAGATATAGAATCAGAAAGACTTGGATCTAAATGCCAGCTCTACCATTTAAAAGCTATTTGATCTTGGATAGGTCACGTAACTCTCTAAGGCTCAACGTTCCCATCTATGAAAGGAAGACAATTAGTCACGTCTTGCAGGGCTTTTGTAAAGTTGAATAATTATAAGATTAACGATACAAAAAATAATAGTAGCTAACACACATACAGTACATACTCTGTGCAGGCAGTCATCTAAACGCTTCACATCTAGACGCTTCACATCTTCATAATACCGTTATGAGGTAGTTACTATTGTTACTCCTGTTTTACAGGTGGGGAAACTGAGATATGGAAAAGATCTTATGTCACTTTCCCCAGGACCGAACTGCACAATGGAGACAGGATCTAAACCGAGGCAGTCTGGCTCCAGAGTCTGTTTTTCTAACCTCCGCTCTATTGCCTGGGCAGGTCATGCACAGTGCCCAGCACATGGTGTGGTAACGTTCATGCGAGGCAAGCGGAAGCCCCGAAGGCTGGCAGCACAGCCTTACTGCAGGACGACGGCACAGTTTTCAGCTGGGCTTTTCACAATAATGGCAACTAGTCACAGCAACCCTCTATTTATGATCTCTAGTGGCCCAGAAGCCACAGTTAGGATTGAGTCTAAGGTGTTGTCAGAGTCTGGCTCTGCTGGTGACTATATCTGGAGACCTGAGTGATGGAGGGAAAATGAGGCAAACGCTCTCCACTTAGTCTCTGTTTCTGGGAGACACACAGGGTTCCTCTTGCTCAGGGCTGTTTCCTTCCCGATGCCCTTGCCTCCTCTTTAGTGTACCTATGTGCCTTGTGCTTGCCTCGAATTTCTTCCAGTAATAGAAATTATCTCTTGTTTTGGGGAACCCTACTCTCAGCCAATGTATTTGGAAGGAACTGGCTGCAGGGTGGCCAATGAGAGCATCCAGTTCTCTGGCCAGTGTGTCGGGCTTAGACAGGGACATGTGACCCTGGTTAAGTCCATCCAGGTCAACCCCAGGATTTCGCTGGTGCCATGGGGAAAGAGGCCTTCTTTTCCCTGGATTTATAGAGCTGGTAGCATAGAATCCCAGTGCGAGAATGAGTCCAAAGCAAAGAGAAACAACGTCTAGAGACAAAGAAAGAGACTCATGAAGACTTTATTTCACTGCCAGGATCTAACTGCAGTGATGGGAAATGCCCTCCTGGATTTTTCAGTTATATCACCCAATACATTTTCTTTTCTTAAAAAAACACCACCACCACCCAAAACCTGTTAGAGGTGGTTTCCATCCTTTAGAGTTGGGAGTCCAGTCTAACCCACTCCCACGGCTTACTCTGGTTTAAGTCCCTGTCATAGCCCCCTCCTCGATCCACGAGGTTGAAACTCAACTCAGAGACTGCTACACCACAACAAAGCCCTTCCATACAAATAGGCCTGGCCATGCCCCCCTTTGGCCCATGAACCTGAGCTCACAAGTACACTAATGTGTGTGCGAGTGGCCCTGAGGGGACTTCCTCCCTCCATGTTCCTTGCACGCAGCCCAGCGCTTGCACACGGTAGGTGCCTATGCTCTGACATCACCAACATTTAAGCCAATGCCCACAAACCTCCTCTCTAATGAAAAAGAATGTCCACTACTGTAAAGAATGACCATTTCTACCTCATAAGAAAATGTCCTGTGATAAGCTGTGGATATTAAGTCATAAGAAAATGTCCCCTTCCAGGTGGCAAACCATGACCTGCCTGGAAACAGGAGCAGCAGGTGGCACTGAACCTGAGGCGGGGCATGCCCACGGGCCACAGCACCACAGGTAGGCACTGCCCATTCACGTTCCCATCCTCCCGCTGCACTACTCAGGGATGCTGTTGCTGATCACACTTACATTGATTTCTTTCTTCTCCCTGAGGACCAACTACCTCATCCCTCCCTAATCTAATGAAATGAGGCGAAAGCAGCCGTCTGATACATGCTAGGCATCCTCCCAGAAAGGAAGTCATCAAACAAGATGTTACAAAAAACCTTTTAATGTCTCCACTCCCTTAACTGCCCATGCAAATCAGGCAGAATCATTCCAAAGGGAAAAATTGACACCGAGGCTGTGGCTGTTCCTCATGACCCCTTCCTGTGTGGGGTCTACCAGAGAGGCATCTCTGTGATGGTCTCTTCCCCCACCAGCGCTCGCAGAGCCTCCTGCGTGCCAGGCACTGTGCTCGGTACGTTAGATGTATGCTGTCTGGTGTGTGATGCAGGCAGCACTGTGAAGTTCTGCCACTATCATCCTCACAAACAAGGAAACCGAGGCTCGGAGAAGGGAAGGGATTGGCCTGAGGTTACCCAGTAAGTAGTGGATTCAAACCTAGCACTAGCTTGACTCTACAAGCCCAGGCTCTTGCTACCCCTCCCCATGATCTTCACCCCCCTGGCCCACCCCGGCCTTGACATTCTATGTTAAATGAACTGAGCAAAGCTGGGAACAGCCAGCCCTGTAAATACCGGCGTGTGTACAATGTGTTGGGTCCCACGGCAAAGAGGGAGGTGTCAGTCCTGGCGAGCCTATAGTGTCTGTTTGACAGCTCAAGGCAAGTTTTGTTCTGGGCCCATCACTAGGCTTAGATCTCATACTGCCTACTTCGTGCGTGACCTTAGATGTCTTCTGAGGACCATGAGCACACCCTCAGGGCCTCAAACCCGCAGACCTTTCCTTCCCTGACCTGAGGCTGTGGATTCAAGTCAACCAGTTCTCATTGGCATCTCCTGTGTAGAGGGTCTTGTGAAAGGCACAGAGGAGGGAGTGAAGTGCATGGATATCATCCCTGCCTTCAAGACACTGAGTCTCCTGGAGGAGGCAGGCTTGGAGACAATTAATTTAAACAGATGTGGTAGAAACTGTTGGCATGTAGGGTATATATGGAGTATAATGGAGCTGGCAGGGATTTCCTCTTGCAAAATTGAGAGAGAACCTAGGAGAAGGCAATGAATGCTACCAGATGAGAGCATGCAGCAGGCACCCTGCAGAACATGTCTACCTGGTCTCAGGGGCTACTATGGAGGCCTTGCAGATGGGAAAATGGGCAAAGTACACAGGGAGTGTGCTCTGTACCATTCAAAAGGCAATTCATTAAGTCCTTCCCTCATGATATCTCTATGATGACAGTTCTTGTAACTTAACTCTTCCTGGGTTTTTGCCCAGTATCTCTGTCCACGTGTCTATACACTTCCTCAAATCTTTGTTTCTCCCCAGAGTCCACGCAGTGCTCTGCGTGGAACAAAAGCTGACTCAACTGTTCCTGACAAAATGAGGACTACGTTCCTACATGATAAAAGAACATTGATTTGACTGACTCAAGAGAAAATACCATTTCTGAATAGTCTATCCAAAGGCATGTTTTCATCGCAAAGAAAATCCTTTGCGTAGTAGCACAAAGACTAGAAGTAAATTAATGCAGCAGTGTGGGAATCCTGGTTTGATTATAGTCCAGCAGGTATCATAACTCCAGGGGTCTAGGACTTTATGTCAGGAAGTTAAACAAAAATGTTCCTCAAGTACAAAATACAAAGAGCAGCACTATGGAGGTTCAGTAAGGAGGTAGGAAAATCTCTGGATGGATGTGAGGATGAAGTGAGGGAGGGGGCTGTGTGTGCATAGAGTCCACAGTGAATGCCTGGCATACAGCTAATGCTCAGCCATCCTCAGCACTATCATCTTCTTGCTGTTTCCTCAGACCAGAGGTATCAGCTCAGCTAAGAATTTATTTCAATGCCTATCATATAATAGATGATTGAGGGAGAAAAAAAGTTTAAGAAAAGAATTCTCTGGAAAAAAATTCTTAAGAAAGGAATGGTTGGTTTTTGCTCTCAAATGGAAGATAGAGCAGCAAAAAATAAAAAAGCAGGCAGGCTGGTGTGGTGAGGGCTGGCTTCATGGATGTGTGGCCACTGAGGGCATTGTACTTGGTTTGCTGTGCTGTCACCATCTTGAAATTCTTAAAAATGTTTGCACTGGATCCTACAAATTATGTAGCCTGTCCTGGATACAGGAAATAACTTTGCCATCCAACGTCCATTCCACCCTTTTCCCACTGAGTGATCTAAGGGACAGCCTATCCCTTGGGTCAATAAACAGTTTAAGAATGAGCATATGACCAAGTTCTGGCCAGGGAAGTTTGCTAGAAGTTTCTTGAAAAATTCTTCTTTAATACTTAGAAATGAAAAGCTAGTCTCTCTTGCCAATGAAATGAAGGAAAGTATCATGTTACACCATCTTGCTACTAGCAGCTATCTTACAACTACAAGGGGGAACCAGCTTAAGGACGATAGAGCAAAAATGTGGAAAGCACCTGGGTCCTGGATGATACTGCTGGTCACTGGGACAGCCAAGCCTAAAGCCTACCCTACCTTTGAGCTCCCTTTGGTGTGACACAATATATGTCCTAATACCTGGTATTTTCTGTTCATTGCAGCCTAAAGCATCTTAATTGACATTGAATTGACCAACTTTGTTTTAAATCCTGATACTGCTACTTACCAACAACATGCCTTTGGGCAAGTCCCACTTTCTCTCCTACACTGGAAAATGAGGCTAGTAATCCCATTTTATAAGACTGTAGTGAAGACAAAGGAGGTAATGCTTGTGAAAATGCTCAGAGGGTGCCTGACATGTAGCAGGGGCTCAATCAATGATAGGTATATGATGACGATAATGTTTGGACCTAACAGATCGCCATCTACCACTGGATTTCCTGGAGCTGAGTTGATTATGAGCTGAATTTTCCAAGTGTAAATAAAAGCAGCAGAAATCTTTTAAAAATCTTTTTACATAAATTGCAATGTACAACTATACCAAAAGTAAATAACTTGATAAGCAAATTCAATCACTTTGCACATCATCGAGGCAGAGCACCCATCACAGCAGGGTTTCTTCTTTACAAATGCTAATCACAAGGTTCACCTATGCAGTTATGATGGCAAAGCTGTGATGTTGCAAAATTAAAAATAATCTCATGCCCATTGCCACGGACATAAACCCTAGTTCCTATTTTGATTTGAGTAGCCTTCCAAATCCTAATTCTCACTCTGTATTCTTTGTCCTTTTGAAAATTTCCAGCCTCTCTTTCACCCCCAACAAAACAAAGCAAACAGTACCAACTGAGATAGATGTGTGCGATTTCAGCTTCAGAGCTACATTTTGGGTGTAGAATGAATTAGGATTCATTGGTGATGGGTGATGCACAAATTCTGTCCATCAGCATTTTAGCTGTTTTAAAAAAAGCAGGTGTCGGGGAAGTGAGCAGGAACAGGTTTCCTGTTGTCCACAACCTGGAGCACTTTGCGACTGGTAGTTCCAAGTGGACCTTGGGAAATTCCAACTGGGAGCAGCCAGAGAGATGCTTTTTATCCTTCCTTAAAATGTACTGATATTTGTGGGGAAGGAAAATGCAGGAGATCTGGAGTCTGTTAGCAACTTGACAAACACCTATCCAAGTGGCAGAGTTGCCTAAAGATGGCACCAGTTATGCTGCAGATATAGTGAGAATATGGATGTGTTCACACACTTCCGTGCCAGTTTGAAAACTGTTTCCACGAGGTTCTCTCACACAACTTTATGAGGAAGCTTCAGCGGTCATTTCCCTGCCGTAGGCCTTCTCTGGCTCCTTGATACCCTCAAGATAAATTCCAAGTTCCTTAGCTTGGCAGCCAAGTTTCTTTAAGATACAATTTCTTTACAGATTCACCTGTCACCATATCCCTTATATTAACACTCCGGTGTGGGGTGAATTTCCCGCCAAAATATAAGATGGCTCTGTCTTTTGGTTTTGTTCCATCCACCAAAAGGGTGGATTACAAACAAATATTTGGTAATACGCAGTTACAATCGGCCCGAGTTTACACGTTTCCCGCACTCCACCGCAAATCTATATGAACCGAGTTAAAGACGGCTCCCGCGGAGTACGCGCAATTCACGCGAGCCGACTTAACTCGTTTCCCCCACTCCAAGTGTTAAGGATCCTGTCCTAGCCAAACTGGACCATTTGCAATTTTTCAAACAAGGCAATAAAAGAAAAGTGATCGACAACTCCAAGAAAAAAGAAGGCATGTTTAAGAAAGGAGGTATGGTGACAGTGTGCTACTTAGTTCAGGAGCCCAAAAACAAAAACCAACCCCCAAAGCCCATATTTTACATAATGGTGTGTATGTATGTGTGTGTGTATATATATATATATGGCATGCAAAGTGTCCCCTTGGAGAGTTCGACTGGGAGACCAGGAGTTTGATCACTTGCTATGATGTGAGCTAACCACCAGGGGGTGGTGTGGAATGAAGGAAGGTCCCAGCCAGCAGCTGGTAGCCAGCAACCAGCAGCCAGGGAAGGCCCTGGCTGGCCGTGGGAAGGCCCTGATCACCTCTGATTATCGGCCAGGCCTAGGGACCCTACCTGTGCATGAATTTTGTGCGCCGGGCCTCTAGTCTATATATATAAAAGGCTAAGTGACCAGCTGACTGGCTGGTAGGTATGATGTGCACTGACCACCAGGGGGCAGATGCTCAATGTAGAAGCTGCCAAGTGATAGCAACTTTGCAGAGTGCCCTCTCACACTCAGGGACCCCTCAGGGGATGTCAGACTGCCAGTTTTGGCCTGATCCCCACAGGCCAGGCCAAGGGACCCCACCTGCCGAAGGGATCCCGCTCACTGTGCAGATGCCCTTTGAGCCTCAGTGCCACCCCAGATGCAGCCAGCCAGGGAGGGACCACAGGAGGTTAGCTCCAGGGTGTGCCCAGCCCATCTCACCCAGTCCCGCCCTGCTGGCCACCTTCTATTTAATTTCCTTTCCATGTGCATGAATCCATGTATCAGGCCTCTAGTAATTATATAATGACTATGTGTTTAACCTAAAATGATTATAACAATTATAGTAGGGTTGTTGAAAGAGGGAATGCAGCAGAGTAGTAGAGTGGGATTTTTTCCATTGAAGGAAGTAAAAAGATAATGTCTACAATTGATAAGTGAAGACCTAGAAGTATATGCACATTATTTAGAAAGAGGGGGGTAAATATCAGAAGAAACAGGCAAAGAGTCAGAGGTGTCTGCTGGAGAGTGGGACCTGGGAGTGGGGAGGGCTGGGCAAGGGACAACCATCTTTTTCTTACAGACATTTTTCTAAAATCTAACTTAAAAAATTTTATGTACATACTTTCATTTAAGAATAATGACACATACATTTTTATTTGCCATAGAGCATACCTTTGACACTAGGCTCAATGCTAATGTTACACTTTGAGAAAGGACAGAGAACAGAGCCCCAGGGGGTATTTTACAGATCAAGATCGCTCACTCTCTAATGTGGCGACAGCCGTGATTAGGAGGGTCATCTGGAACCCATCAATGACAGAGGCTTCTGAAGGCTTTGGAGATGCTGATCTACCTGTCTTTGCAGATGATGACTTTCTAGGTTTGGGGGAGAAAGGTGAAACTCGTTATGATAATGTCCATGTTTACTGCTTGTTACAAAGCACTGATATTCACCCAGATATGTTTTTTCTATTTTTTTGTTTACAGTGCACTAATGCTCAGGGAAGCGTTGGCTTTTAGTCCATGTGTGAGCATGATGTTGGAATTCTCTCACATGGATTATTTTGCTGTATGCTCGGAGCTTGCTTGTTTCTGATGAATTATAGGCTTGTGTGCATTGTGGCTACTAGCATAGGAATTGATTTAAAGTCAAAGTAGTTTACTAGCTACTGTGTGCCTTTTTTTTATTGATACATTCACTTTGTCTACAGGGATTGCACAGGAATTTAGTCCAGTTTTTTCTCAAAGAAAAGAAGCAATGATGTATTACTCTTAGGAAAAAACAGACAAAATTTGTAAGGAAAGTAGCTGGCTCTACACCACTTCCTCTCCTCACTCTTCTATAAAAGATAATTAAGCAGGTGTCAAGAAACACTAGAACATCATCAGGTAAAGGATGTAAATGGAGAAAATGTTCTTACAAATAAAAAAATAAGGAGAGAGATATCTTGGGGGAAGGAATGAAATTTGAACGGGGGCTAATATGGCTCCCAGAGGTTTTTCCTATGAAAGCATTTACCTCACAGTAAGAGATATCACTCTCTCCCCACGTGCTCATTGGCAAGACCCACGTGACCAATGCTCACGCACTCCTGTGTTGAGGCAAAGGGCTCTACATTTTTAAGGATTAGAAGATGTGTGTAAAGTTTTTGCCAACTTCTGTTATCGATGTCCTTCAGGCCACGAACCATGTCCAAGCACAGAACCTGTCAGACAGTTGGCACTCTGTCAGGCCCCGCTCTCTCCCTTCCATTCCAGAAGGAAGAAAAAGTCCTCTTCTCTCTCTCTTTTCACCACCCTTAACTCAGAGCAACCCTCAGTGACCGCCCGAACTTTCATGCCAAACTTCCCGACACCCAGAGGGTATGTCCTGTCCTCCTCAGTCTGTCTGCCTGGGACCCCTGAGGCCTCTCCCAGGGGAGACTGACCCTCCATCTCCTGCCCACTGGCTGCTGCCATCCACAAACAGGGCCCTATGATGGGAATACTGCCTTCTCTGAGGCTGTCCTCACCCTCCCCACCACTCACCTGGCCCCACCAGCAGAGGGCTGGGCTCCTGGACCACCACCCTCCTTAGCTGCCCCCCAGACAGTGCAGCCCCTGGCATGTCGGCTTTGTCCAGACCCAGCTTCCCTGCTGCTGAGCTGCGTGCTGGCATCTCCTGGCAGGAGATAGGCGGCCCAGGAAGAACTGTCGTCTGCAGCAGAGGTGTCCCTCCCAGCTAGCTGGGAAATATGTATGTATGTATTTATTTATTTTTAATTTTTAATGTTTTTATTGATTTCTTAGAGAGAGAGGAAGGGAGAAGGAGAGAGAGATAGAAACACCAATGATGAGAGAGAATCATCCATCAGCCACCTCTCACACGCCCCCAATGGAGATGGAGCCCACAACCCAGGCATGTACCCTGACGGGGAATCGAACCATGACCCCCTGGTTCATAGGTCCTCACTCAACCACTGAGCAAGACTGGCTGGGAAAACTGGGAAATTTTGAGAGCGAAACATTATGCTTTAAGAAGCAAAAAGGATTTTTTTTTCCGACCCTGGGAGGGTATGTATATGTATGAGAAATCTAAAACAATTAAATTGGTATGCAAATAGTTCAAAAATCTGCAAGGGGCTGACAGAAAAGATTCCATAACCTTGAAATAGATCTCAGAACACATGAGCACTCACTATAAAATGAGAACAGGAGTAAAGCGTGGAGGTAACGCGCGGGCTTTGGGATCATATCCACACAGGCTCAAGTCCCAGCTCTCCCATTTGCCACCGTGTGGCTGTGGACATGTTGCATAACTGAATCCCACTTTCCTCATCACTCATGGAAATAATTAACCCTAGTCTATACTCATGTGATAAATTATTGGTGTGAGGATTAAATAAGAAAACGTGAGAGGTCCTGAATAGCATGACAGGCACCCAGTGTGAGCACTGGCTGCGTGGAGTGGGGCTTTGCTGTGAGATTTGAATCCAGGTTCCACCACTTGTAAGTGTGAAAGTCTCGGTCTCAGCTTCAACAACTGCAAAATGGAGAGAATGGCTACCCTTATGGATGTAAAGGTCCCAACAGGATGGCATTAGACAGCTCCTGCATTTGTGTGTTTGCAACGTGAAGGATGAAAAGTTCAGCTGGCGTTTGACTGCGAGCAGAGTGAACTGTGAAGATGATGGCGGAAGCCTGGGTGCACCTGCAGGAGCTTGCCTACACCTGCAGTCTGGAAGGTCCCCAAGCAGTGTGGACCCTCACCCTCCCAATGCTCATTACCCACATCATTTGCCCATAAATCTGGCCACGTAAGGGCTGCCTGTAAATGCAGATCACTCCGCCTGCCTGTAAATGCAGATCACTCCGCCTGCCCCGCCAGGAGATGCTAGACATTCTCAGGGTGTAACCTGGGCTGTCAGTGGAGGTTGAAAGAGGCAGGACAAAGAAACAGCAATCAAACTGCTTCCGCATGCAGCAGGTAATTACAGAATCTGCTAAATTACAGTGATTAGGCCTTGCCGAGGAGAAGTCAAAAGAAGTCTCCGGCAACTTTATAGGTGGGAGGGGGAAAGCGTAATTAAACAGCTCCTTGCAACTGACTTAATCTCTCCCTTGGAAAAAACAGCAGGCTCAGAAGGGAGGAGAGGAAGAGAGGGACAGGGAAGGGGATCCGGGGGAAATCCTCCCACAATGGGGGCTGCCTGGGTCTTGAACTGGTTCTTGGGGAGTAAGAGTTGAAATGGAAGGCGGTGGCCTTTATTATGGAAATGGCAGACCCCCGTTGAGGATCAGGGCCTTTGGGGGAGGCGGTAGAGAGGGTACTGGGTTAGAATAGTCAGTAATATCCTGCTGGGGATGATTTGCATAAATACAGCCAAGCCAAGCTTTAGGTGGCTGTAGATTTTCTCTTGAAGGAATTATTCTCCTTGTGTCAAAAGTTCACCACCCCCAGACTCTGTCATTTTGGTATGAAATGTGCCATTTTTAGCCACCAAACACTGAAAACAAAGGCTGCTTTGCTGTGAGCCCATTTAACCAGCCAAGGTTTATTTGAAAACTAATTAAATTTAGATTTGGTACTGAACAGAATCCATTGCAGTTGTGGGATGGGGTGGAGTCAGAGGAGAAAGGCTGAAGGACTTAGACTGAGGCACCTCGGCCTCTGTTCAGGACTGATTTTCACGTTCAGCAGGAGAGCTCTGCAGACAAGAGAAGAGCTTGCAGAGGTGGTGTTCCCGAGGGGAAAACAGTTCTAGAGGGACTAGTGGTGAACATTTCATGCTTGTGACCGTGGATAGCTTATGAGACTTTTGTAGGCCACATCAGAACAATGTGTACCCTTCCATATATTATTAAATGTGAATGACATAGAAAAGAAGAAAAGCTAACAGAGCAATATCTTCCCAAAGCTCCCATTCTGCCAAGGTCTTACTCAGACACGTTTGTGGTTCCCCATAAGCCCGCTGAATACAGCCCCATTTCCTTCTCATTAGGGAGTTAGCTTTAG
>NW_005871134.1:2115759-2117860 GCF_000147115.1 Myotis lucifugus
GATTGGCCAGGGTCACGATGCTGCGAAGGGGGCAAGGACACGATGTGACACGGTAAAAGGCAAGGGGTTCGGAAATCAGACCCGGTCAAGTCCAGGCTGGATGTGCTTTCCTCCCCTTCCTAGCCGTATGCCCTCAGGCAGCTTAACAGAACCTCTGGCCTCAGTTCCTTCATTTACAAATGACAATGATAATAGCAATCCCTCTCTCCATAGGGCTCCCTGGGGCGGGGGGGGGGGGGGGGGGGTTAGTAGAATCATTTGTGTAAAGCACTTAGTAGGCTGCCTGGCATACAGAAAGAATTTAATAAACACTAGCCATTGTCACAGGAAGCAGCACCTGCAAAGTCAAAGCTAGTGTTGACCTTGGACTAGGCCTCCTGCCTACATCTGGGGCAAAAGGCTGCCCAGTGATGCTCCTCTGGACGAGGGAGATTCGGTGTCTTCATTTGTAAGAAGGGGGTCAGACTCCCCTTAAGGGAAGAGGAGAGAAATAAAAGAGTATATATAAAGAACTTCACACAGTACTTGGCACCCAGCTGGGGCTCAGTAAATGGCAGCGATTATTATTAGTATTATGCACATGAAGGACTTTAGGAAATTAAAATGCTGCATAGAGTCAACATATTATTATTCATCTTACTATGTCTCCTTTGCGGGTCCTCAATGACGGCCTAATTAAAGATTAGCTAAGGTTACAAGGTTGGCTTTCCACATTTTCTTTTTGGTTCGGTCTTCAGTGCTGCTTGTAACTTTTATTCGGGCCCCAGGCAAGACATAAAAATACTCTCAAACACCCAACCACATTAAATGCCAATGAGATTTTGCAACATCTAAACCTAGAGAACACTGCTGCTGATTTGTTAAGTTGAAATCTCTGAAGCATTAAGAGGCCAAGGAAGTTTGCTCTGGAGCAGTGGTACAGGTAGCTTGGAGGGCAGGCAGACCTGAGCTGGACTCCACAGTGCACGTGTAAGCCGAGGGTCTCACAGCCTACCCAGCCCCCAGGAGAATGAAGGTATGAATAGCTGCATCTGAAGAGAGAGAGCATTCTGCTCCTGGCAGGTGCTCAATAAATGTGAGCTCCTCTCTGTCCTTTGCTTTGCAAAAAGTTTAGGGTCTTCCATCGGGCTATTTTTATTTACCAACTGCAGACACAAATTCAAAATACCTTCTTGGGGAAAAGGGACAAGATTGGCTCACTGGGTTCCTACTGCAAGGATGCACTGGGACTTAAACCTTCCATCCATGTGAATTACGCTTGGTGATTTAAAAAATACCCATCACTTAAGCAGGAACTCAGGGTCTGCCAGGGAGGGCAGTTCCAGTACAAAGTCCTCGGGACAAGTCCATCTGGTGCAAATAAAGACCAAGGGGTAGAGGGAATGGGGAGATGCTGTAAAAAGACAAATCACGGCTACAGTCCCTGTCTTCACATGAGGGCTTTGATACTGGTTCCATTCTTTTGCATATTCATTTTTAAAAAAAATGTATATTTATTGATCTCAGAGCAAGGGAGAGGGAGAGAGAGATATAAACATCAATGATGAGAGAGAATCATTGATCACCCACCTCCTGCATGCCCCCTACTGGGGATTGAGCCCATGATCCAGGCATGTGCCCTGACCTGGAATCAAACCATAATCTCCTGGTTCATAGGTTGTTGCTCAACTACTGAGCCACACCAGCCAGGCCACATATTCATTTTTTCATCTCCCACAAACCCATGGAATCTTTGAGTCTGGCGTGCTCATTCACAAAAAGGGAACAAAGTCCTAAGACAAAGACACAAACAAAATTCACAAAAAACCCCTCCACTATTGTCCCTCCTTGTTTCTGCATGTGATGAGCTGAGGGTTCTCCTGGGATCTGTCCCAGACTGTGTTTGGGGACGTTTCAGCCCTTCTCCGGGCCTCAGCTCACCTGATCTGCTTTTATATGAGTTCATAAAGTAGGCGGTGGGAGATGTGTTAATAGTTTTCATGAGGTGCTATGGCCCAAGATCTGGAGATGATATGAATTATGCTTTGTGCTAAAGCCTTCTTTATTGTCCTGGGAGGAAGAAAGTAGACATATTATATGTGTTTTCTTGGAGTAGAGGAAC
>NW_005871134.1:2160096-2166387 GCF_000147115.1 Myotis lucifugus
CATAAACAAAATAGAGGATAAAAATGATATGATCATATTGATAAATGCAAAAATACCATTTGACAAAATTCAACATCCACCATTGGTAAAAACTCAGCAAAGCGAGGATAGAGGGAATATACCTCAACAAAATAAAGAGCATATATGACAAACCCACACCTATCTTCATATTTAATGGTGAAAAGTTGAAAACATTTTCTTTAAGATCAGGAGCAAGACAAGGATGTCCATAGTCACTACTTTTATTCAATATATTACTCCAAGCCTTAGCCACAGCAATCAGAGAAGAAAAGAATAGAAGGCATCTGAATTAAAAAGGAAGAGTAAAAGTGTCATTATTTGCAGATGGCATGATACTATACTAGTATACACAGAACCCTAAAGATTCCTTTTAAAAAAGCCTATTAGAACTGATAAATTAATTAATAAATCAAAATTAATATTCAGAAATTGATTGCATTTTAATACACCAATAATGAACTATCAGAAAGGGAAACTAAGAAAAAACAATACTTAGTAATAATTTTAAACAAGGAGGTAAAAGACCAGCATTCAGTAAACTATAAGATATTGAAGAGAGAAATTGAAGAAAATACAAATAAATGAAAGGATATACTATGTTCATGAATAGGAAGAATTAACATTATAAAAATGTCCATAACACCCAAAGCAATATACATATTCAATGCAATCCTTATCAATATGCCAATGGCATTTTTCACAAAACTAGAACAAATAATCAAAAAATTTATATGGAACCACAAAAGACCCTGAATAGCCAAAGCAATCTTGAGAAACAAAAACAAAGTTGAAAGTATCATATTACCTGACATCAAACTATACTACAAAGTTATACTAACCACAACAGCATGGTACTGGCATAAAAACAAGATATATAGACCAATGAACAGAATAGAGAGCCCAAAAATAAACCCACACTTATACGGTCAATTAATCTATGACAAAGGAGGCAATAATATACAATGGGGTAAAGGCAGTCTCTTTAATAAATAGTGTTGGGGAAAATGGACAGTTACATGCAAAAAAATGAAAGTAGAACACATTTTTACACCATAGACAAAAATAAACTCATAATAATATATTATAGACTTAAATGTAAAACCTGAAACCCTAAAACTCCTAGAAGAAAATATAGGCAATGTTTGACATTGGTCTTAGCAATTGTTTTTTACATGTCTCCTGGGCAAATACAACAAAAGCAAAAGTAAACGAGTGGGACAACATCAAACTAAAAAGCTTCTGTACTGCAAAGGAAACATTCAAGAAAACAAAAAGGCAACCTACTGAATGAGAGAAAAAGTTTGCAAATTTCTTCTCTCATTCAGTATATCTAATAAGTGATTAATATCCAAAATATAAAACTCATAACAGCTCAACTTAAAAAATGAAAACCCAATCTGATTTAAAAATTAGTAGAGGACATGAACAGACATTTCTTCAAAGGGGGCATACAGATGGTTAATGGATACATGAAAAGATGCTCAACATCACTAATTGTCATAGAAATGAAAATCAAAACCACAATGAGATATCACTTCACTCCTGTCAGAATGGCTATCATCAATAAATCAGAAAACAAGTGTTGGCAAGAATGTAGAGAAAAGGGTGTCCTTGTGCACTATTGGTGGGATTGTAAATTGGTGCAGCCACTGTGGAAAACAGTATGGAGGTTCCTCAAAAATTTAAAAGCAGAGCTGCTTATGACCCAGCAATTCCACTTCAGGGTATTTATCTGAAGAAATCTAAAACACCAATTTAAAAAGATATATGCATCCCTATGTTCACTGCAGCATTATTTACAATAGAAACAACCTAAGCTTTTTATCAATAAACAGATGGATAAAGAAAATGTGGTATATATGAAATGTCACTTAGCCAGAAAAACAATGATATCTTGCTATCTGAGACAACACGGGGGATTATATTATACTAAGAGGGTATTATACTAAGTGAAGTAAGTCAGACAGAGAAAGACAAGTACCATATGACTTTACTTATACGTAGAAGCTAAAAACAAAACAAAACAAAAATAAATGAACAAACAAAAAAGAAACAAACTCATAGATACAGAGAACAAATTGATGGTCTCCAGATGGGAGGGGACTAGGGTTAAATAGGTGAAAGGGATTAAGAAGTACAAATTTCCAGTTATAAAAATTGTCATGGAGATGTAAAGTATAGCACAGGGAATCTATAATAATAAAAGTGTAATATGCAAATCGACCGAATGGCTGAACAGTGGAACGACCGTGGGGATGACCATGCTATGACACCCACTGGTGCCAGGCCAGCCAAGGCAGGTGCAATTTGATTGGTCGGGGGCCTGGCCATTGCCCCATGATCTCCCACAGAGGGAGGCCCAGGACATGGGCTGGTAGGGCGATTAATCAGGGGGCTCCATGATCGCCCCAAAGAGGGATGCCCAGGCCACCAACCCATGGACTGTGGCGGGTGGGCAGGGCCTACCTCTGTGGGGGCAATCCATCGCGGAGCCCCAGCTGGGTGGGCAGGGCCTACCTCTTTGGGGTGATCATGGAGCCCCCCGATTAGACTTATTGGGGTGATTATTTTATAATTATATAATTGTTTAATCGCTATGCTGGACACTTAAAACTAATAATGTATGTCAACTGTAATTGAAGAATAAAAACTTTAAAAAATCCTTGCTTATCTGATAGATTAAAATATTTTAAAGTCATTTCAATATTCATTATTCTATTGGTGTTTTTCTATGTTTGTCAGATATTTCTATTCCTATATCTGTGAATTGCTATACGTCTTTGCATATTTTTTCTTATTGGGTTATTTTTCTGATTTATTGATTAAAAGGCTTTGTGCATGTTAAATAAATATATTTTACATAATGCAAATATTTTTCCAGTTTCCTTTGACATTGTTTATGTTGCTGTTGTTTTTTCCCTCGTCATGCAAAAATGTTTAACTGGTATTTCTCCGTCTTTCTCTTCATGGCTTCTGGGTTCAGGGAAGACCAGCCAACTTCTTGAATTGTTTTCCTGTTATCAGGCCTTTCCAGGCTCCCTCTGGGTCTGAGGGCCAGCATGGAAGCATATAGACAAATTAGGGGCACCAGCCCTGTGCTCCTCCCGCCTGCACTCAGAAGACACTCTGCATGTGACAGAGCCTTTCCTTTCTTTTCTAGTCCCTGGTCTCCCTCCAGGGTATATCAGGAGGGTACCAACCCTTCAGAAAATTAGATTTTCAGTTTGGATACACTAGGAGCAATTCCCTCTTTTCTTCTGGGCTTTTGTCCTCCTGGAATGGAGACACAGAAATATTGGGGCAGAAAAATGTGATGAAAATTTGGAGTTTCTCAGGAAATTCTGATTTGGCTGTTTGTTGAAGGAATGAATTAAGATTTTTGAAACTTCTTTAAAACTCAAAGAAACATCTCAGTTAAGATTTTTAATTTTTCAGAAGGAAGAAAACTGATATTAATCAAACCCTGTATTCCAGACACTGAGCAAAGTGATTTTATGTCTTATTCTCATAAAAGTTTTATCCCTCTGTGGTCTTAAGTAGGGCCATCCTGGTTTTCAGACACGAAGGCTGTAGCTTGGGGAGATGACGTGGGAAACGGCCACACTGTAAGTGGATGAGGAGACTTGAGTGCAGGTCCCCTGACTCCTGGCTTATGGCTAAGTGCTCTGGAGTCAATGGGCAGAGTTTATCTTGGCTCTTTGGGTTACTGTCAGTTTAATCTTAAGCAAATAACTTAACCTCTCTGAGTTTAGTTTTCTCAACTGTCAAATGAAGATAATTATGTTTCCACATATGAGTTCTGGTAGGGTTAAATATGAAAAAGAACTCACAGTGTAATATTTGCCCCATAGAAAAAGCTTAATAAAATTTAGGAATAATAATAACAACAATAACAGCAGCAACAACTTTCTATGGTTTCCTGGCCATCATGTCATCTCTTTCTAGGTACTTTCATATTCTTAGTCTATTCTCCTGTGATGATAATATAATAATTGCTGTTTATAGCAGCTTCACTCATAAGATTCTGGAAACAATCCGAATGCCCATCAATAGGTAAACTGATAAATAAACTGTAATATATTAATACATTTAAAAGATCCACAGCAAAAGATCCAAAACAAGCAATAGGTAAATGCAACAATATGGATGAATCTCACTGATTTTTTTTTCCATTCATTTGTGTTAAGGGAAAGAAGCTAAATACAAAACTATATCAAATTAAAAAGGTTTTGCATAGTGAAGAAAACCATCAACAAAGCACAAAGACAGGTTGCTGAATGGAAGAAGATATTTGGCAATGATACATCCTGCAGCGGTTCTCAACCTGTGGGTCGCGACCCCTGAAAATACATCCTGCATATCAGATATTTACATTACGATTCATAACAGTAGCAAAATTACAGTTATGAAGTAGCAATGAAAATAATTTTATGGTTGGAGGTCACCATAACATGAGGAACTATATTAAAGGGTCGCAGCATTAGGAAGGTTGAGAACCACTGCAAGAGGTTAACATCCAAAATATATAAGAAACTCATACAACTTAACAGATAAAACCCCCAAACAATTCAATTTAAAAATGGGCAGAGGACCTGACTAGACATTCCTCCTAAGAGGCCATACACATGGCCTAGACATATGAAAAAATATTCAACATTAGTAACCATCAGGAAAATGCAAATTAAAACCACAATAAGATAAGACCTCACATCTGTCAGAATGGCTATCATCAGTACATCAACAAATAACAAGTGTTAGCAAGGATAGGGAGAAAGGAAAACCCTCATGCACTGATGGTGGAAATACAGATTGGAGCAGCCACTATGGAAAACAAAATGGAGGTTCCTCAAAACATTAAAAATAGAACTACCATATGACACAGTATTCCTACTTCTGGGTATTTATCTGAAGAAATCCAAAACACCAATTTGAAAAGATCTATGCATCCCTATGTTCATTGCAGCATTATTTACAATAGCCAAGATATGGAAGCACAACTCAAGTGCCCATCAAAGAGAAATGGAAAAAGAAGATGTGGTACATATATAGAAGAAAATAATACTCATCCATATAAAGAATGAAATCTTACCATTTGTGACAACATGGATGGACCTAGAAGGTATTATGCTAACTGAAATAAGTGAGACAGAGAACAACAAATACCATGATTGCACTTATATGTGGAATCTAAACAAAACAAAGTAAACAAATAAACAAAACTGAAACAGACTCCTAGATACAGAATACCAAATGATGGTGGCCAGATGTGAGGGAGGTTGGAGCAGTGGGTGAAAAAGGTAAAGATATTAACAAGTACAAATTGCCTGTTATAAAATTAGTCATGGGGCTATAAAATACAGCATAGGGAATGTAGTCAGTAATCCTATCTAATAAAAGAGAAACATGGTAATTAGCCATACGGCCGCTACCCTTCCCATTGGCTAATCACTGAGATATGCAAATTAACTGCCACCCAAGATGGTGGCGGCAGCCATGCACTGAAGCGAACAGGGAGGCTTGCTTGCTCCAGTGATGGCGGACTCCAATGTTCCCCGCCTGACTTGCCGGCCTCTCAGCTGCAACTCTAAGCAACTATGTTGCAAATATAGAAGCTAAACCAAACCCCAGAAACCTGCTTTATTCAGCCGGGCTTCAGCCAGCCGGACCGCAACATTGTATCAAATACAGAAGGTAAACAAAGGCCAGAAACCGGTTTTCAGCAGCCGAGGCATCAGAGCTAAAGCTGGCCCAGAATAAAAAAAGAAAAGAAAAAAAGAAGCGGTTGGGAGCTTCAGTCACCCGCCAGCTGAAAACGGCCCTCAGCCCCTCACCCAGACTGGCCAGGCACCCCAGTGGGGACCCCCACCCTGATCCAGGACACCCTTCAGCGCAAACCAGCCGGCCCCCACCCGTGCACCAGGCCTCTATTCTATATAGTAAAAGGGTAATATGCCTCCCGGCACCGGATCAGCATGACAGTGGGCAGCGCCCAAACCCACTGATCGCCCTGCGGCTCTGTGTGTGACAGGGGGCGGGGCCACAACCTCCCTATCTGCCCTGCTCTGTTCCTGACAAGGGAAGGGCGCCCCAAGCCCCTGATTGGGCCTGCTCTGTGCCTGATAGGGGGGGAGCTCCCCAACCCCCCTGATCCCCCTGCGGCTCTGTGTATGACAGGGTGCAGTGCCCCTAACCCCCTGATCGGCCCTGCTCTGTGTGTGACAGGGTGCAGCGCCCCAACCCCCTGATCGCCCTGCTCTGTGGGTGATAGAA
>NW_005871134.1:2166999-2168970 GCF_000147115.1 Myotis lucifugus
TTAAATTGAAACATAAAATTAATGAAAAGATAGTATGGTACTGTTTAATTTTCTATAAAATTCCAAAGGTAGGCCAAACTTAGGCCATTTTTCATAGAAAGTTGCAAATAGTGGTTTGTCCTCAGGGTGAGAAGGTGCAATGAGGGTTTTACTGAAAACATTTTTATATCTTGATCTGGATTATTGCTACAGGGATGGGCTACATTGTAATTCTGTCACTTAAGTATACTGGAACACTTTTTTTTTTTTAAATTTTTTATTGCTTAAATTATTACAAAGAGTATTACATATGTCTCCTTTTTTTTTCCCCCGCCCTTGACAATCCCCTGGCTTCCCCTACCCCCCAGTGTCTTATGTCCATTGGTTATGCTTATATGCATGCATACAAGTCCTTTGGTTGATCTCTTACCCCCCCCCCTCCAGCCCCCCCGAACACTTTTAATGTATGCATGTGATTCCTCAAAAAATTCGCAAGGAGCTCAAATAAAAATGCATATTTGGTAAAAGTACTTGAAATAATAAGAATAGTCGTTATGATCACAGGCCAATTCCTTTAATGTGGGCACTGTGTGGAGCACTTCATTTACTTTATCTCATCAACATAATACCCTTAGAAGTAGGTACTATTAGCTATTTGATAGATGAGGGAACTGATGGTAAGACAGCTTACAATCTTAGAAACAGACCCTCCCGCCCCAGTCGGGTCTTCAGATGACTGTCACCCTGGCTGAGATATCCAGTCAAACCATTCAGGAAAGCTGCTTGCGAATTCCTGACTCACAGAAACTGTATGAAGTAATGTTGTTTTAAGTGGCTACATTTTGGGGTAATTTGTTACATAGCAATTGAAAACTAGTAGTAGGAGAAGGGTCATTTGGATTAAATGACAGGCCTCACAGATATGCTTAAAGCTTAAAGGCATCGCAAAGCCAATAATCTTACCTGAAGACTACAATTGTGGTGGCTGTTTCTCAACACAAACCTGGTGTTTATTTGTTCACTGGCCTATACAATTGCCTTTAACATTTTATTTTGTGCTTGTTATGCACACAGTTAAGGCCTAGACTTCAAACCATTAAAAATAGAACTACCATATGACCCAGGAATTCCACTTCTGGGTATTTATCTGAAGAAATCCAAAACACCAATTTGAAAAGATCTATGCATCCCTATGTTCATTGCTTACTTTAGTTGTATTCTCCTAACCTTAATCCTCTAAACCTAAATAATGTCAAATTTTGCAAAGAAGAAATAAAAATCTGTAACTTATTAATAAATTAGCCCTATTGGACCCCAGAGCATATCAATAATTCAGCTGTGTTTAATATCAACTCTCTTCATTAGCATGTTAATCATTACTGTCAAAATTTGCTTGATTCTGTTCACATTGACTAGGGGTTACATTTTGATTGGAACTTAGCATTTAAAGACTGGAAGAATCACAGGATGTGGGAAAAGATCTAGAAATATTTTTGGCCCAGTCCTTCGGTCTCCAGGCAGATGTCTGAACTGCGTTCGAATGTATCCAGAGTTAGAGATGCACACAGTCTTCTTTGGTAGCAACTGGGTTTTCTACTTTTTGTTTCATCCTAATCATCAAATAAATCTTTTCCCAACCCACTCAAACTTCTGCTGCTTCCAATTCGGCTCCTTCTCTTTTGTTTCATCTTCTGAGAACATGAAGAACAGGTGTTAAGAACTCTCTTTAGAGAAGCCCTGCCATGCATTCAGAGTAATTAACTCGCAGCTCTGCCTTCTCATCTGCAGCTTACACAACCCCAGCTCTTTCCTCACCTCAGAGGGGTTTTCCAGTCCCCCTGTCCATGAAGACCCTCCCTGAATGCTCCCTCTCTTCTAAGCGGCAGTGCTTGATGAATGCAGCCGTGGCCCAGCATGAGGATGAAAATGATGATATTTCCACCCCATTTATTGGACCCACATATCATTTTAGAACTTATATTCACTGTTTTA
>NW_005871134.1:2172448-2190943 GCF_000147115.1 Myotis lucifugus
CCGCAGAGCAGATGGATTCCTAGCCATCAAAAAGCTCAAAATCCTGTTGACAAGATGAGGCATAGCCACAGAGTTATGGTCAAAGCAGAGTAAAAGAAGAGCTGAAGAAAAGGTGTTAGGGAAGCCTGAGGAAGAGGGAGCATTACAGATGGAGAAAACAAATCATGGAAAAGGGGGGAACTTGTGTCTTTCTCTAGTTTTTTTTTTTTAAGATTTTCTCTTTATAATTGACTTTTAGAACTTTTATTATGGTTTTCTTTGTGTTCATTCTCCTTTGGTTTGTTGAACTTATCAGATCTGTGGGTTTAAAGTTTATATCACATTTGGAAAACATTCAGTCATTATTTCATCAATTATTTTTACTGTCCTCATCTCTCTCTTATCTCACCTTCATTGATCCTAAAAACTTCTAATTACATGTCAAATGGACTCTTAATTACATGTTAAACCCCTTGGTATTGTCCCACAGGTCACTGAGGTTCTTTTTATTGTTTTGAACCTTTTTTTTTCTTGTCTCTCTCTGCTTCAGCTTGAATAATTTTTATTACTGCACATTCAAGTTCATGATCTTTTCTTCTGCAGGGTCTAATCTGCTATTAAATACATCAGCAAAATTTTTATTGTAGATGTTATTTCTTTTTCATTTCAAGAATTTCCATCTGGTTCCATTTTTTAATTGAAATTCTTTATTTGCTCACTCCTTATGTTCATATTTTTCTTTAACTCCTTGAACATATGTATAGTAGCTGTTTTAAAGTTCTTGTCTGCTAACTCCATCATCTTTGTTATGTGTTTCTGTTAACTTATTTTTTCCTTACTAATGGGCCCAATAAATACCTTCTTTACATATATATGGTAATTTTTTTATTGTACACTGCATATTACAAATGCTAGAATGTTTATAGTCTGGATTTTTATTTATTTATTTAAAAAATGTTGAGCTTCTGTTTAGGTAGGCAGTTAATTTACTTGCAGGCTAGCTGATCCTTTCAAGGCTTATTTTGGCTTCATTAGAATAGGCCTAAAGTACCCCGTACTCTATTGTTAGAGTAACCCTATTCCTAAAGCATGGCATTTTGGGGGCCTCTGTGAAGCTGATGCCTCTATTCTGGATGGTTGAAACTTAACTATCTATCTCTCAGCCTTGTGTGAGCAGTGGCAGGCAGTTGTCTTATTTCCTGGTAGAGGCAGCTGTTCTCTCCCCAGTAGATGTTCTTTGTCCAGCTTCATGACATGTATGTGAAGCTTAGTATTTGTCCAGAGACTCAAGAGAATCTCCATGTAGATTTCTGGACCCTTTCTCATTACTACCCTGTCCCACCAATTTTAGATTTGTCAGTTGCCTTAAACTCAGTAAGAAGGGTGGGCTTTGTTAGACCTCCCCTTTCCTGCAGTTTCAGAAAATTCCTCTAGACTGAGAGCTGGGGCAACCACCAGCTCATATTGTGTATTTTCTTTCTCTTAGAGACCATAGTTTTGTGTTGCCTTTTGTCCAATACCTGAAAACGGTAAATTTATATGTTTTGTTCATTTTTACAACTGTTTATGATAGGATGGTGGATTCACTTCCAATTACACCATCATGGCCAACGTGGAACTGTGGGGAAATAGAGAACTGGAATAGTTTCTTGAAGAATGGGTAGGATTTGGACATAATGCAATGAATGAGGAGGCTCATTTCAGGCAGAAGGAACAGCACGAGTAGCAAATATTTATTGAGCTCCTGCTGTGTGTTATGCACTGGGGATTTTGTGATGAATAAGACAAATGGAGACTTGCCCTAATGGAGTTTACATCTTGTTCTGATCTGTGTTCATTTCAACCACTCTCTGGATGCCTGCTCTGTGCAAGATGCTGAGCTGGTACAGGAAGTTGGTGTTATAAAGAGGAATAAAACACAATTTCTGTCTTCAGGGAATTCATAGTATTCGGGGGAGAGAGATAAATAACGAGTTACTTTCAACATAAAGTATGAAGCGAGATGACAATGTTATGCCTAGAGTGCTCTGGGAGGAGAGAGGCAGACTTTTAGGCCTAGCTTTCCTTATGATATATAGACACTGTGACTTCAAGAATGAGTAAGAGTTAACTGGGAGTAGAAGGGGTGGAGGGAGGCCTTCTAGACAATGGCAAAAAAGGTCCAGACACACGTTATCTACAGGAAACTGTAAGTATCTCAGGGTGGCAATATGAGACTGGAGAAGCAGATCAGACCTAGAGGGGCCTTGTGTGCCAGGTTAAGAGTTTAGATTTTATCCTGTCGGCAATGGGGGAGCCATGAAAAGCTTTTAAGCAAGGGAGTGATAACCTGAAAACTCCTATCCTTGATATCTCCAGGCTCTCAGGAGTATTCAAGGGGAGGAAAGTAATGAGACTGGGAGGGCTGTTAAAAGTGAACTCTCTTCCACCAGGAATTTGAAGGACCTTGTCATGAGGGCCATTTGAATTTTCAAAAAAAATAGTACCAGATACTTACAAACAAATCCGTCGGTGTTAAGTCTTGTCAACAGAGCTACAGAAAAGCAACAGGTGGAGACGCATGTCTTCAAGAAGGTGGTAGGAAGGGAAGAATTAGAAACTCTCAGAGTTGTCATGGTTCTTAAAAATCATTCTGTTCTTCACTTCACTTTATAATTACATTGGAGGTGACTGAGACCCAGAGAGATGAGAAGCAGAGTGGGGGTAGCAAAAAGAGCTTCTGGCCTTTGGAGTTGGGCTGCCCTGAGTTTCAGTCCTGGTTTGGCCATTACTCCAAATCACTGAAGCTCTCTGACTTTTAGTTCCTTCATTTACAAATTGGAGAATAACAAAACCTAACATATTGGATTGAAGGAAGACACATATGGGATCAGTGGAGTGTTTCCCACTGAGCCTAACCTGAGCTTGTGTATGCAGGGTCACCAACGCCTTAGATGTTCATTTGCTCAGCTGATTAACTGGGGGAGAAGAGAGCTCACAAAATCAAAAGTTTCCTTGGGAACAGCCTCCAGAACTGGGGGATGATACTCCTTGAGGACAGCTGTAAATTTTTACACTAACCCTATCAGAAGGTGGGGTTTGTTTTTTCTCCCCTTGACTCTTGGCTGGCCCTGTGACTACTTTAGCCAATTGAATTAATCATCCCGCTATCACGAAAAGAAGTCCAAGCTAACCAGGCAGAAAGACCACTCAGACAGAGGTGCCAGACTTCCAAGTGACACTGTTACGGCACCAGCCATAAGTGTACAGCTGTCTCATATGTTCTAGCCCCAGCCACCCTAGGACTGCAGCTCATAAGAGACCCTGATCAGGACCCCCAGTATTCCCTGTCAAACCACAGAACTGTGAGAAATCATACACAGCTGTTATTGTAAGTGACTGAATTTGGGGTAGTGTGTTGTACAGCAAAGGACACCCAGCGGAGCTCTGAGCCTTATGGATAAACTGAAGGAGCTATTATATTCTGGACCCAAGCAGTGCTGCTTTGGAACTTAGGGTCCAAGGTTTAGCATAGAGTTGGGTCTAGAGTTCTCCCTCTTTCTCTAGGAAACAATGTCTACGGTGCACTGTAGACAGTGTGACAGGTTGAGGTTTGCAGCTTTGGGAGTTCTCAGGGCTAGTCCCTTGAACAGAAGTATGGTGGTCTGTGGACTCCAGCTCTAAGGTCAGAGGCATGGTGCCACCTTCCCAGAGGCCTATAGGCACAGAGAATATTAACAAAGAACATGATGTAAAGAACCCAGAGCTGACTTCTTGAGGACATGGGAGGTCCTTAGAGTCTTCCAGAAAGCCCTGAGCAAGACAGTGACTGAGCTGGAGGTCTTGCACAAGTCACTGAGGAAGAAATTCAGGAAATCTGGAACATTACCATCAGTGAGACCATAGCTGATGAAATAGCAGATTTTGTATGTAAGGCTCCTTACATAATGTTTGGTGCATGATAAGTGCTCAATATGTAACAGCCTGTATCATAAGGGACTTGGCCCTAATACCCAGGGTCCTACAGCACATTAACAGAGCAGTTCAGCACTTTCTCCCCATGAGACCCTGCCCCCTGCTGACTGCTCTGTGGTTATTTCCAAGGCAGCATCTGTCACTCCAAGAATGGGAAGCTCAGACTACTCTCTGGAGACTTAGGCAAATCCTTGCAGGCTCCAAAGTTTGCATATATTAGTCCTCGCTTTGGCACAAAAGATAGTACTCTGGTATGGGGGTAGTTATAAATCCCTGGATCTTAAAGCAAATGTTATCCTTCTCTGCTGGACAATTTAACAGAAGTAGCTGGGAAAAAATAAAATGACTGTTACAACTTTAATACAGATCAAAATATGTGCAAAGTTATAATTTGGGGGCTACCCACAGATGGAGTGCAGCGCCCCTCAGGAGGGCGGTTGTAGCAGAAGGAAGTTTACTCTCAGCTCTCATTTTAAAGGCCCTGGGCCTCAGCAGCCACAGCTGGAGCTTATTCTTTGTTTCTTTCCCTTTGAAGTCTGGCTCTTGTTTAAAAAAGTATGTTTTTATTGATTTTTTTTTTAGAGAGAGAGAGAAAGGGAAAGGGAATAGAGAGATAGAAACATTGATGAGAGAGAGAGACATTGATCAGCTGCCTCCTGCACACCCCCTACTGAGGATCGAGCCTGCAAACCCGGCGTGTGCCCTGACTGGGAATTGAACAGTGACCTCCTGGTACATGGGATGATACACAACCTCTGAGCCACACCGACTGGGCTGAAGTTTGGCTTTTGATCAATATGAGGACCCAAAGAAACAAGATAGGCCTCAAGGCATCAAGAGAAAGTTCTGGGGTAGCTTCTGTTATGGGCTAAATGTTTGTACCTCTTTCACCCCCATCCCCTAAGCTCCGATGTGATGGTATTTGAAGGTGGGCACTCACAATGAGAGTACCCTTCTATGAAGAGGAAGACAGATCTCTCTCCATGCACTAAGGAAAGGCCATATGAACACACAGTAAGAAGGTAACTGTCTACAAGCCAGGAAGAAGGCCTTTATTATCAAGAAACAAATCTGCTGGAACCTTAATCTTGGACTTCTAACTTCCAGATCTATGAGAAATAAATGTCTAATGTTTAAGCCACCCAGCCTATGGTATTTTGTTATAGCAGCCAGAGCCAACTCATGCTTCCTTGCTCATTACTCAATGAAGTCTTCTCCAAGCTCCACGCTATCATAGAAAAGATAGAAAGACAAATAGAAAACAGAGCTGGAATTCTGGCTCAGCCAGTTTCAAGCTGGATGACACTGGCAAGTCATTGCACCACCATGGATCTAAAAGGACATTAGAAACTACAGAAGGTATTTTTGGCTATGGCTGAGTGAGAAGGTGGGCAAATACTCTTCCCTCAAAAGGAACTATAAAGTTGGAAGTAACTTACAAAAACGACCATTTCAACACTCTGAAAACTGACCAAAGGCATATACAATATCAGAAATGTTTATGTTAAAAACACTGCCTTTAGTTCAGAACAGTGTTGTTATTGCCCTGGGCCCTTTCAGTCCTCTTCAGGTTGGTCAGCACAGAGGTTCTGCCAGGGTAAGGTCACCACGAGGATTGGTAGCTTGACTGCTCAGGTTGAAGTGGTTCAGTTGATTGGGAGCAGTAGGTGATGCCATGGCCAGTGGCACTGCCAATGGAAGTGATGATCTTTGGCAGCAGGCAAGAGGGAGAACCTTGGCTCTACTAGCATGAAGTCATGGCTGTGGCAAGCATGTTCTTGGCTGAGATGTGAATGAATAGTGAAGATCAGAGAGGGCCCAACATATTAACACATTGCTAATCAACCCTAAAGTTGTGAGCAGGCATATAGGAGATGCAAAAGGACCCAGCAAAAAGAAAAAGCCAGAACAGACAAAACAATGACCTGAAATTTGAATGTGCTCCCCTTCCCACACACAATTCAATTGACAAAACACTTGGCTTGATATGTTTTCACTTAACCTTTGTCCAATTATTGGTTGGACACTAAGCTATGCAGACAGAAGCTTAAAAGAATAAAAAAAAATAACTAAAAGAGACATGAGTGTCATACTGTGAAAGAGAAATATTTCACAGATTTAACCCATAGATGTTCTAAACAATGAGAAAAAGAGCAGGAACAACAATTTTCATGGGAAAAAAGCAGAACCCAGAGTTGCTACAATATAGTAATGAAAATGTCCAGTTTTCCAACAACAGCAACAACAAAACTACAATGCATAATAAGAAAAGAAAATATGACCCTTAATCAGGAACAAAAAGAGTAAATAGAAACTGGCTGAGATTGTTCCTAAATGTTTTAATTATAAGATAAATATTGCTAAGCAACTACTAAAAATGTTCAATGAACTAAAGAAAATCATGTCTAAGGAATTAAAAGAAAAAAATAGCAAAAATTAATCTACCAATATGAAATCTTAATAAGGAGATAGAAACTCTAAAAAGAAAATGAAAATTCTAGAGTTAAAATACAAGAACTAAAACAAAAATTCAAGAATAAACTTATACCCCATATACACCTCAGCTCAGGCCCTTTGCCTGGTCTGTATTGTGAGTGGGGGGACATTATAAATAACAACAATAAAAAAGAATGAACTTAAAAGCAGACTCAAGGTGTTGAAAAACAATAACTTAGTAAACTTGAAGACAGATAAAAAGAAAATATCCAATCTGAGGGAGGGGAGATAAAGTTGAAAGAAAATGAACAGAGACCCAGAGACATGTTGGTAACATAAACGTACCAACAAACATATACTGAGGGCCCCAGAAAGAGTGGAGAGAGAGAGAGAGAAAGAAGAGTCAGAAAAAAGTATTTGGAGAAATAATAGCTAACACAAATTAGATGAAAGACATTAATCTACACATCTAAGAAACTCAATGAATCTCTAATAAGATAAATGCAAAGAGATCCATACATAGAAACATCACAGTCAAACCATTAAAGCCAAAGAGCAAATCTTGTAAACAATAAGAGAAAAATTACTCATTGTTTTCAGGAGAGCATCAATACAATTAATGGCTGATTTATCATCTTAAATAACAGAGACCAGAAAAGCTAAAAGAAAAATGTCAACCAAGAATTTTACATTCAGCAAAACTTTCCTTAAAAGTGAAGGCATGATAAAGACTTTTCAGACAAGCAAAGATGAAGAGAATATGTTCTTAAGAGACCTGCGTTATGAAGTCTTTCAAGCTGAAAGGAAATGATACCAGAATATACTAAATCCACAGGAAGATATGAAGAACATCAAAATGGAAAATATGTAGATTACTATAAAAATTGATAAATCTACTTTTTCTCATTTTATCTCTTAACATCTTTTGAAAACATAAGCTTGTATACAGCAATAATTATACCACTTAATTTACACACACACAAAACAGCATAAAGAAAGGAGAAAAAATAGAGTCATCTTAAAGCAAAGTTCCTAGATTTTCTGGAATCAAGTTATTAATCTTCAATGGATTATTATCATTTAAAAAATGCATATCATAATATCTAGACCAACCACTAAAACATCCTTAGGTTAAAAATCAACAAAGGAATTAAAATGCTACACTAAAAATATTTATTTAATACCCAAAAAGATAGTTGAGTAGGAATAATGGAATAAAAAAGACAAGGGACATATAGAAAACAAATAGCAAGGTGGAAAATATAAATATAATATCAAAATTATATTAACTATAAATGGTCTAAATGATTCAATGAAAAGGCAGATATTGTTAGACTAGATAAACAAGATGCAAATACATGCTGTCTACAGGAAGCATAATTTTCATTGCAAGACACAAACAAATTGAAAGCAAAAAAATGAGAAAGACATACTATAAAAACAGAAAACATAAAAGAGCTGGAGTGGCTACTGTAATATCAGATAAAATAGATCAAGGACAAGAAATATTTCTAGAAACAAAAAGGATATTTTATAATAACAGAGTTAATATGTCAAGAAAATACAAGGATTATAAATGAGTTTATACTTAACAACAAAGCCTCAAAATTCAGGAATCAAAAACTGACAGAACCAAAAGAAAAACAGATAATTCAACAACAATAATTAGAGCTTTCAACACTCCACTCTCAATAATTGAGAGAAAACTAGACAGAAAATCAGCAAGAATGTAGAACAACACAATAAGTGCATTAGATCTAACAGACAGCTATAGAACACTCTACCCAAGGAGTGTTCATTCTTTTCAAGTGAACATGGAACAGTCTCCAGGACAGACCATGTGCTAGGCATAAGACAAATATCAGTAAACTAAAAAAGTATTAAAATAATACAAGTTGTATCTATTTTCTGCATTTTAGAAATCAACAACAAAAATACATGAGGCCTCTTCATCCCTTTCCTGGTTTATTGTAAATATGGCCTGCAGTAACCATGGGGTAGCTGGCCCTCTCCTGGGAAAGGAATATTTATATATATATATATATTTCAGAGAGGAAGGGAGAGGGAGAGAGAGAGAGAGAAACATCAATGATGAGAGAGAATCATTGATTGGTTCCCTTGCATGCCCACTACTGGGGATTCAGCCTGCAACCTGGGCATGTGCCCTTGACTGGAATCAAATGCAGGACCCTTCAGTCTACAGGCTGATGCTCTATCCACTGAGCAGAACCAGGTAGGGCAGGAATACTTTTTGAGGAAGTCAGAATGCTCTTCTCACTGATTCTCTTTTCCCCCTCCCTAATCAATACCTTTCTCTCTCTCTCTCTCTCTCTCTCTCTCTCTCTCCTCCCTCCTCCCTCCCTCCCTCCCTCCATTAAATTAGAGTTGCAACCCCAAGTCAATGGGTGGCACCATTCCTCCTGAGAGACCTTTAAGTGGAGGAACATTCAGTGTCAGAAACCATAAATAGGGAATATTCATTTACATCACCCTAAACCTATACAAGACAGCTACAAAAGACACAGATCTAAAAGTGGTGTTCTAAGCAATACTCAGAAGTCTAATTTATACTCAGGGATGTGCAGAACAGGGTTATTTTCTGAATTCCTAACCTGGGTCAAGTATTATACAAGTGTTTTAATATATTATTCCCTTGTATCTTTTCCAAAACTCTATGAGGCAGGCATGAGTCTCATTTTATGGTCGAGAGGCTCAGAGAGGTTAAGCAAGTTACCCAAAGCCACACAGGATGTGTAAGGACTGGGATATGCATTCACCAAATTTAGCTATATGGCATAGGCCTTGAGTACTACATTAGAGAGAAATGTTGCTGTTACAGAGAAGAGAGTTGCAGAGAACTCAATACAAAGAAGCATATGAAACACTTTTTTTTTTTTTTAGAAATTTAATGTTGAACTGTTAAGTGATAGGTCAAGATTTTACTTGATTTGAACACTGAATATTTTTATGATGCCATTTTAATACAATGGGTAGAAAGGATGTGTGTGAGAAGTGGCAGGGGAAAGATAGGCATTTATTATCCTCATTCTACCAATGAGAAAATCAGAGCTGAGAGACGGACCATGCAAGTGACTTGCCCAGAGTGACAAAGCACATTGAGAGCAAGGCAGGGTCTAGAACCCAGGCCTCTCGGACCCCAGTGCATGTCGCAAGAAGCAGCTATTCTGGACATCAGGGCCCAATAACTGAAGAAATGCCAGCTGTGTGTAGGCAACAGGATCCTGACCCAAACTGAGGTCATCTGGCCACTGCTGGAGAGATGCTAAATGCTACCCACATGGAGGAGAGTAAGTCCTGTCCTCCCAGAGGGCAGAAGGTTTGGTTTTTTTGAAATATATGTATTTATCTATCTATCTTTAAAAAGTCTTTATTGATTTGAGAGAGGGGAAGGAAGGGGGAGAGAGGAATAGAAACATCAATGATGAGAGAATATCATAGATCGGCTGCCTCCTGCACACCCCCTCCTGGGGATCGAGCCAGCAAACCTGGTATGTGCCCTGACTAGGAATCAAACTGTGACCTCCTGGTTCATAGGTCAATGCTTAACCACTGAGCCACATCGCCCAGGCTAGAAGGGTGTTAGAAGCCTGTGCATCTCCACTCCCATTTAGGGGCAGACAGGAAAGGGGTGTCCTCATTCCAGGAGAGCTGTGTGATGGGGGTAGGATGCCTCTACCACTCACTCTTCCACCTGTGCACCGTACACTTTCTTTCTCTCTTAAAGGATAGCCATCACCCCTAAATCTTCTCCTTTGCTTTGCCAAATCCACTTACCCTGCCTACAAGAGCAGCGAGGAGGTGGCTTTGGTGGTGACTGTGCACTGAGCACTCTGCACAGGCCCGTTTTGTCCTGTTTTCACTAGTTCCGCCCCAGATCCAGTCCTGACTTGCTGTGTGGAGTTCTACCAGGCACCACTTAGCAATGCGCCTTGCCACTGGGTTGAAAACAGCGGGGGACTGGAGAGTTTTAGACCTGCAGCTCTTGCTCGGTGAATGGGGTTTTTATGAGGCCGACACAATCAGTCTTGCATACAGGGTGCTAACAATTTTTATGGCTGGCTGGGATTTGTTGGAAGCGCCAAGCTGGAACGTGATGGAGTTCCCCATTAGAGAATGTCCCCAGGAAAGAGGGCTTGCATGGTTCCCTGGTACTCAGAGGTGTCAGAGAGCTGGTTTTATGGAAAGCAATTTCCTCAGTAAAGAAAAAATATGCTCCTGAGACGGAGCGATTTGAGCACAGGGGCTCTGCCACCCTGGGTTTAACGGGCTTCCTTAGCAGGCGGTCCGGTGATTGCAAAGACAAATGGGCCCTGCTGGTTCTTGGCTGCCAGCGAACTCTCCTTCCCTTCCGTTCTTTACAAATATGCATTTTAAAAATAAAGTAAAAAGTTTGAAATATAGAAAATGAGCTGTGAGGGCATCATCCACTCAATACTCTTGTCAACATTTTGTTATACATACACAATGTTTTTGACATAGCTTGGATGTAGCTATGATAGATTTTGTAACTTTTGTTTAAACATTTTATGAGACACATTTTGAAGTCGTGAACATTGCTCTGTAGACCTCATTTTAAGGAACTTAATAAATTCCATTAGGTAGAGGACCAGAAAGTGGTAGCAATGTTTCCATATTGTTGAATATGGAAGTGGATTCAGATTTTTTAAAAATATATTTTATTGATTTTCCACAGAGAGTTAGAAACATCAATGAGAGAGAAACATCGATCAGCTGCCTTCTGCACACTCCCCACTGGGGATGTGCCTGCAACCAAGGTACATGCCCTTGACGGGAATCGAACCTGGGACCTTGAGTCCGCAGGCCGACGCTCTATTAGCTGAGCCAAACTGGTCAGGGCCAGATTTTTTTTAAAATTATAAATAATGACACCGTGAACATCTGAGAACATAAAGCTTTGTTCATACTTCCAAACAATTCCTTGGAATAGGTCTCTAGAAGAAGAATTACTGGGTCGAGAATTGTCTACTTTCAAGTGTCCTGATACATCTGACCAACCTGCTTTCCGCAAAGGTGTTCTCCTTCTACACTTGCATGGGCCCTACATGGGAATGTCTGTATCACCACACTGCTGCCAGCACCGAGGTCTGTAGTTTTCCACAGGTCTACTAATTTGCAAAGTACCAAATGTCACCTCATTGTGTTTTAATTTGCATTTTTAGATGAATGGTAAGGTTGAACTTCTTCCTCATTTGTTTATTATCTGTTTGTATTTCTTTTGTTCTATGGGAGGCTTAGTGTTTTCCTTTTACTATAGAAAGGATTACCTGCCATATTATGTTACAAAATTATTTATTTATTTTTTACCTATTTGTTATTCCTGGCAAACTTTTAAGCACAACCCAATGCTGGACATACATGGGTTTCTAGTTACTCAGATTGAGCTGTACAATAGTCACTCTGAGGATAGTCCAAGACCCTGCTTTTGGCAGCAGGGGTTTGGTGTGTTTAAGCTTTGGATAGGTATGTGAGGTGCCTAGGCTGGGCCCAGATTCAGCTGCAGGTTCCCAGACATGTATTGGATTCTTCCCACAAGCCTGACCATGTTTGTCCAGATCTTGGGGAGGTAGAGGAGATGAGTAAAACATGGCCCTTTAAGTTTTCAGCCTACTTGAAAATAAACAAGAACACCCAAGTTTGGAGTCTAAGGCAGGGGGAATAAATGTCCTTCGTTAGGGGGTACAGATCCAGCACCTGAGATTCAGGTTCTTAAATTCTGTAGAGCAGCGGTTCTCAACATGGGGGTCGCAGCCCTTTGGGGTCGAACAACCCTTTCACAGGGGTCGCCTAAGACCATCGGAAAACACATATATAATTGCATATTGTTTTTGTGATTAATCACCATGCTTTAATTATGTTCAATTTGTAACAATGAAAATACATCCTGCATATCAGATATTTACATTACGATTCATAACAGTAGCAACATTACAGTTATGAAGTAGCTACGGAAATAATTTTATGGTTGGGGGTCACCACAACATGAGGAACTGTATTAAAGGGTTGCAGCATTAGGAAGGTTGAGAACCACTGCTGTAGAGCATTATGGTCAGCCCTTGAATCCAGGAATCCCGATACTTAGGCCACAGGATCATACAATGTTGTTGTTGAGGGGACATTATCAATAATCTAGTTTAACATTCCTATTTTACAGACAAGAAAACTGAGGCCCAGATACTTGACCAAGGCCTCGCAGCAAGGCAACGGCAGGGCTGGTCTGGAATCCAAGTCTCCTGCTCCCCAGTGTGGGCTTTTCCTTGAGTACCTCAACTTCAATTTGTTTATATACCATTCTCTCCTGCCCTTCTCACCTACCTGCCTACCTCTACATGATACCTTTGATGTGCCAAGGATAAGGACATGGAGTTAGATATATAGTTCCTACATATTTTTCTCCCTAGTCTGTGGGGAGAAAATGGGTAAGTAATCAGAGGAACATAAGAGTAAGCACTTTGAGCCACTGGAGCTCAGAAATGGTTTGAGGCAATCAGGGTGGAAGCTTTCATTTGGCTATTTTCAACCCTATGCGTTCAGCTTTCCCCATTGGGCCCATCCCTGCAAGTAGGGTTTCAAGCCAAGGCCCTAAAGAAGTGAGATGGCTGTGGGACTATCACACCTACCTTCAAGACCTTTCCTGGAAAAGCTCTAAAGAACGGGGCGCCCTAACTGGTTTGGCTCAGTGGATAGAGCGTTGGCCTGCAGATTGAAGGGTCCCAGGTTCTATTCCCATCAAGGGCATGTACCTTGGTTGCGGGCACATCCCCAGTAGGGCGTGTGCAGGAGGCAGATGATCGATGTTTCTCTCTCATTGATGTTTCTAACTCTCTATCTCTCTCCCTCTCCCTTCCTCTCTGTAAAAAAACAATAAAATATATTTTAAAAAAAGAAGGAGGCTAAGTGCTGGTGCTTCCTGTGACCGCCCATGTGCCAGGCAATTTCCCATTTAATCCTTGTAGCAACCCTAACCCAAGGAGAGAATTTATTCTATTTCCAGAGAAGGAAATTGAGGCCGAGTCTGACATACCATAGGTGCTTATCAACCTGAACTCATCTCCAAGCTCTTGAGAAATGCCAGTTTCTCACAAATATGAAGAATTCTAACTCTTTATCTTATTTTGCTGAATGAGATATAGAAGGTATAAGAGAGTGTTTACTGAGGGTTTGGCATATTCATATAGGAGAGATGCTTACAGTCCAGGCACCTGTCCCATCCATGCACTCTCCCATCCACAGTACTCCACTGGGGCCAAAAGTGGCTGCTCAGCCAAGGACTACATTTCCCAGCTCCCCCTGCATCGAGGTGGGACCATGGCCCTGGATGTCACTCATAGAATTGAACATCTCAGCCCAGATGGTTAGGAAGCAAGTCTGCCTTCTGCACCTTTTTCCTCCTTTTGCAGATGACTCTAAAGCTCCAAAGAATGGGAGAGCCACAAGATAGAAGGAGTTGGAATCATTCCCAGCACAAAAGAATGTTACCTGCCAACTAGGAACACTGCATCAGACTCTCATGGACAGGATGTATTTACTTCAGCTTCTGCAATTGTGGCATTTCCTACCATAACTGGCATTATCCTAACTAATATACTTGATGTGGTATATTTTTTGTGCCTTTCAAAGTGGACATCGGGGCATGGCAGACATTCAGGGGACACAGCTCTGATGAAATGCTTCCGGGATTCTTTCTTTAATGCCTTTCCTAAGAGCAGCCACACCAGGCTGTCTCCCACCCCTTCCGGTTCCTGCATTCCTCATGGTGTCTCTTCAGGCCCCCGTGCTCTTCCACCCTGACAACATCCTACCCTTCGTTCATGCCACCCTCAAATGTCACCCCTCGGGGAAGCTCTCCCTAGGCAGAATTTATTACTCCATTTCACTGTCGCTTTTATGAGACTTGTCCTGTTTTTATTTTTTCTTGATGACTCCCTCCTGACCAGCCCTCCTCTACTGAGCTCTCTGGGGTAGGTGCTAGGCCCAGTGCAGCGCAGGCCTGGTGCAGACATGCAGGGGAAGTGATTGGAATCTAGCACTTCCTCTGCAGCACCAGCTTGGAGGGACTAGTGGAGCTCGTGGATGGCTGGATGAGCCTGGTCTACTGTATGCCGGGAACTGTGCTAGGCACTAGGGATATAAATAGCAAAACTGTCCTCATGGACAGATAAAAGGATTGCCATAGAGTATGTCAGGTAGTAAATAAGACTATAGAGAAAAGGAAAGTAGGAAGGGGAGAAAACTGGCCAAATCAGGCCCCTGTAAAAGGGCTGTGATCAGTTTCTGTTACCAGTCCAGGTGTGGGAGGAGGGAGCTGCTATATGCATGCCCTGTGTCTGCCATTCCTGATTAAATGCACCCTGATCAATTACAGAGGAGGACATACTCCAAAGACTCCTCACCTCAATCAATCCCAGTCAAAGCCCAAGCCTTGACCGTGACCCTAAGCCCCACGTGATGCAACTGCTCCTTGAGTACTGCCCCTCTGGCCTCCTCACCTTTGCTCTTCTTGAGCTCACTAAGACCACCCACCGGGCCTCCGTACTCTCACTCAGACTCACCGGGCACTCCCCTGCCTTGGGATCTCTGTATTGGCAAGTCCTCTGCTGGGAAAATTCTTCGCCCACTTGACTTACCCCTCGCCACTTGTAATTCTTTACTCAAATATCACCTCCTCTGTTACTTTTCTAACTACTCTATTTAAAATGGTAATCTCCCACCCTGGCTGGTGTTGTTCAGTGGTTAGAGCACCAGCCCAAGCACTGGGTCATGGGTTTGATTCCTGGTAAAGGGCAAGTACCTGGGTTGCAGGTTCCCAACCAATCGATGTGTCTCTCTCACATTGATGCTTCACTCTCTCTCTCTCCCCCTCCCTTCCTCCTTTTCTCCCTTCCACTCTCTCTAAAATAAACCAATATCTGAGTGAGGATTAACATAAATAAATATATAAATAGAATTGCGACCTTCCTCCCCACTAACCTCCCTACCTTATATTCCAGTTTTCTCCCCTTCCTACTTTCCTTTTCTCTATAGTCTTATTTACTACCTGACATACTCTATGGCAATCCTTTTATCTGTCCATGAGGACAGTTTTGCTCTTTATATCCCTAGTGCCTAGCACAGTTCCTGGCATGCAGTAGACCGTGCCTAAATATTTGTTGAAAGAATTGATAGCAAAGAAGTGAGTGAATTTGGGCTCATGCTGTGGGCCATTTCCACTGTCATGAAAAGCTGCCCTTTGCCTCAGCATCTAACGTAACTGTTATCTCCAGGATGCCCCAGCCTAGAGGACCTTAGGAGCCATCGCCTGGCCACTCTGTTCTCTGTTCCCCACAGCTCACGGTGAAGTAAGAGTGAACCTCTCTCTCTGTGCTGGCCTTAGCTGGCAAGGGGGCGGGGCGGCCACTGGAACTTTGGAATCCATTTATCTATTAATTTATTACCTAATTAAGGCCCACAATGACAGTGCTATTTATTCCCAAATGCCCTCAAACTAAGCCAATACAGCATAATGCGCATTCTAATCAATTACAATGGTTCTCCTTAATGCCTGCCATCAGCAGCCAGTAACTGCTGCACTCGCGTCCAGGGCAGGGAATTGCCTTTTCACTTCATTAGGCCCCAAACGGTCTAATTGAACAGTGGCCACCAGGGCTCTTAGAGAGTGAGAAGCAGCCTGGTCCGGGCGCCCGGTGAGGAGTGAACAAGGCTCTTTTTGAGGGGAGAACTGCCTTTTGCTTGTCATTTGTAAACTGAGTTATAACCACAGAGAAAGTGGCCTGTGGGAGCCAAGGTGGACAAAAATGGGCACGAGAGCTTTAATGCAGCCTCGGCCAAGTGTTATAACTTTTCCATCCGGGAAGGTGAGGTCAGGGCAGTGGATGTGCAGACAGCTCCTCATGGTCAGTGGCCTCTCACGGGGCTTGAATCACACTCTGATAGATGGACATACTGACATACTCACACATACTGACATATGGACATACTGACATACTCACATATACAGATAGCCTGACATGCTCGCACATACTCTGACATATAGACATACTGACATATTCGCCATGCTCTGACACATGGACATACTGATATGCTTGCACATGCTCTGACACATGGGCATACTGACATATTTGCACATACATACTGACATACTCGCACACACTCTGACATATGGACATATTGACATACATATTCACACATACCCTGACTTATTCGGTCACACTCTGACACTGTACTTGTTTCACTGCTTCTCTCTACAATAGCGTGGCAGGCACACCCAAAAGTTGGGAGCCCCTTTAAGACTGAGTTCTTGTATTTCCAGGTCCTGGCAGAAGGACACAAGGAGATGTTTGTTGAACTGAACTAAAATAGAAATACCTCATTAGGCTGTTGGGAGCAAATATATGTAGGAAGCTCAGCACACGGTAATGATGCTAATGATCACTAACACTTAAACACTGCTGCCTGCGGGCGCCGTCTAAGCACTTTACACGCATTGGCACGTGGCGTCCTCACAGCCACCACAGGAGGTAGGTACTGTTTTTATCGATAACCTTAATGGAGAATTGAAGCTGAGCTGGGATTTGAACCCAGGAAGCCTGGTCCCGAGTTTGTGGTCTAAGCCAAAACAACTGCAACTACTTTTGCTGCATTTTTGGTGCCAGGAACCATTGTGATCAAATGATGCTCCACTGCTCCTGTAGGTGCCAGGAATGCCAGTGGCTACCTCCTTCCATTTCATATGTGCATCACCAACGTATGATTCCAGAAGAAAAGCCATTCAGTGTGTGTGTGTATACTGAGACATCTTTATTGTGCAACTCTCCCACAGTGCAAACGCCTATTCAATTAAAACAACAGGTAACAAAAATTGTAGTGCAGCTTTCTAGTAAGGTCTGTCATGGGGAAGAACCCAAGAAAAGGAAGGAACGGATTCCACAGCATTTGAGAGTCTGCGGTGTGTCCAGCATGGTGCTCACTGCTGGAGACACCACAGTGAATGAAAGAGACATAGCGTTTATAGTCATGCAGTTTATACGTAGTCTGGTGAGAAGATATACAATACACAGAAACGCAACAAACAACCATAAATGAATGGTCACAGTGCTATGATGGACATAAATAAACAGGACACCTTAAGAGAGGATACCAAGGCATTCGTTTAGATCAGGTTGTCAGGAAAGGCCTCTCTGAGAAGGTAACAATGAGGTTGAGACCTAAAGACTGACAGGGGCCAAGAATGCCAGAAGAACATGGAAGAACATTTCAAGAATGGAAGACTGTGTGTACAAGCCAAAGGCAAGGATGAGCTCGATGTGGCCGTGGAACTGCTGATGTGGCGAGGGCGGGAATGAGCCCAACTGAAACACAGACACTGGGGAGTCTTGTAGGCTGTGATAAAGGCTCTGGATTTTGTTTTAGGAACAAGGGAAGCTACAGAAGGGTTTTAAGCAGGGCCATAACCATGCTACAGTTTTTATCTTTCAAAAATCCACTGTGCAGGAGACAAGGGGGGAAACAGGGAAGAGAAGACGCAGGACGTTCCAGTAGTTCCAGGCCATGGGGACTTGACTTCAGGTTATGAGTAGAGATGGAGATAAGGATGAGTTTCAGATACATTTTGAGTAGAGATGGAGATAAGGATGAGTTTCAGATACATTTTTTGAAGGTAGAACCAAGAGCACTGATTAGTGATTGGATATGGAAGCTGAAAGAAAGGTGGTAATCAAAAATGATATGGGTTTGTAACTTAGGCATGTGGATAGTTTTGGGGAGATACATGAGGTTACGAGTTCGGTTTCAGTTATGTAAAATTTGAGAGGCTCACTATACACACCAACTAGAGATGTCAACAGATAGTTGGAGATAGAAGTTTGGAGTTTGGGAAAGGGGTCTGGGTTGAAGATAATATCTGGTTGGTATGTAAGGCATGGAAATGAATGAGATCACCTTGAGAGTTAAGGTAGGGAGGATTAAAAGGCAAGACAGATCATAAAATAGATACTGCTCACCATGCCCAGGAAAAACTAGTTGAATGAAATTTCATAGTTAATATCAAGAATGTGAGCAAGTCTTTGGGGGAAGCATTCAGCTGCCAGG
>NW_005871134.1:2191102-2193331 GCF_000147115.1 Myotis lucifugus
TGGCACAGAGCAAATTCCCATGCGAGCAATTAGTGCCCTAAGCTGGATGACTAGGATGATGGAGATAAATTTGTCTCTGCTCTAAGTAGGGAAGATCTCCCCTCCCCTCTGCCCCTGTCCCAGATGAGTTGGCTGACTGTGGGCCACACACACTCAGAAAGTCACAGATGAACAAAAGTGGTCCAGACCTCACACCCTGTGAGGAAAGGCTGAAGGAATAGTCTGATAAAAGAAGTTGAGGCTGAAAGAGGTGGAGTGAGTGGAGAATGGGTCTCTGTTTTCATGTGTCTGAAGGGCTTGACCAGGGACAAAGAATTGGTCTTGTTTTGTATGGTTCTAAAAGGGGTGGGATCAGTGGGGGCACCTTCGGTGAGACAAACAACTAGTAGATCCCAGGAAAAATATTTGATACAAGGTGCAGATGATCTGTTTAACATGAAAACTTTGGATATGAAGGAAGGAAGAAAGGTTCAATTATATGTTTATATTTGCATAAAAAACCCTGGAAGGAGACACAGAAATTAAAAAGTGATTACCTATGGGAAGGGGATAGGCATGTTGGGGATTGTTTGGGAAGGAGAGGAAAAAGGAGGGAAGTACAAATGGTATCAGATACCATTTTATCTTTGACTTTTGAACCATATGAACATGTTTCATATTCAAAAAGTTGAATTAGAAATATAATGGAAGCAAACAAGCCAGCAGGCAGGAAGGAAAAAGGATGCAGAGTCAGAGCTTCCCAAACACAGTACAGGCTGCCTGGAGAGCAGGACCTGCCTCGTGGTCTTGAGGCCTCTGTAGTCGGTCCTGTTGGGCCCTGGGCTCAGAAGGCCCTACCCTTGATTTGTTTACAGCTTGGACTCTAACTCTTGCTTCCCCCCAACACTACTTGGGTAACTTCTGGGGGGTCCTTCTCCAGTGCCAGGAGTTTGGAGGTAACGCACCAGGAAACAAATCAAGCCCTACTGTTGCTGTCTTCAAATTCTTAATCTTTGTACATGGAGACCCACATTTTCTTTTTGCACCGGCTTCTAAAAATTACATGGCAGGTCCTGATATTGGGGAGCGGGGGGTGATGGTGGTCCTTATCCTCAAGGACTGTAAGCTGGTCTAGGAAACTGCTCTCGCGGCTGAATTCTGGGGGCAGCTTCAAGCACGAGGGGAGAATGCACTGGGTGAACTTGACATAAAATCCTGTTGCCTGGCTGGACACTGGAACTGTCCAGAGCCAGCTGTTCATTACACCCATGCTCTATAGCGAAGATGACCACATGCTCCAGTCGGCCTGGGCTGGTTTTGGTTCGTGCCTGTTGTGCCGGTGTAATTATTAACAGCGATCCCATTCGCTCTGAGGAGTCACCCAGTGTGGACAACACATTGTCTGGCCAGGAGACACCTCATTCACTTGGATTGCTTAAGGGTGGAGGCGGCTGCCTGGACCTCATCAGCAACCCCCACATACACCCAGCACTGGTGTCTGCACACACATGCCTGGTCTCACTCACGGGGTAGCTGCTTATTTATAACGTGGCCAAAGAGAGTTTTAAGATAAGGAAATGGAACGCAGGCCGATGGAAACAATGTGCTTATCTCTGTCTCCAGAGGAAAGAGTGGCCGGAGGGAGATTACTGGGAACATGTTTCCATGCTTCCCAGAGACCTTCCCCCTCCCCTCATTTTCAGAATGGGTTTAATATGTGAAATATGACTTGAGCAGGGCATGGAGTGAGGAGTGGAGGCCATCCACTCCAACCAAGATAAACCACATGTTTTTTGTTGACTTTCTTTAGCCAGACTTTCTTAGAATTTAGAGATGAGATAGTAGGACAACCTCCTCATTTCACAAAGGGGAAAGCTGAGGCCCAGAGAGGAGAGGGGCTTGCCCAGGTCTTACACCCTGAAACCCTAACTCCCACTCCCTACCCCCTTTACTTGGATATCTTCTGGGGACTCCATGTCCAGCAGCAGAAGTTTGGACATAACTCATGGGAAAACAAAGCGGACACTCTACAGCAGTGATGGCGAACCTTTTGAGCTCGGCATGTCAGCATTTTGAAAAACCCTAACTTAACTCTGGTGCTGTGTCACATTTGGAAATTTTTTGATATTTGCAACCATAGAAAAAAAAGACTTACATTTTTTATATTTATTTTATATATTTAAATGCCATTTAATAAAGAAAAATCAACCAAAAAAATGAGTTCGCGTGTCACCTCTGACACGCGTGTCA
>NW_005871134.1:2198330-2220595 GCF_000147115.1 Myotis lucifugus
CTGACATTTTTACCAGCCACCTATTTCATGTTGGGCATTGTGTTATACTCTTCACACACTTTGATTTCTATTATTTAATCTTCACAACAACCCTGAAAGATGTTATAAAAATACCATTTTGCAGATGAAGAAACTGAGGCTCAGAGAGACCCAATAGTAAATGCAAACCCAAGGTGGGAATGTGAGTCTGCTTCTCATTCTGTGACCATAGGGTGCCATTCTCCACAGCTGTTCATCCACAGACCTTCAATGGAGGTGCCACAGGGCTCACTATGCAGTAAATAGCCCCAGAAAAGGATCTCTGTGCTGATTTGTGATTAAAGGCAAACAAGATCATCAGTCCCAGGACCAGGGAAAGAGCTGTCCTCACTCTCATGCATTCCTCCATTCACAAGACCCTGGGAACCTTTCAATGCAGTAGTGGCTGCAGCCATTATTCTTCAGACTGTGGAATAAAGGGTCCTGTCTAGAAATGCAATTATTTCAAAATACAAGGTTTCAGAAAACCCCTGCATTTTGTTTTTCTGAAACTAATATTCCCAATAAGGGCAAAGTTTAACCTTGATCAAGGTCCATAAAGTTTTGTGAAAAATGATGAAGATAATGAGGACAATAAAGAGGATGATGATGATGATAATGAAGATAATGGTAATAATGATGATGAATATATTGCAATGGTGATTATAATGAAGATAATGGTGAGGATGATGATGGTGATAGCAATAACTACCATTTCCTGAGCACCTACATGGGTCACTGACTGTGCTGGGCATTTATGTACATTATTGTTGATTATCACAATAATCCTATAAGATAAGCATTAGCCTCCTCATGTAACACATGAGCAACTGAAGCTCAGAAGTCACCTGCTGGGGTGAGAATGCCAGGCAAGAGAAGGGATTGATATGGGTGGCAGTGCAATCTATAATCAGAATTGAAAAAGAAAGAGATGGAAGGGAAGGGAAGGAAAGGTAAAGGAACAGAAGAGAACAGCTGAGGGTGAAAGTGAGATCTGTAAATCATAATTATTGGTGTCCTGGTTAGATATTTCATCCAGAGGCCTCCTCTCTACTACTTTTTAAACTGGAAAAAAAATTAAGATGAGGAATCAAACCCTTGTTCTTAAAGGTGCTCAAAGGTAAACACTCCATGTGTAGTACAAGAAGGTAAGTGTTGAGTGAGGAGGCAGAGAATGGGTGAATGTGGGCTAAACAAAAGGCTTGAACTTAGAATTATTCAGACATAAAATTCTAAAAGGGAATCTTGGGCAGTTTAGGGGCAAAGGTTAGGGGAGAAAATGCTTTTAATAGTAGGATTGTAGTTTCCTTCTGCAAACTACAGTGGACTAACAATTCTCCTCAAATTAAGGTAAGGCCCAGAGATTCATGCAATCACCAAGTTTCTGAGCTGGTAGCAGCTTGGAGATCATGGATCCTGGTTTCCACCTCCATTTCCAAATGAGGCCGACATCAGGGAATGTTGACTTTTCCTGAATTACACAGTTATTTTGTGACAGAACCAGGATCAGTCGCTCTTGGGGAATCCAAGATGGAATAGAGTAGTGGAAGTTACACTAGCCTCCTTCAGGTCCAAACTGGAATTACAGCTATAGAACAGTCAACCGGAATAACCAAGTGAAGATTAGCTGAATAGAAGTCTTATAACCAAGGATTTACAGAAGAAACCTCATCGAGCCTGGTAGGAAGAGTGGAGATGCAAGAAGGGCTGGCCCCAACTATGTGTAGAGGCTAAGAATCCAAAGAGATATCTCAATTGCAAAGGTCCCTCTGAGGAGCATGGGGGTCTTACCTCTACACTGGGCTCCCCAGCTCAGATCACCAGAAGTAGAAAGAGGGGCCCATATAACATCTGGCTGCGAAACGCAGTGGGGATTTTGTCTGTTGGGGAGAATTCTGCCAGAAACCCAGCATCCTCTTTAAGGGCCAGGACACTAAATCTCATTCGCACCCAAACAAAATGAAGGATAAAAAAACACATGATCATGTCCATAGATGCAGAAAAAGCATTTGACAAAACACAGAACCCAATTATGATAAAACCTCTTAGCAAAGTGGGAATGGAGGGAACATACCTCAACATAATAAAAGCCATATATGACAAACCCACTGCCAACATCATTGTCAATGATCTAAAGCATGGCATAAATAACAATGTCAATAATCTATGCTAATAATAGCCTAGGTGGTCATCATGTCCTCATACATCATGCCCTAATGCCCGTCACAAGATGGCCATCACAAGATGGCTGTCACAAGATGGCCATGCACACAGTGGAGGTGGGGCCCGGTGGAGGAGGTGGGTTGCGGCAGGGGAAGGCAGTTGTGGGCTATCAGGCCGGCAGGGGAGGGCAGTTGTGGGTGATCAGGCTGGCAGGCAGGCAAGTAGTTAGGAGCCAGCACTCCTGGATTGTGAGAGGGATGTCCGACTGCAGGATTGGGCCTAAACTGGCAGTTGGACATCCCCTGAGGGGTCCCAGATTGGAGAGGGAGCAGGCCGGGCTGAGGGATACCCTCCCTCCGCATGCACAACTTTCATGCACTGGACATCTAGTATTGTAATAACTATGTATGGTGTCAGGTGGGTATTGGAAATATTGGGAGGAATACTTTATAACCACTATGCATACTCCTGGGACTAATTGAAAATAATATTGAATGTAAACTGCAATTGAAAAATTAAATGTAAAGTTCTTTAAAAAATTAATAAATTAACTGAGAAAAAGAAAAATTCTTTCAGTGAAAGCCTGGTAGTTTTTGGCTGAGGATTTCATGGTTTGGTGGCCACAGTGCCTGAGTCCTACCAGAACACCTGGAGTCTTCCATGTCACTGTTCTTACAAACAAGAATTCTCAGTCGCATCTTCAGCTTCCTGAGCTGACATTCCCACCTTCTCAACAGGAACAGATGTGTGCATTGCTGTAGCGTATTCCTCCCTTCCCCCAGTCTCATTCCACATACTCGTCTTCTCTTAAACCCATGTCTCTCAGTTCCTTGACTATTTCTTTTCTGACAATTTTTGAACCTTTATCATCTCAGGGCTTCTCATAGGAGAGCCCACTTCCTTCATGTATCCACTGAAAAGTATTTCCCGAGTGCCTGTCTAGGCTACACTAGACCTACCTGTGCACATGGTACCTGCAGGGCCCCAGGCACGTGTTAGGTACTTTACACAGAGTGAGCCTCAGTTCAGCCCCATTATGGCCCTGCAGTGTGGGTACTACAGACCCTATTCCACAGAGCAGGAAACTGGAGCTCAGCTGGTTCCCTTGCATGAAGAACAGAATAAAGTTAACTGCTGGTCAACAGCTAGCACATGGAAAAGTGTGGAGGTTAAGAGTCTGTTAGAGCCTCATGGTATGGATTTTAACCCCACCTATGCCCCTGAGTAGCTACTGGTATGTGACCCTGACAAGTTGCCTAACTTTTCTCTGCTTCACTTTTCTTCACTTGTGAAATAAAAATAGTAATAGGGTTGTTGTAAAGATTTAGGGGGGAAAATAAATATTAAGCACTCATAACAGAGTAACATACTAGTTTTGCTGTTGCTATTATTATTATTATTATTATTGTTATTATCATTATTTTAGGTTACCAGATTCTCCAGACTATGCACTTTGCACTATCTAATGTTTCTCAGCTTGCCTGTCTTGGTCAGGTTCCCTGGAAACGCTCTGAGATGGAGATATGCTGGCAGAGGTTTCTGGCTCTCAAGAGCACCTCCTTTCAGGGGAGTGCGGGAAGCAGGGTCGGGAAGAGGGAGAACTCCACTGCAATGCAGTCGCTACGGCGGCCTCAGCCAATCTCACTGAGAGCTCTGGAGCCGAGCTGGCCTTGCAGAGTTGTCTCAGACTGGACCAAGGAGTCTGGGCCTTTCTGTAATCCTCACACCCACCCCCCTCCCCAGGGAGGAGTCACTGGATACAGGCAGCCTCCAGGGTTAACCTGGTCTGGGTAAGGCAGCTTCCTCAGAGGAGAAGACCTCCCTGAAAAAGAAGTAGCGGTGAGCAGTGAGCTGCCGACACGCCCTGGCACCTGGGAAAATGAGCATCTCGTTCTGGGGGCATCTGGGTGAGGCACTGCAGCACCCACTGCCACCCGGAGGAGCAGAAGGGTAAGTGACCCCCTCCCCGTAACTGGCCTGAAGCGGTCTGCTGCTTGTTTACTATGTCATTCAGTTCTCATATTTCGTCTTAAGAATTCACTCTAATTTTGCATCTACTTTCATGATACACTCATGTTTGTTTTAATATAGAATATCTATCCATCATATCCTCAGACATACAGGTCGTTATTATCTTTTCTGATAACCTCCGCCCAAGGACACCCGCACCCCAGTTTGAGAAGCCTGGCTGCCTCTCTTTATATCTTCACTATCCACTGGGGATACAAATATGAAGGCCCAGCCTCTTCCCTCAAGGAGCTCAGAATCTAGGAGGGAGGTAACACACAGGCATCTTTGAGAGCCGCGATCTTTCCCCTGGCCTCCTTTCTGCCTGCTACGTGCCCTCGCTGTCAAACTTGTTTTCTCCAGGGAGCCCATCACCAATGCTCTTCTGAAGTTGGCAAACTTGTTTTGCCTGGGACAGCGACCTCCCCACAAGCCTCAATCAATTCCCCTCTGTCCGAGGGCAGTGGATGAATAGCTGGTCTACTTTCTCCTCTGTCCATGTGCTCTACTTTCTGGATCATCACATTGCTCTCATCCTAATGCAGCAATCTATTTCATCTTAGAGGCCTGGCTGTCTTGGAAATCCAAGAGCCCCTATGGGAACCGAAGGGCTGGAGAACTGAGTGATTTAGAACTCCCTGAACCAGGCCTCCACATTTCCCCGTCCAACTCCCAGAGGGGCCTTCGTGGTTGGAATCTTAATTCAGAAAGTGCTTCCCAAGTCGAAGGGCAGAGGAAAGATGGGGAACGCATACAGTGGGACGGGAGTGATTTGGTATTTGTGGCGAGTAGCTTTCTTTAGCCAGGTGGGCTCTTTTCCAGGAAGCCCTATTAATAACATGATTCTCCTTGGGAACAGCTTTCCTTCTGAGAACTGCCCACACGTCCTTTATGGGGAGAAATTATATCATAGACAATGAAGGTGATCCCCTGGACAGAGTAAAGTTAACAGCTGGTAAACAGCTGCATTCCTCTAGCGAGAGAAAGGGAGGTGTAGGGCTTTGAAAAATTTGGGGAGGGGGAAACAGGCAGAGCCCCACTTCCTTTATGGGAGGTGATCAGAATGAATCCTGGGTTCAGAGCAAGATTCCTGCCTCCTCCCTTGCACTCAGCAGTCAGGCCTGTAACCAGAGGAAGAAACTGGGAAGCCCAGAGAGTAACGAGGGGCCAGAGCTGCCTTTACTGAGCACTTAGGCGCCAGCTACTGTGCTAAGCCATTCACAAGCTCTATGTCATAGACTGCTCCTCCTTCTACCGGGTCACGTGGCATCTAACATTACCGCCATTTACATAAACCTCAAGGGCGTGAAGGGGCCTGTGCAGGCTTACCCAGCAAGTATGTGGGGCCCAGGTTGGGTTCCCAAGTCCTTCAAAATCACTCATTTAGGAATCAGAAGGTCTCCAAAACTCTCTCACCTTGGCTGAAACATCAGATTTGGAGACACCGGGGCCTATGAATAGGAAGGTCATGCCTCTTTAAAAAACCTAAAGAACCATTTCAGCTGGACCTGCCACTAAGCAGGCCTGGGCAGGTACTCCCCTTCAGACAGGCAGGGGTGAGGGTCTGTACTTCTTGGGCTCCTAGTCCTCCATCCCTTTCCATGTCTAGGATCTTCCTTTGGGGGCTCTCTGCACAGAGCAGAGCCACGTGCTGCTGGGGCCCGGCTCTCAGAGGATGATTGATGGGCTTCCTATCCCCCTACCATCCCCAGGAAGGAGTGATTCTTCTTACTTAGAGGCCAGCCTAGCTGACTCCTGTCACACAGCCTCAGCAGATTCCTTTAAATGACAGGAATCCATCCACTAGGAGGGAGATGGGAGGCAGGCACCCCCAAGGCCCTGACCGAGGACCCTGCTGGATATGAATGAAGGACAGAGACAGCCAAAGAGACACAGGAGGCAGAGGTAACAAGGAGAGCAGCAGAGTGGCAGAGGGAAACTGAGAGGTCAGGGAAAGGAGATACCGAAGTGGATAAGGGAAAGATTACTTAAGTGATGAAAAGCCTGCCCCTCCCACCACACTGTAGAATCTGAATTTGCTTTTGCTCACTCTTGTATCCTCAGCGCCCAGCAGTGCCTAATGCATAGGACATGTTCCTAAGTACTTATGAAGGAAATTAAAAATAAAGAGACGTAAGAGTACAGAGAACACAAGTCTAGGCACATCAGAGTTGCTCAGTATATCCGTGACTGACAACCACATACACATGTACAGATAGACAGCATTTTGGAGGGGGAGGCAGGGAACCCAGTTTCTAGGACAAGTGCCCAATAGATCTACCAAGGGAAGAAAGTATTGAGGGCTGAGGGCTAAGGACCAAGGGCTGTGCCCAACCAGATGGGCCCAGGCCAAAGCCTGGGACTTCCAAGCAGGGTGGAGAATCAGCAAGGAAAGAAGGCTGCTGCTAGGAGCAGGAAGCCAGAGCAGGCATTCGATCTCTGGAACAGAGTGGGAGTGGGGAGTCAGTGGTTGGGCCCATCACTGCTTTCTCTGAATCTAGCAGGGATCCAGGCATGCAATTGGCACTTAGTAGAATGAATAAGGACATCATTTTGGGATAAGAAGGCAAGGTGAGAGGTTTAGGATCTCACCTGTGAAAACAGTGTGATTTGGGAGGTGGAGACAGAGGCTTTGGGAAGTGCTGTTCTGGGCTGGACAGGCCCTGTCTTAAGCCTTGGAGCTTCTGGGCAAACGTAAGTGAATGTTGCTTCTAATTTCACTCTAGAGCAGTGGTTTTCACCAGGGGCCGCTTTGACCCCGGGGGCATTTGGCAATGTCTGGAGAGAGTTTTGGGTGCTGTGATTGAAGAGCCCTGCCACTGGCATCTGGGGGGTAAAACCGAGGATTCTGCTAGACATCTGCAATGCCTAGGACAGAGCCACAGTGAAGAACACGGCCCACATGTGATGGTGAGAAACTGCGCTGCAGCTCCATGGGACAAACTGCTCTTCCCCGATCCTGATCAAAGGTCTCATTTTGAGGCAGTTGAGTCACCATCATTAAGATTAAAACTATCAGCAAAGATTTCCTGAGCCCTGACATGTGAAAACAGGTAACTGTCACCTTGATTCCCCTCACCCCCCTTAAACAGACAACAGTAGTGTGGGACTCAGAGAAATCCAGTGTGAACATAATTCATTGTATGGACCAGCTAGAGGCCTAAAGGTCATACAGGTCTCCATTATGGCACCCACAGGGGAGCTCTATGCTGGTAACTTCCCGTGATCCTTCTGGAATTTATAAACTTGCAAACTTGCAGTTTAGGACAAGAAGGGGGTCACAGGAACAACTGGAATCCCTGCTTTTTTTTTTTTTTTTTTTTTTTTTTTTTTTTTTTTTTTTTTTTTTTTACGAATGAAGATGCTGAAGTCCTAAGAGGGAAATGACAAATGACTTGTCTGGGTCATATGGCAAGTGAGCGGCAAAACCAGGCCTGGAACCCAGGTCTCTAGGTTGCCAACCTTGGGCTCTTTCCATGAGAAAGGACTTCTGTGACTTAAGCTTCTAAAAACTGTCTCCTGCAGTACTGACAGGTATGTGACACATGTGAGTGACATTCTGAAAGCCTTTCAAATGTTCAGGTAATCAGGTACAGCTCACCTCAAGCTAAAGGAGCAGGAGCCTAAGAGAAGGTTGTGATGGGAGACCATGGCTTTGATGAGTTATCTGCCTTCCACAGAAAGGTAATTGCTTGAAGGTGTCCTTAAGCATTCACTTGGGGCCCCAAAGACTCAAAGAGCAAGATGACTTTATAATTAATTAGGATATTTCTACCCTATTGTCTAAAAAATGGTGGTATTAGGAAATAAAAAAGATGTGCACCAAAAATAGGCATTAATATTTCTTCCCACATATCAGGCTTTTGAGACTTATTTTGATGACAAAAAGCTGCTATTCATTTGTCCAGGAAGAACATGCCCGTGACTAGCTCATTTGAAGTGAAAATTAAGGTTCATGCAGAGAGATGGGGTAATTTAACAAGTCACGGAGCAGTAAAGTTCCCTTTGCCCCATCCTCCATCCACCTCCTCATCTCTGGAGACTCTGTCCCTGTATCACCCACCCTCTAAGGCAGTGGTTCTCAACCTTCTGGCCCTGTAAATACAGTTCCTCATGTTGTGACCCAACCATAAAATTATTTTCGTTGCTACTTCATAACTGTAATGTTGCTACTGTTATGAATCGTAATGTAAATATCTGATATGCAGGATGGTCTTAGGCAACCCCTGTGAAAGGGTCGTTCGACCGCCAAAGGGGTCGCGACCCACAGGTTGAGAACCGCTGCTAAGGCATTTCTAACCCCCTCCTCAAGGAAAAACTAAATCTGCACCACTTGACCCTTACATCCCAGAACCCTGCTATGTTAATGAACTCATCTATCTCTTCCACTAGACCAGTGGTTCCCAACCGTTTTTTGGCCATGCCACCTAAGCATCTCTAAAATCCTGATTGACCCTCCCCCCCCCATGACATATAATTCTTATTATTCAAAAACTGAACTCCTATTCATGTGGAGGAAGCCTAAAAGGCCATTAACATGGTCTAAACAAGCTTCCAAAGAATATGGCATTCATGAAAGAAAAAAATGAAAGAACGAAAGGACAGCTGAATTACTGAGAAAGAAATCACTCAAAAAGTATTAAAATAATAATATAAAGTGATATGAAAAAATAGCAAAGTTTCAAAACATATAATAGAGAAATGCATAAATATGTCACAATATATATTTATATACTGCATATGAGGCCCCTAGAACCATAAGAAATGCAAAAAATTCACTGTTAATAACTCATTCTCGAATTGCCCCCTTAAAAATCAAATTGCTCCCCTGTGGGGCGTGTGCTCCACATTGGAAACTACTGCACTAGACTGAGACCTGTCCCAAGTACCTGGCCCAGGGGTAGGCATATAGTAAGTTTTCAATAAATACTTGTTGATATGTTAAAGCAGGGGTCCTCAAACTACAGCCCGCGGGCCACATGCGGCCCACCGAAAACATTTATCCGGCCTGCCGGGTGTTTTTGCTGCCGCTGTGTGCATAGGAATTTGTTAATAGTTTTTTTTTAAACTATAGTCTGGCCCTCCAACGGTCTGAGGGACAGTGAACTGGCCCCCTGTTTAAAAAGTTTGAGGACCCCTGTGTTAAAGTAAAACAGAAGTAGTACCCCAGGGCAGAAGGTGCACACCAGAGGAGGGGTGTGTGTGTGTGTGTGTGTGTGTGTGTGTGTGTGTGTGTGTGTGTGTTGGGGGATGGAGGACTAAATATTGTTTTGATGTCCAGATTCTATCAGAGAAGAAAGGATGCTACAATTTCCTGATCCCCTACTATGCAAAGGCATTTATGGCCACAGGTTTAGTCCTCCTGACAAGCTTGTAAACAAGGCATTATTGTCCCCAGCTCACTGTTAAGGAAATGAATACTCGGAGAGCCAGGACGACACGGTACCAAAGCACATGCTTTCTCCGTCCACCAGACTGTCTCCTGCTACATAAACAATCTACTTCGTGTGCTTCAATAAAACCCTGATGATGGCTATTTGGATTGGCAGCAATTTGTCAGATCGGAGCTTCGGCTCCTGATGTGCTCATATCTAACACAGGCATTTAATAAAAAGCAGCTGTTTTTGCTATCAGAGCACTAGAGGCTTTTTCCTAAGTCTAAATAAATAAGCAAGTAAAGAAAATAAATAAACCGATTTGATTTGTGGACTTAAGATTTATGAGGTTATTTATTTGAAAAGTCCTACGAAGGCACAAACAAACTACTTTCTGTTTAAGCACTTAATGAATCAACTTTACTTTTTAAATTCCCTGAAATCAGGTCTACCCTAGGAAATCTAGTGTTTTACTATAACCATGAACAGTGGGAGGCAAAATGGTAGAATGGAAACAACATAGAGTGAGAAGAGCAGGGTAAGGTCACATGCTGCCCCTTCCTAGGGAATTTTCAGTTTTCCTGGCTGTAAAATGGGGGTAATGACGCCCAGCTCTATCAGGCCTGTTTTGAGGACACAGACTTGAAACCAGTCTTGTACACTGCAAATCAACATAGAGGCATTAGCTATTGTAGTTGCTGCGGAAATTTTGGCACTTTGTGCTCATGTACGAACACTTGATTTCAAAGGACCTTTAATTATGCACATGGAAAAAACTAAAAACATAAGCTGCCCCCCGAGGAGAGGACCATGGTAGACCTACTTAGGGAAGTCAGTTTCTGAGTTCAGCGTCTTGCCTTGCCCACTTCCTGGCAGGGCTGAGCCGACCTCGGGATTTGCAGCAGAGTCAGTGTTACCCCAGATGCTATTTTGTGCCTCACGGAGGCGTAATCCTTGTTAACCTCCTGCCCTCCGAGGCATACGCTGCAGATCTCCTCTCATTGTGGGTATAATTGGAGACATTTTTAGCTCTCTAGAAAGTTCTTCAAAGAACAAAATGTTCTCAAAATATCCTAAATTGCCATGTAGAAAATACTGTGGAAGTTTAGTTTTTACAAATTAAAAAAAAATTAGGTCTTCATGGGACCCAAAAAAGCATTCCAGAAATAGTATTATGGAACACTATTTCTGTGGGATGTTAATGGGCATTCCATAAAACATCTCCCATGGTCACGCATGGAGGCATGGAGGGCAAGGTGATCATGTGGCCGTGGGACGTGTCTGGGCGTGGGCTGCACTGGCATGGCCCCGCAGCTCTAAGAGCAGAACCCGCAGGCAGAGGTTCCCCAATGTATCGTGAAACCTTACTCCTCAGGGCATCTGGGGGACTAGTTATTCACAGAACAAACTTTCAGAACCTCTGCTCAAAGCCTGGTTTTCCCATTGTGCTCAGAATCCAAAGGCTCCTGGAGGAAGTCCCAGGAGCTACCTACCGAGGGCTGGAGCTAAGGCCCTTCTATGGGCTAAATGTTGGTGTTCCCTCAAATTGATATGTTGAAACCCTATTGCCTAGTGAGATGACATGAGGAGGTGGGGCCTTTGGGACATGCTTATTAGTAGGTCCTGAGGGTGGAGTTCTCATGAATGGGATTGGTGTTTTTGTGAAAGAGACCCCACAGAGCTCCCTGGCCCCTTCCACCATGTGCGGACACAAGGAGACAGCACTGGCTTTGAACCACAAAGAGGGTTCTCACCAAAAAGTGACCACACTGATGCCTTGGCCTTAGAGTTCCAGCGTCCAGAATTGCAAACAGTACATTTCTGTTGTTTATAAGTCTCCCAGTCTGTGGTACTTTGCTACTGCAACCCCATAGACTACGACAGTCCTCTTGTTCCTTGCAGAGCAGCTCCACTAATGCTTGGAAAATCATGAAGATGTGAGGCCTTTTGGACCACCTCCTTATGTGTTCATCTTCAGACTCAACATTGCCTTCACTGTTCTGAACCAAGGGTCCTGAGCACAGTGACAGGATGAGGCCTGAATGCCAGTTTGCTCCTGTCTTGACTTAGACAAGGTACTTGACCCCTCCCAGCCTCCTTCTCCTCGGCTGTTCATGGCCATGGTGCTCACCTTGCAGACCACATGCTGGCACACAGCTGGCACACAGCAGAGGCTCAAGAAATGACACCTGGGACATCTAAAACATTGTTTTGTTGCTTTTTTACACTAAAAATATTTCTCAGCTCACCGTCAGTTCTAGCCACTTGCATCCCACATCTGTGTCACCCTACTGTGCCCCTGTTAGCTTTGTGTCTCTTTATCTTGCTTTTATAAATCTTCCTTAAAACACCTTTGGTTGACTTTTCTTATTCTATTGTGATACACATTCAAATGCTAAAGATTTAAAAATTCAGGAAAACACACACACAAACAAAAGCAAAACAAAACAAGACAAAAATCACCCACAATCCCACCACTTGGAGCCATGATGTGAACGTGTTCCCTTTTCATTTAAGCTCATCCGAGAAATGCTTGTGCAGCTCCCTGGGGTTAGTCTCTGCTGTGTTATCAAACTTACATTTACCAGCATCTCACATCCTTCTGCCTTTAGTTGTATTAGTTAATTTGCATACTTTTTATCTCCAAAAGAATACTAACACGTAGTCACATATCTGAATTCAAGCAATAGGGAAGCAAGTGGAACACAAATGCAAGTCTTCCTTTGCTCCTTCCCTCCCCTTCTCACTTGTCTCCTGAGGAAACCACTGTTCAATGTTGCATTTACAGACGTTTCCCTATTTATTTCCATATTATGTTGATGTTTAAAAACATAAAAGGTGATCTTATCCCTACATTTTCCTTCTCAACTCTTTTGAATTGTTTTTATCAAAGTGTTTGGCCTTAAAACTAACCCTAGTATTTTCTCTGAAGTTTCTGAAATTGACTTTTGTGGAAGTCTAGGGCAGAGTTCCTCAGCATCAGCACGTGTGTGAACCATCCGGGCATCTTGTTAGAAAGCAGATTCTGACAAAGTAGGTCTGCGGTCGGGCTGAGATTCTGCATTTCTAACCAGCTCATGCTGCAGGTCCACATGGAGGAGCAAGGCTCCAGGGCACACATCTGCCCAAGCCCCTCATTCTGCTCCTCGGCTTGTAGAAACTCTAACCTGGCAATTTCCCCCCAGGAATCCCACACCCTGCATCACCAGCTTTCAGTGATTGTCCAGAATGAAGCCCAACACATGAGTCTCCCTCAGGATTTGGGGGAATTGGGGATTAGGTCCTATAATAAAAGACAACAAAGTATTCAGGGGGTACTTAGAAAAACAGAAGGATATAACTGTAATGCCAAACTCCCAATAGGAGTGGCATGAATGCTTGACCAAAAGACATCCAAGGCAAGCAGAAGAGGAGGTCTTAGCCCTAGTGGGGGAGAGAACCCCAAAGAGGCACAGGAAGACTTAGAAACCCCAATTTAGCTGAAGTGGTCACGTGCTTTCCAGCGGCCGAGAAGAAGAGATGGATGGAGCCTAAAATGGAGAGTAAGTGAAAGCATGCCGTCCCTGCTCTCCCCTTACCTATTACTTCAGCCTTGGGTCTTCCCTTTGGGAGGCTGTCCTGCCAGCAGCTTCTGCTCATATAAGGGAGCCCTCAACAACACCCCGGATTCCACCCAGCACGGTTCTTAAATGACAGCCCCCTGGCGCTCATCCAGCACTGGGCTGTGGGGGAAGGGCAGTGCCTCAAGAGGCAATCAGTTTGGATGATCTACTGAGAATTATCCTTCAACCACTGTACTCTTCAAATCAGAGAGCTGGGGTTTCTGCTCGGTTAGTGACAGTACAGCAAGAACTCAGAAGACACATTCCTTACAGTGTCTACAGTTCCGCGCACCATCTTTCATTTTGCTTCATTTCTTTAGCTATAGGTCTTAGAGAATAGCTTAATACAAACCTTTTAGGAGAAACCCTTCCTTAACTGACAAACATGTCTCAAATGTTCTTTGCTGATGTAACTTTTCTCCATGACTATATATATATTAGAGGCCTGGTGCACATATTTGTGCATGGGTGGGGTCCCACTGGCTAGCTTAGATCGGGGTGGGGGGGCAACCGGCGGTGAGGCTGGCCAGGGTGAGGGGCCATGAGCGTTGGCTGGCCAGCCCCGCCCCCTGGTCAAACTCCCAGTCAAACTCCTGGTCGAGGGGACAATTTGCATTTTAGCCTTTTATGATATAGGATATATATATATATATATATATATATATATATATATGCAGGGATTGGCAAAAGTAGGCTTACAGTTGTGAGTGCATGAAACAGTTTATTCTTATATTATTATTTATTAATTATTGTATCACAACTGTAAACCTACTTTTGCCAACTCATGTCTATTTTTACTTCACCTTCCATGAATTTGACCTGCATGAGAATCATCAGAAGGATTTTGTTCTTTCCTAATAAAATCGGAACCATCATACTAGAAAATGACTCTTCTGGTGGAACAAAGCAGAAGAACCAGTGTTTGGGATCAAACTCAACTCAAAGATGCTTTCCTCAGAGGGGCATCTCCAAAGAAAATATAACGGGGACATAGGCCAGACCATGCCAACCAGAGGTCCTGCAAGGCCCAAAGCTGGGAAAAGAAAGTCAGGGACCACATCACTGGGACCTATGTCTGGCTCCTCATTGTACTCTCGGCATCCACCATAGGATCTGCCGAGAGCAGGGGCTGCATGCATCTTCCTGGATGAGTGAATGCACAAATATGGGAGTGAGAGAATGAATGATCATTTCTGAATCATTATCTCCAGGACCCCCTTGTTCAGCTCCAGGTGTTTAGTCATTATCCTACTTCACTGTCTCACAGGTGCTTCAAATTCATCGTATCTCAAATTCCAACCCCCCACGCACCACCTCATCCCTGCAAACTGCCCCCTTGGGACTCTGGAATTCTCTGACACATCCCTGACTGTCTGAACTGTTCTTTCTCACCTTCTTCATCTACAGAACTCCAGTGCTAATGTTACTCCTCTCGGATGCTTCCCCGGACACTCACTGCTCACCTGCCTTTCCTCACTAGCCTTCCTTATCTAAACATCGATTAGAGTGTGAGGTCAAAGGCTTTTTTTAAACTGAGAGGAGGATACTGAGCCAAACATACAGGCAGCTGCGCTCTCTCAGCTGAGGGAAAAAAAACACCCAAAAACTCATTTTGCTCTTTTATCTTATTTCCCTCTGCTGCTTTTCTTTTCTAGCTGCAATAAAATGGAACCACGTTCAGGGAAGCAGAGATGGCCAAGAGCTCTGGCTGCTAACTACAGATGCCAGAAGTTCAAATCCTGGCTCGTGCAGGAGTTTAACTGAGCAGTTAGGCACAGGCAGCCCAGTCTCCTGCTGAGAGAAAGAGCCAGGAAAGGAAGGAGCTCTTTGTGATGATTCCGCTTTCAGGCATCACCATGGGAAAGTAAGGGTTGAAACACAGATGAAGTGCAAAAGGATGACCTCTGTAGTCATAAAACAGGGCATTTACCTTGCTGAAAAGAGGGAGGTCGAATCCTGGGGTCACCTCAGGAGGGGCCACTGATAGGGGCTGGGCTCATGTGGGATGATTTTCTAGAAGAGTTGGGGGAAGCAGGGGCTAGTTCTGGACTGAATACTCTTAAGAATTAGGGACAATGAGTTGTGCACCTGAAACTATACTGTATCTCAACTCTAAAAAAAGAAGAAAAAAGAACTCTTACCATTTGCAACAGCATGGATGGACCTAGAGAGCATTCTGCTAAGTGAAATAAGCCAGTCGGAGAAGGATAAGTATCACATGATCTCACCCATGTGTGGAATATAATGAACAACATAAACTGATGAACAAAAATAGATCCAGAGACAGAGAAACATCCAACAGACTGTCAAACCTCAGAGGGAAGGCAGGGGAGGGTGGGAAGGGAGTGGGTAAGAGATCAACCAAAGGACGTGTATGCATGCATATAAGCAAAACCAATGGACACAGACAGTAGGGGGGTGAGGGCATGTGCTGGGGGGTGGGAGCAGCCGGGGAGAAGTCAATGGGGGGGGGGGGGAAGAGACATATTTAATACTTTCAACAATAAAGAATTTAAATTAAAAAAAGAAGTAGGGACAATGAAAAGAATGAACATTTTTATTTAGAGGTGGGAGGATGGAAGCAGGGCTAGCACTGCCCATCGGTAAATGAGCAGCACTCACTCCGAGAAAGGCAATGACAGGCAGAAGAGCTGGGCGTGTGGGTACTTTGTGGTCACATACTAGCCTGTTTACATCCTAAGCCTGGTCACAAAGACCTGAACAGGAGAGGCTGTGCCTACCTCCTGTACAGAGTGTTGTTCCTGTCTGTTGGGACTACCACAGCCTGGTTGTCAGCAGGGCTATTTTTTGCTTTCTCTGTCTTTTCGATGAAGCTACTACTTATTTAATGCCAGGCACTGCACTAATTACTCTGTATACATCAACTCATTTATTCTTCATAACATAACTTCATGAGAGGGGCATTGTAATCACTTCACAGATGAGATGAGAAAGGCTTAGGGAGATCAGTAACATTCCCATAGTCCAGGGGTGGGGAACCTTTTTTCTGCCAAGGGCCATTTGGATATTTATAATATCATTCACTTAATACAATTCACTTAATATACATTTATGTTATTCTGAAAAGAGCCCCTCAATTTATTGAATTTCGAGTCCTGCCTGCAGTTCTCTTGGCAGGGCCAGACCAAATGATTTCACCGGCTGTATACGGCCAATGGGCCGGACATTCCCCACTCCTGCCATAGTCACAGAGATAAGTAAATGTCAGAGCCAGAATTCAATTCAGGTCTGAACAACTCTAAACCCTATGCTCTATCTTCTACATTATATTGTCTGCACTTCATCACGACCAGTGTCTACTCCATTCATTCATTTGAATATTACTGAGCCTGATGGTAGCCACTGTGCTAGGTCGGCATTGGGGATATGGGAACAAGACATGTTCCTTGTCCTTACGGAGCTGAAAAAAGACTGTTGATTCTAGAACTATGCTATCTAATATGGTAGTCACTAACCACTCATGGTTATTTAAATTTAGATTTAAAATTAAATCAATGACATACAATTAAAAATTCATTCATTCGACAGCACTAGCTCCATTTCACGTGCTGGGTAAGCACATGTGGCGAATGGGTACTGCCCAGGCCGGTGCAGATTCTGAGCATTTGCATCTGCAGGAAGCTCTCCCTCTCAGAGTGCAGCTCCAGGGGAAATGGTGCCCCTATCCTTTCCTGAGCCTAGCTTACAAAGTTGCACCTGCTTTTTCAGTCCTGCCCTCTTTGCTCTATTTCTAGCCAGGCAAAGAAACAACCATCACACCTAGCAAGAGCCAAAGTGTTCTTCTGATTCCCAGTGTCTGTTCCTGGTGCTTTGCTGAGTCATGCCCACTTGCCTCACAGCCCCCACAGGGTTTTGAAGCTGTGAGGATGGCAGAGTGAATGCCACCGAACAGAGGGTGAACCCCAGCCCTCTGTTTCCATGCACCGACAGAGCTGTCGGCTGGCTCAGAGTTCAGCATCATTGCTCAGGAAGCTGTGAGAAGCAAAAAGAAGCCAGCTTGACTTTTAGGCTCCAGAGGCAAGAAGAGAAAACAGTCCTTGTCTTGCAAAGGAAACACATTCGGAGGTGGATGTCACAAGGATGAGTGTGTTGGGTCCCTGACAGAGCTCCTTCGCAGAAAAGAACTCTGTTACCAGCAGAGGGCAGGACCCCCTCGTCGGAGGCACGAATATTTTCAGTGGAGCCATTTCTGTAAAGAGCCCACAGCCAGGCAGAGCGAGTAGGACCTCTATTTATCTTTACTCCCTCCTTTCTCCCTGCTAATCTGTAAGCCTTTCCTGAGGACTGAAGGCAGGCCCAGTGTGAGAGGACAGAAGGATGGAGAAGACAAAATCTTTCTTCTTCGGGAGTGAAAAGTTTAGACAAGGCCACTGAGGGCAAAGAGATGATCTTGCGCCTGCCCGCCCATGGCCTCCTCAGAGGCAGGCAGCGTGCCCACCACTTCTGCAGATGGGCGTCCTCTGCAGCTGAGCTGTACATCACATGACTCTGCCCTGCCTGACTCCACCCACTTATCTTTCGCCTATGGCTTGACATATGGCGATGGGCTCAGCCAATCTGATTCTTTCTCTCAGGAATTGAAACCAGAGGCAGGAAATGCCCCAACAAGAAGCAAGAAGCCAAAACACACAGAGCCCCTTAGAAGGCAAGGAAGTCAGGTAAAGACTTATGAGGTCCAGCCTTGACCCCAGCACCCCCAATTAGCTCCAGTCCATCCAAAGTCCAGTCCAAACCAGGCCGGTTTGGCACCTGCTTGTGATTTCCCTGTCAGCTGCTCTATCATTCCATAAACTCTAGTCTGTGAGCTAGCAGGAATGCCTCCCTGTTCCTGGTGTAACCAGTGATGTTTCACCTCTGAAAGAAGTATCACCCATTCCATGACAGGAAATGGTTTAGGAGAGTAATGTGGAGGTAACAGGGGAATAATTTCAAGTGCCTACTTATGTGGCAGACAGTGTCTGGAGTGCTCCCACATAAGAGATCAGAATCAGGCCCTGGCTGGTGTTGCTAAGTGGCTAAAGCATCGGCCTGTGTACCAAAGGGCCACAGGTTTGATATCAGATCAAGGGGAGGTACCTGGGTCGCAGGTTCAATCCCTAGCCAGGAATGTGTGGGAGGTAACCAATCCATGTGTCTCTCTCACATCAATGTTTCTCTCTCTCTCTCCCTCCTACCCTCCCTTCCACTCTCTAAAAATCAATGGAAAAAATATCCTTGGATTGAGGATTAACAAAAACAACAAGAGAGATCAACTTAAGTACTCACAATAACCCTGACACCTAGGTAACAGTAGCCATCCCATTTCCAAGATGAGGAGTCAGGTTCCTCCAGATCATTTCTCATTGGTCCCCAATTGCCCTTTGGTTGTCTGTTTGCAAGAAGTTCCTCCTACCCTAGAGATTACAGCAAATGAGGAGGAAATAAGGCTTCTTGGAGAAGCTGCAACTTGGGAAGTGACTTTGTCTTTCTGAGTCTTCAGAATCTTTTCCTGTAAAATGGGAACAATAATACTGACCGAAAAGAGTTGTATGGAATTGGTGATATAAAAAATGTAAAACACTGAGCATTATGCTAAACATATAGAGAAGGTGCTCAATCTCAACCAGTAGTCCTCTCTCCTTCTTCATCTATTGTCTTTGTCCGGCATCCAGGAGCCGCCAGCCTCTGGCCTCCTGCCTCCTCCCTGCACCAGCCCAGCAACCTTAGCCACGCTCTGGATGCAGTCCCAGTCAGCTTGGCTGAGGCTGGGTGTTCACTGCACTTATTATTCCAGGCACCCTGTGATTTACTTTTCTAGTGAGTTAATTGCAAAATCCATATGGAGTGGAGAGAAAACATCGCCCAAGCTTGCCATGAAAAGCAGGGGAATAGAGGAAGCTTTCCATCTCTGCCAGCACAACCTGGACAGGCAGGGAGGGGGGAAGATGCTGTCACACTTAGTGTACAGAAGGTCGAATCTGCCACGTTCGGGGGAAGGCACACAATGTTTAAGGCCTACTTATCCCCCCTTTATTTTTTCTCTCGGCCCTTTAGACAGAATTCTCTCTCTGTTTCAGGAACCCATTAAGGATATAAAGTGTAGGTTATCAAATCTTAGTGTGCATAAGAAGCACCTGGGAAGTTTATTTAAAATGCAGATGCTGCCTGGCCAGTGTGGCTCAGTGGACTGAGTGTTGCTCCATGCACCAAGTAGTCACTGGTTCAATTCCCAGTCAGAGCACATGCCGGGGCTGCAGGCTTGATCCCCTGTAGGGGTCGTGCAGGAGGCAGCTGATCGATATTTCTATCTCTCTCTTCCTTCCTCTCTCTCTAAAAAAAAAAAATCAATAAATACATATTTTAAAAAATAACATGCAGATGCCCAAACATCTCTCTCCAAAGTTTCATCTGGTAAGTCTGGAATGGAGCCCCAGAATTTACACCTGTGTGTGCCGAATAGAGCTAATGTGCAAGCAGAAGTTGAGAAACAATGGTGACACAGGAAAGGTCAGTGCTTCTGGAGTTAGAAGAACTTAAAAGATGGTTCTTGGTTTGCCCTCTCACCAGCTCTGTGTCTTTGGGCAAATCACTTTATCTCTCGGGCCAGTTTTCTTATCTCTAAAGTCAAAATGAGAGTACCTACCTCACAGGAACATTGAGAAAAAAAGGTAAGAGACAGTGAAAGCCCCTAACACAACACTTGGCACATGGACGGCACTCAAAAAAAAAATCAAAGAAGCAGTTTGCTTTTCCTAGAGAAGGTTCTCTTCAAACCTGGCCCGAGGCGTCTTCGCTTCTGAATGTTAATACATTTCTATATCTGTTTACAGTGCACAGCTTCCAAAGAGGGGCCTGGGGGGAAGCCAGTGCTTGTTTTGAAGCACTTTGAAGATGAAAAGGTGTCAAATCCTCCAGAGATTTGGTTAGTGGAAGTTAAAACAAACGTTTATTTTAATTTGGTGAGTTATAATTTATTGAAGGCATTTGGAAAATGGAAGTACTGTTCTGTTCTGACAAGGGACCCGACCATTTTGAATAGTTTGCAGTTAATTCATTCACTTGGTTAAGAAACATTTACTAAGCACTCGGATGCCTGGACAGATGAAGAAGTACCAGCCCTCTGGGGGTACTTGTCTCACACTCTGCTTATTATCTTTTTCCTCAAATATGCTGCCACATTTCCTCACTGTATCTGCACAGTTATCCCAGTAACACATGAAGCATGTTAAGTGCATAGCATGAGAAACTCTAAGCCACTGAGACATTAGGGTTGTTTGTTAGTGCAAAATAAATTAACTTATACTGACTGCTATAAATCTTATTTCTATCTATAATCACTAAAACAGGGCCTGGAGATATCGGATTCTCCATACACATTTTATGAATGAATGAATGCATGAATGCCGGAATGAATGAATGAACAGAGAAGCTTAGAAAAGAAGAACATGAGATCTGGAGCCCAAAGAAAGAGCCTATAATATGCACCCCATGCCTCCCTTTCCCCTACATGAGTGGGATGCTTTTCCTATCGCCATTGACCCCAGAGGCAGGATTGAACCTTTGGATTCCTCTCTCTGAAGTGTCTTTGTACTGATACCAACTAAACGACATGCAGATCGTGGCTTATGCCTTAGTGTTTGGAGGAAGGACACCGGTGACATATTTTTGCGTTTTCTACCAACCCATAATCTGTCTTTGAACTTGATGCTTGCAGGGTTACATGTGGACTTGACCCCAAAGATGGAGACTGATAAATTCCCTGAACCAAAGGCTTCTCATTCTAACACTCCTCCCCACCAGGTTAAAGAATGGCCTCGTTAGACCAAATACCTTTGTACACAAGGGGAAAATACTCAGTAATCATCCTTAAATATTTCAACACATTTCAGCTATGCACAAAAAGCAGAGGCTGTGAGGTTTGGATTGATTTTATATACTTTCAAAAATAAACACCAGCATAAAGAATGTCATTCCAAAGTCACAGGTTCCTGAAATGACTGCTTAGCAAGAAGGTTGGGCGCTACTACAAGCATCCAGCAGAGAGCATCCAGCTAATCACATTATAGCAATCAGCTCTGCATGCTGGCAGTGCTGAGGAGGGAGCAGGGCGGGGGCTGGATGTCTGGCGCCTGGGGAAGAGAGAAGGCAGGGCCCTCCACCAAAGGAGGCAGGGGAGGCATTGTCCTTGGCGATGTCTCCTTTGCCATCCACGTCCATGGTTCTTCAGTCTCTAGCTAGGCTATTCTTAAAGTAGCTGGTGAGCACCAGGCCTGAAGCTCAGAGGAAGCACCTGGAAGCAGGACGGTCCTGCAGGAGACCGACTCGGACTCACATCCTCATCCACCACTTAGCTCTGTGACTTCGGGCAAGTCCCCTGCCTCTGTGATTCTTAGTTTGCTCCTGTATAAAGTAGGAGCAAAGAATAGCAACCTGCCAGTGTTTTGAGGATTACACAGATTGCGGTGTCAAACAGGAAGCATCTATCTGCGCCATGTCTGTCTGCAACCCCTAATCCCAGACACATCTGTATCCCGGCGGCCTGATTCTACAATGCACCCCGAACTGTGCTGAAGGAACAGAGGGATAAGGGGCTCTTATTTTTATTTTTTATTCAAGTACTTTTTTATTATGGAAAAATATATAGGACATAAAATTTGCCATTTTAACCCTTTTAAAGTGTACAATTCAGTGGTATCTTGTACATTCCCGATGCTGTAAAACCATTCTTATCTATTCCAGAACATCTTTATACCCTCCCCCCCAAGAAAAAAAACTAAAAAACACCCCACCAAGTATTCATTAGGCAGTTACTCCCTTTCTCACCTCCTATGGGAAAGTCTATGGTGGCTTTAGCTAAATTCAATACTTTAAAACATTGCTGGTGGGTATTGCTTTGGTGAGAAAGTTGGCTGTTCAAGCAAGAATTTATTTCCTGAGTACCCGCTGCATGCTCACCTCTACATGAAACACAGGTAGATGCACGGTAACGCTCTCTCAGGCATGTACTGGGCTGTGACAGGCTATGATTAGGAAACACTTGATTTAAAACCCAAATCAATGAAGAATGGTGAGAGATGAGGTCAGTGAGGTCTGAGGGGTG
>NW_005871134.1:2220934-2243376 GCF_000147115.1 Myotis lucifugus
CTAGTGCATCCTGGGGATGCCCTTAGGAGGAGGGGTCTGGGAGAGAGGCAGCCCTGCATACGGATACATGTACAGTGGGTCGGCCCTGGCCTGGCTGCCAGTGGAGCTCCAGCTGCAGAGAAGCCAGACATGGAGGCAGGCAGCCATGGACAGTTAGTGAGTGATTTATTGGTGCTGCCTCAGAAGCGGCTTCCCTGGGACCTGTTCCTAATTAACAACCACTAACTGGATGATGCCTCTTTCTTTCCTTCTTTTTTCTTTTTTTTTTAAGTTAAAAAAAAGGCCCCCAAAGCCTTTCTTCCTCATCTTAATGGAAGGAAAAATTTCACCTTTGCCTGCTGCCTGAGTCTAAAACACAACAGGCAGCCCTAGCTGGTGTGGCTCAGTGGATAGTGTCGGCCTGTGGACTGAAGGGTCCCAGGTTTGATTCTGGTCAAGGACACCTGCCTGGGTTGTGGGCTTGATCCCCAGTAGGGGTCGTGCAGAGGCAGCACATCAGTGATTCTCTCTCATCTAATGTTTCTCTCTCTCTGTCTCCCTTCCTCTCTGAAATCAATAAAAATATATTTAAAACACAACAGGTATTTGGCAGAAATCCCTGCCTACTCCTCACTCATGCACAGATGCACACAAACACCCTCATGTACAGTCAAACACATGCACTTACTCGTGTGCTCCCTGCACCCCGTCACATGTGTACTCCTCTAGCATAACGACACTGGCTAGTCTTACAGTTGAGCTCATAAACTGCAAAGTATATTTTACACTTGAATCATACACGCACAGGCTTCCGAAACCCCAACACACTCCAATCAGCACCTAGCCCCGCACTTGCACACCCACACACTCACACACTCACACCCCTGCTGTTACAGGCAAGGCCATAGTGTCGCCCACACAGTCTCAGGCAGGAATATTCCCTGTGGATCCACATTTCCCAGGAAGGGGCTCACTCACTCAGATGAGGCCTGAGGTTAGGTGCCCTGAGCCAGCCTGCTGGGCTGTGAGGTGGGAGAGGAAGGGGAGGCTGCAGTTAGGACCCAGGGCCCTGCAGTCCAGCATGGAGAGTCACAACTGCCCTGTTATTCAGACTAAAAAGGGTTCTCCTGTTTGTAGTTCCTAGGCTGCTAAGACACCGCAAACTCACTTAAGGAGACGCGGGGCAAGGGCCTGGGATAGTGGCTGGAGCAGAATGGGCATTGGTTGCGGATTGAATTGACTTCCACCAAAAGACAGATGTTGGAGTCTGCTACCGACTGAATGTGTGTGGCCCCCACATTCATATGTTGCAACCCTCACCCCCACGATGATGGTATTAGGAGGTGAGGCATTTGGGAGGTGATCAGGTCATGAGTGTGGCGCCTTCATGAATGAGGTTAGTGCCCTCATAAAAGAGACCTGGAGAGCTCTGTCACCGTCTGCCACTGAGGACAAAGTGAGAAAAAGCAGGGGACGGCCCTCAACAGACACCAAACCTACCAGCACCTTGATCTTGGACGCCCAGCCTCCAAAACTGTGAGAAGTAAATGTTGTTTACGGCACTGGCCTATAAGATTTTTGTTATAGCGGCCTGAAGAGATGAAGACAAGTCCTCACTCACCCCCAGCACCTCTGCATGTGACCTTAATTGGAAATAGGGTCATTATAGATATAATTAGTCAAGATGAGGTCAAACTGGAATAGGATGGTCCCCTAAATCAATATGACTGGTATCCTTACAGGAAAACATCCACGTGCAGACAGGGACATAGAGGGACAACACAATGTGACAAGGAAGGCAGAGATTGGAATGATGCAGCTACAAGCCAAGGAGTGCCAATGACTGCCAGCAACCCATCAGACACTAGGAAGAGGCAAGGAAGGGCTCCCCCACAGGTTTCAGAGGGAACATGGCCCCAGCAGTACCTTAATTTTGGACTGGTAGCCTCTAGAACTGGGAAACAAATTTCTGTTGTTTTTAAGGCACCCACTTTATGAAAAGTACTTTGTTACAGCAGCCCTAGGAGGCGCACACAGCATCCGGTAGTAAAGAGTATTAGTTCCATTCTCCTGCTCGCTCGCTCTGAGCCTCATGAATGAGCACGGATGGGCATGTTCATTCATCAGGACGCAGTGAACACCCACTCTCAGCGATAAGTATTTGCAGAATTTCATGTGCCAGGTCCTGATTATACTGAGACAGATAAATAAACAAACCACAGTCTTGCCTAGAGCTACATAGATCTCTGAAAACCTTTATAGATAAGTACAAATTGGACCATGGAAAGAAAACTAATGCTTCTAGCCAAGGGACCAATTTAAACAGGTCTTCAAATCCCCCCCACCTCCCACCCAACCCATTAAACCTACTGAATCTCGGAAGGGAATGGCAAGATTGACCATCACTGCTACCTAAAAGATTCACCCCAGCTTTGGAGTTATAGATATTGAGTTTCATTCCTCATGGTGGAAGGCCGAGTTAATCAATAACAGGCAGCTCTTTTTTGAATTAATTAGCCAATTGTGCAAGAACATAAACAGATCCAGCTCACTCTCCCTCCTGGGGATGCCAGGGTGGGCTCATGGTGCTGGAGCTACGTCAGCAGCTCCCAGGAACCACACACCCTGCCAGGGCCTGGGCTTCTGGGGCCCAGGATATTTTTGTGGACCCCAAAACATACTTTGGATTTGTCTCAGCCGTCATGCTCTTTGGACTAATATCAGTCTCAATTGCAGCTTGACAAGCCATCTCTTTAGTGACCATATGCACCTACATGTCCAAGAGGCCAGAGGGGCGGTGGGAAGAGCACAGGTTTTGGAGTCAGGCAGGTCGTGTGAATTCAGTCCTCTACCCCTTAATAGGTAAGTGGCCGTAGGGAGGTCACTTAACCTGTTTGGGTTTTTATTTCCTCATCTGAAAAAAAAAAATCAAAATACTAATCTTGAAAAGATATTAAGGATGACATGAGATTATGTACTGAAAGAGGCTCATAGGATATCCGACCGATAATAAATAGTCAATTTGATTATTTATTGAGTATATTACAGGCCCAGTGCACAAAATTTGTGCACTGGTGTGTGTGGGGGTGTCCCTCAGCCCAGCCTGCACCCTCTCCAATCTGGAACCCCTTGGGGGATGTCCGACTACTGGTTTAGGCCTGATCCCACAGGGATCCCACAGGGATGGAGCCTAAACCAGTAGTCGAACATCCCTCTCACAATCCGGGGCTCCCAACCACTCACATGCCTGCCTGCCTGATTGCCCCTAAAGCTTCTGCTTGCCAGCCTAATCACCCCCTAACAACTCCCCTGCCAGCCTGATCGATGCCTAACTGCTCCCCTGCCAGCCCGATCGCCCCCAACTTCCCTCCCCTGCAGGCCTGGTCACCCCTAACTGCCCTCCCCTGCCAGCCATCTTGTGACCAAATGGGGGTGGCCATCTTGTGCCAGGGTGTGATAGTCAATTAACATATCACCTCTTTATTATATAGGATGTTATTTAAAAAGTAACTATTTAGTAGTATTTAATGATCATAATACTACTCATTATTAAATAAGTTATTTTCATTGTTATTTTCTCAGAACAGCTCGTGGAGGCCCTGGAGCCAGCTGTCACCAGGCCCACAGGTCTGTTCCTTTGTCCTTGGCTTTGGAACAGGCCAGGCACTCAGCCAGGCAGGGGTTTCTCCTGTGGAATACGAGCCATTTCACATACCGGCAACTCTACAGCCATAACCGATGAAGACAAAGGCAAGGCCACGCGGCAATGATGTCTGAACTTAGAAAATAACGAGAACACTGTCCAAACCACAAAGTGACCAGCCATCCCCCTATCCTGGCTAATAGGATTACAATTTTTCAATTACAACTTTCACCACATTCATTCTCCCTGCCTTCTTTATAAGATGTATTAAGACACCCAGGCACAGAACAACCCCCAGTTCCTGACGGTGTCCAATCCAGGGCAAAGCTCCACTTCCCTGAACCCGTCCCCAAATCATCTAACACAGGCCCTGAGCATCTCTCCTAACCCCCTTTGATGAGACACAATGTGTGTTCCTTAGCCTCACTGGAAACAGCTAATGGACCCACCTTTGTTCAGCTCCAGGTGAGCTCCTGGTGGTCTCTGGTGGGAGGGCATTAAGGGGTCCTGATGTTACCCTGCCTAGCAGAGAGGCTGATTTAGGGTCCAGTGGGTCTGGGACTTTTCCACCAAAGCTTTCTCCTGCATGTTACTTTCAGAATCAACTGGCATACTGGTCCCACAGCCTCCTCTTTTGCCATTGGGACCCCTGAAAATCATGTGCCAGGATGCGTAGGAGTGAGAGGCCATGGAGGCAGACACTCTTCTTCCTGTGGTCCATCCAGCGCTCCCTGGATGGGAATCATGGCCCCCAGGGTCGTTTACAGCACTCACCTACCATGCAGGCTGTGTCTGTCTGTTTTACACTATGAGCGGGGGGCCGGAGCCCACGCCTGCCTCAGCTCGGCATTCCCGCAGCCTAGCGTTGCTGAATGTCCGCAGCTCCTGCTCAGTCACTGAGCTCCCTGCCCCCACCCCCAATTCATCAACACCACCGCAGACCAGAAGCATGGCACCACTGTGAGATCACTGAAAATGCCTTTCTTCTTTCTTCCTGAGAGTCATCACTTCATTTTCTCTCCTTTATTAGCAGCACTAATTGGTGAGCTTTCTTTTTCAAGCCATTTCTTACGGGTGAAGTTTATCATCACTTTATAAAGGTTACCGTGTGAAAGACAGAGAGAGGAGAAAGGACTACATAGCTGAGAGGTGTCCACCGGGTGGCCTGCTAGGGTTGCTTACTGGTCAAACAGGACAGTACAAGAGGCTCCTGCAGGAAAAAGCCAACAAAGCCGGCCTGAGACGGCCACCTTAGGAAGGTTGACATCTGGGAACTTGCTGGGAAACAGTTCCTTATTGGACATAAAACTTTCCCTAAGCGGCAAGAGTGGCTCCCTGTGCCTGGACTGTGTGCACATAATGAGGTTTGTGCCGACTACCGGCTTTCCTTCCGAGAGTTTGGGCTTTTGGGACCTGCTGGGACCAGCCCCGGGGAAGAATCCTTGGGCACAGGGGTCTCCCTGGAGCTTCCCTGGCGGACAGTACTTTGTATTATGTTTGCATTATGACTCAGCTGGAGGAATCGGGGCATCCCATGTGACTGCAGGAGAGGACTTTGGGAGCTGGTGCCTGATTTCCTCTGAACTCCACCCTTTGCATCCTCCCCTCTGCTGGTTGGCTCTGCATCCTTTTGCTCTAATGATAACTCTTACCCCCGAGTCCCAGAGCCTTAAGCACCCCAACACAGTCTCTAGTGCGAAGATCCATTCAAAGTCAGGGCGCGGGCTCAGGTGCCCTGGCCTGGGAAGCTGATGTGGTAATTTATGAAAAATTGTGAGCTATTACACACTCCCTAAATGTGAATAATAGTGGCCCCATCCCAGAGTAGACTCTTGAAGAGCTTTTTAAATTTAGCGGGGTGGGGGTGGGGGGGATGGCACACTATTTTCCCCAAATAAAATGCATCTCTGAGCACTGCTAACTCTAGGGCCGAGCTAGACTATTGAGTTGTGAATGCAGGTGGAAAGAAGGGTAAATGCTTTGGGTTTCAGCAGTTTCTCCCTTTGGCCTGGGAGCGAGGCAGCGGGTGGGCGAGAGGCCCAGGTGTCTCACTTCGGATGTGCTAACTTCTGACTGAGCCCATTTGGTTCCTTTCTCTGCGTTTTCACAGCCCACATCCCACCCACACCCAGGATGGCTCCTCTCTCTTCCCATCCTTCGAGGAAGCTGGAACAGCAAGCAATTTCCCTGGGTTTACTCCGCACTTTGAACCCCCTTTGTTCCATCTGATTGTTCCCTTCTCAGAGGCACATTTAGGGAAGCAATTTGTTTTGCTTAAGGTCCTACAAAGCAGAGTGCAGCAAACTCATTTAGGAGCCAGGCTGCTGAGCAGTCCTGGAAAGAAAAGTCCTCTCCAGTGTTTGTACCACAAAGGGTTTGACTCTTCATTTGAAGGGAAGTTTCCTCCTGAACAGACAGAGATCCTTCTCCCAGACAGACTAGGGCAGAGCAGGCCTGATGGAGTTCTCACACTCATAGCCAGGGAGTCCTCTCTGGCAGAAAGAGCCAGGCTGCAGGCTGCCAGAGGGAGGACGGACAGCTGTGCATGGGGCGGGGTCAGAGGGACCAGGGGTTGCATCCTGCCTCCCCCACTGCCAGCTGTGTCATCTCAGAGCACCTCCAAACAACGACGACTGGTGTCTACCTCAAAGTGTGTTGCAAACGTTAAACGAGATGTGAAAACGCCTTGTAAATCACAAGGCACTGTACCATGAATAATAACAACAGCAGCAGCAGCATATGCTTGAATAGCACTCCTATATGCCAGGCACTATTCTAAGTGCTTTAACTTCTGACCTCACTTAATTCTTATAACCACATTATGAGGTAGACAGTAGGATTAGCCCCATCTTACAGGTTAGGGAATAGAGGCATGGACATTAAAAAACATGTCGTGTGTAACACAAGTTAACACAGCTAATAAGTGGAAAAGTTGGGATTTGAGCCCAGTTAGTCTGGCACCAGAATCTGTGCTTATAAATGTGAGTTATTAGGTTGTTTGTTTGGTTTTTCGGAGGGGAAAGTCTGGCATATTGGCACCTTGGTAACCCACGAAAGCATTGTCGGTCATTCACTCTAACCCTGTTGCATTCCTGGCTCTGTGAGGCAGTATGGCTTCAGGAAAGAGCTTTGGACTGCAACAGCCCTGTTACGTATCAGTGTAGACTTCCTGGCTGGAAAGTTACCTAAGTTTCTGGGGCCTGTCTTAGTCAGCTTGGGCTGCCGTAACAAAATGCACAGGCTGGGTGATGTAGGCAACAGAAACTCATCTTCTCACAGCTCTGGAGGGTGCCAGCATGGCGGTCCTGAAGACTCTCCTCCTGGCGTCCAGAGAGAGAGTGCTCTCTCCTTTCCTCTTCCTATAAAGGCACCGATTCCATCCTGAGGCCCACCCTAACCTCCTCCCGAAGGCCCCATTCCCAATCACCTCCATGACATGAGGGGATGGAGCTTAAACATAGGAATTTAAGGAGGGACACATAGTGGGGTGGGGCAATTTCATCATCCATACAAAGGGAAAGATAAACTCTTAGAGATGGACGTCCTCAGCTGAATCAGGGAAGGAATTGTCCCCCCCTCACTTCTCCCTGCTTAACCCTTTGAGTGCCAACCAATATCCTAGGAACTATGCTAAAATTGCCAAGGCATTTTTGCTGATTTTACAGCAGTTTAGGAAAAAAGTTATGAATTGCAAGTAAATAAAGTTACAATATTCAAAAACTTAAGGAAACCTTTACTACATTGACATATTTAGCAATATCATCATCACTAATAAAAGCAGACTTAGAACTGGACGCCATTTCGAAGCTTTGATAGCGCTTCCGGCACTTTTGGTGAAAGACAGGAGGAGCACAATTGCGCTCCCCGGCACTCTAGGGGTTAAACCGTTTCTGTGGATCCTTATGACCTTCAGGGAAAGGCCAACTCTTGAATCAGCAGGTGAGAACCGCCCTGGGCCATGGCAGAGCCCAGCTTTCCTCTCTGGCTTCATCTCCTCTTCATCCCCACAGGCTCAGACATAACAAACCTGTGGTATTTCCTACACAGTCCACGCAGCTGGGAGTCAGGTCCAAGGCTTCTGACCACTAGTTTAATGCTCTTCTTCTTCACCATCTCCACTTCCCACCATCAGAGGGAGCTGGGCTGTCACTTCGGGGAGAGTTTGGGGAGGGTCTGGTCTTCTCTGAGATCTCTCCCGGAAAGAGGTACTTGGTGGGGTTTGCACTGGCTCCAGAGAGCCTGAGGATGATCGTTGGCACCCTCCCCGCACTATGTTTCCTGTGTCACAGCCATATGAGCTTCCAGCAGCCCTTCCTCACACCGAGCTGTGAGTGATTTTCCTGGAGGAGCCCAAAGTCAGAGGAAAGAGAGTCATTTCCATATTGTGGTCAGTCTGTTTGGGTTGATGAGTGTGCAATTAAATTTGTGATAAGGACCCACAGGTTGGGGGACATCCTAGTTGCAGGTGGGGCTCAGGTATATTTGCCCTGGATTCCTCTCCAATTGCCTTGTGCTAAGTGGAGAGATTCAGGTTATGTGAATTGAGATGATAACTCTTCCAGCCTCTGTATCCTCCCAGGTCAGCTGCTCCTGTTTGGGGGTGCTTTTCCTACTGTCCGCACAGCTCATAACTAACCTCAGGCTTATCAGTCACAATGGCCATTTATATAGGAGGAACTGGGGGGGTAAGAGGAAGAGAGATAGTCAGGAATTCCAGGTCTGTCATTATACAAGCCCTGTGACCTTGGCCAAGTTCATCTGACCCTAGAGGCCAGCTTCTTTCAACTGAATCATGAGTCCCTGCCCAGATACACACTCATTCTCAGTAAGGGGTCCTAAAAATACTATGTCAATAGTTTTGGACAAGATGGTGACATTATGAATCACAGAATGCTTAAGCTGATGGGTTCTTGAAGGAAAGGCATTAACATTCACAAGGTCCTGCTATATACATCATTTAAACATTTTTTAAAATTGAACTCCATAGTAAGAAATACATTGAGTCTGGTTGGTATGGCTCAGTGGTTGAGCGTCGACCTATGAGTTTGATTCCTGGTCAGGGCACATTCCCGGGTTGCAGGCTTGGTTCCCAGTAGGGGGTGTGAAGGAGGCAGCCAATCGATGATTCTCTCTCATCATTGATGTTTCTATATCCCTTTTCCTCTCCCTTTCTCTCTAAATTCAATAAAAATATAATTATATATAAAAGAAATACATTGTATATGGTGACCTAGTATAGGTGTTGTATGTACTAAAATAAAAATTCACAAAATGGTACTATGGGCTATGTACTCAATTCTGTTCCTCTTTATTCCATTTACTATTTCAAATGATGGTGCTGAACCATAGCACTGATGTCAGGATCAGTTATGACCCACAGTTTGGAAAATGTAGTCTTGATCTTTCCTGTGGGCAATCGCCTTTCATGCCTGTTACAACTTTAGGAGGCAGGCATGCATCCAAACCCATGCTACAGAGGGAGAAAGTGAGGCTCAGTGAGACTCAATATTTGCACAAAACCACCCACTTCCTGGATGGCTGGGCTGGAATTCTAAGTTAGACTCCAAAGTCCATTCTCCTTCAGAATTATCTTGCTGCCTGAGAATCCTAATGACCCCATTAGGCTGATGGGGAAACTCATGCCCAGAGAGGAAGTGACTTGCTCCAGGTCACACTGGAACTGGTAACAGAGCCCCAAATTGAATCAGATTCATCCCTAGACTCCACACACCCAGCACTGGAATTAGGCTCTTGAGGGTAGACAGCAATTTTTCCATCATCAGTTATTCTGTTCTTCCCCGAAGTCATCCTGGGTTAGATGAAGTTGAAAGAGGCCCAGGAGTCACTCTCCCTGGATAAAGCTGAGCTCACTGATCGGAAAAAAGTGCCTTGCAAATGTCTTCTGGTAGGAAGTTTGACATTGTGCACATCATTGCTTCCACTGGAATTGAAAGTCATGTTGGCTCAGATTAAAAGCAAAACGGGTTTGCTGCACCTCTGTGCACACACAGCAGGTCCTAACCTAGTTTCAAGAATGCAATCTATCCTTATTTGGTGTAGCTTGAATCTCCCTGTCTCTCTTTTCCTCCTCCCAGTACAGAAGCAGGGTGCTCTTGTACTAGTATGTACTTGTCCACCAGGGGGAGCAACAGAGCTCACCAGTGGGGAGTGGATTTGGGATACATTTAAACCAGGCCAGGGCTTCTTCAAGTCCTCTTACAAGGAACTACAAGGACAACAATGCTAGTGGCTGTTACATACTGGCTCCCCAGTCATGCATCTCCAGCAGAGGTGGTACTATGAAGTCCTAGGTCAAACTTTACTAAAGCAGTTTGAGGCTAGTGAGTAGAAGGGAGGACTGGAATTATGGCCAAAGAGAAGCCAAGATTATAGCAAACAAAGATGGTGCCAAGTGTCTCATGTGGGAGGAACTGCAAGGCTGGGAGTGGGAGCTGGGCAGCAAGGTCAGAAACCAAGGAGATCAGCAGCGGGATGGAGTGAGGTATGAGGAACGGGCGAGGGCTGTGGGTCATGACCAAAGCCATGAACTATGAGAGAGTGTGGACTGTGGCATGGGACAGACCAGTGCTAAAAAACTCTGCAAGTGGGCCCAAGAAGCTGTGAGGCCAGGAGAAGAATCGGATGTGCCCCTCCCCTGGGAGCCCATTTTGGTCACAGAACCTAAGAGCATTGAGGTATTCTCACTGCTAACAGGGAGGAGCAGCTCGTTCCCTTTAGCAGGTACTGATCCCCTCCTCACTGCCTCCATATCTCCCCCTGGCCTGAGCCCCGTCCTGTCTCCTGGATTTACTGCAGTAGCCCCCTACTCAACATAGCCCATGAGAGCTCAATACTGCCTCCAGTATGATCCTGTCCACGTGTTAATCAACTCTGTCACCCCTCAGCTCAGAACCCTCCCCTGGCTCCCTGGACAATGGCCTGCATGCATCCCTACCCCACATTGCCTCCCTTACTGCAGCCACACTGGCCTCCTTGCTGTTTTCAAACAAGCCAGACACGCTCCTGCCTCAAGTGTCCCGAACCTGCCCTTCCTTCTGCCAGCGTCACTTTTCCTCCAGACACCTCCGCACTCTCCCCTCACCTGCCTCAAATGCCATCTCATTGGTGAAGCCTTCGCCGGCCACCATATTTAGGACTGCAACCCCTCTCCCATCTGGCATCCCCTCACCCCTTTCCATAACACATCCTATATAATTGAATTGTTAAATTTGTATATCATCAGACTCCCCACTGATGAGTGGGCAGGTTTGTCTGTGTTGATCATGCTGAAAACAGTACCTGGCACATGGTAGGTGCTCAACAAATTGTTGTTAAAGCCAGACAATCCACTGAACTCTCCAACCTTCCCTCCCAGCACACCTGCCCCCATAGCTCCACTCACACTCTGATGTTCCAACCTCATGGGATACAACTTAAGTTTGTCCACCTCCATGCCTTTGGCACACAGAATCCCCTGGCTTCCTCCTCTTTACCCGTGAAAGTCCTTCCTAGCCCTCAAAGCCCAGGGCCAGCACCTCTTCCATGAAACCTTCTCAGACATCCTCTGGCTGGAATTTTTCTCTTAAACCTCTATGATCACTACTCTAAACATGTTTTCTATAGCACACCACAATTTCAGAGTGGCCTGGTATGATCTTTAGCTCCTGATCAGCTCTCACAGGTTATGGATTCAGTTTGCTTTCTGGAACTTTCTAACGCTGACAAAAGTGTATGTTCTGGAAACAGCTAGAATCACCTCTCAGATCATATAAATTGTATGCATTAAGCTAATAAAAACCAGTTTCTACAGAAAACTGTATTGTGCAGTGGTCACTGGAGTGAGGCAGATCTGCCTCAACCCTAGCTCTACCATTTACCAGCTGTGCAATCATTGGCACGTCACCTAATTTCTCCGGATCTCAGTTTCCTTGGCTAGAAAATGGGAAAAGGTTAAGAGTCAGTGTCTAGAGCCAGCTCTCTTCTGGCTCCCAGATTCTCAAGTGCTCTGACTCTACTAGACCCTTCCCATGCCTGCTTGGACCTTGGGGCCTTACCGCCCTTATTACACGAATAACACTGTCCAGGGGGAGGCTCTGACTCCCTGAAAATGCTGGCACCTATGCATTCCCGGGAGGGAGTGTGGGCCAGCTCACAAAGCTGCCAGGTAGTCAAGTGTGGGGGTCCAATCCCCACCCCAGCTGAGGCAGCCCGTCTTCCAATCCCAGATGAAGGACAATGGCTGGGTAGCTACAGCACTGCGGCCACTTAGGGAATTCATGATAGATCTTCCCACAGACTTTTAAAACCAAGTCTCATGAGCATGGAGCTAGGGAGGGCAGGGGAGAAATTGAGTTAACTTGGTAATGAGCTTCTCTCTCACTGTGCTTTGGAGATGCTCACCTAATCTTCTGACTCTGAATAAGCAACTTGGCTGCCTAATTAGGTTAACTAATAATTTCCCTTTTGACACCCAGGCTGCCTGATAATTTGGGGGTAACTGTGATTCTGTTTCATTGTTTCCTTTCTAAGTGAATTTCTCAATTTGCCTCCGGGATTAAAGTGCGGAGTAAATCCTCACTATTCCCCAGACCCACCATGCCTCTTCACGCCTCCAGGCGCTGGCTTGCACAATCGCCTCTACTGGGAATGCCTCTTGGCTCCCTTCTGCTCAGGGAAGTCCCACTTTGCCTTGGAGCCCAGGTGCAGACCATGAGTGGAATGAAGGAATGAGCCTCTGCACCCTCAGGGCAAAATTAATATTAACAGCTAGCATGAAGTAAGAACCAGACCAGACACCTCACAAATGTAGTACAAGCTCATGGTAACACTTCAAGTACGAAAGATGACATGCTGATTTTTTTGTTGTTGTTATTGTGGTAAAACATACATAACCCTTTTAACCATTTTTGTTGTTGTTGTTGTTATTAATCCTCACTCGAAGATCTTTTTTCCATTGATTTTTAGAGAGCGTGGGATTGGGGAGAGGGGGAGAGGGAGAGAGGGAGAGGGAGAGGGAGAGAGAGAGAGAGAGAGAGAGAGAGAGAGAGAGAGAGAGAAACATCAATTGGTTGCCTCCCGCATGTGCCCTCACCAGGACCAGGGATCAAACCTGCAACTCAGGTACATGGCCTTGACTGGGAATCAAACCTGTGACCCTTAGGTACATGGGGCCAACACTAACCACTGAGCATACTTTCCAGGGCCTTTTAACCATTTTTTAAGTGAACAATTCAGTGGCATTAAGCACATTCACATGTGTAACCATCACCACTAGCTCATCTCCAGAACTTTTTCATTATCCCAAACAGAAACTCTGCACCCATTGAACACTAACTCCCCATTCCTCCCTCTCCCGGCCCTTGGTAACCTCTGGCATGTTGTTTTAGGAAACTGTGACTCAAGGAGGTTTCAGAGCTGGGACACAGCATGGCCAGGATTTAAGGCCAGGTATCCTCACTAACTCTGGAATCACTGTTCTGTCCACTCTGTGACACTGCCTGCTACCCCTCCCTTATAGATTGGGCCACAAGGCTGTCATATCACCACCTCCCCCGATATTCATCTAGATCCTGCATTCTAGAATAATGTCTGGCACACTCAAGGAGCTCAGTATATAGACAAAATTTCAGAATGACTCTACAACAGAGACACTGTGCCTACCTGACCCGGTGGGTGGAAATAGAGCTCACATTGCAACCTTTGCTTTCTAGAAAACATTTACTGAATGCCAACTGTGTGCCTGGCCTGGTGCCAGCTCCTCCTCACTGCCCCCCAGCCTGCTGGCTCCACTCAGCGGGAGAGGCTGAGGGGCGGCTCTGCCTGGCGGCCCTGAAGAGGAAGATTTGTGTTTACATTACCCAGTCAATTCTGTATTTATTTTGGATATTAAGCAGTGACATAAAAGCTGCTGACATTAACCTTCAAGGGCAGAAATTGGCTTTAATGGACCCCATAAAAGTTATTATTGATGGCAGCTGCACGCAGCATCACTGTGACCTCAGCAAAAGCCTCCACCGCTATCAATACTGTTGACAATTACTATTGACTAATGCAAGGCTGGAGCGGGTGGAGGCAGAGGCGGGTTCCTGTGGCTGGAAGTTGCTGGGGATTATGCTTTGCATTTGCATCTGGTAAGGAGCTCTGAGAACTTGGTCACACATGTTTGATTACCTCAGTTGAGAGTCCCACCCTCTCCCTGATTCCAATGGAGCTGGGCAAAGGGCTCAGACTACAGGATCAGAGAAATCTGAGTTCAAATCCGAGGTTTGCCAACTTGATGACTCACTGCCTATGCAATCTTGGGCGGGTCAGGTGACCTTTCTGGAGTCTCAGTTCTCCCATCTGGGAGATGGAAATACCATAGTGTTGTTATGAGGATTTGAGGCAATCAGTCACACATGTGCAGCAGCTTGGCACACAGTAGGCCCTCTATATGTCTTCCCTCTACTCCTGAAAAGTGGCCACACTGTGATGTGTTGCTTTACATGTCCGATGGAATTGAGCCCTGTTCGATCATAAGATCTGAATTCTCATCACAGGGGAAGGGGAACTGTGGCCAGTAGGAAGAATATGAGAGAAAGAGAGGAGGAGGAGGGGAGGAAGACTGAAGGTGGGGGATAGGGAGAAAAGAGGAAGAGAAAGAACCAGGATAGGAGGAGAGCCTGGCTCCAGCTCAACTAGACAAGGCCCATATACCCTTCACCTCTGAGACCATCTTCAGCTGTCAATTGAGGAGACACCCTGTGAGCAAGAGTACTGTCAACCTCATCAGTGGATAAAAGGGAGCCATTCCCATGGCTCATTTACTGTCAGTATGAGTCACTGACAGCATTTAGAACCGAGTATCACAAAGCTGTTAATCTAACTTCCCAACTGGGAGAAAGTGGGCAAGCACATGGGTGCCTGTGGGGTGTCTGGGTTTGGGGTGTCTAGGTCTGGAAGGGATGCAGAGGCCGGGTCTCTCTGTTAGATTCTCGTGCTCACCTCCTTTGCTTGCCCATCCTCCCTGAGTTCAGTGGGGCTTGGAGCGTGGTGGCCAGTGCAGAAATGGATAATCAGGACAGGGTGCAGGCCAGGCGAAGCAGGCAGCCATTTCCCTGACCCCATTATCAAAGGCCCGGGCTCTTCAGGCTCATTGACTATGTCATTATCACCCAACAGAGGCTTAATTCAGCAGTGATTCAGCTCTCAGGGAATGTACAATAGTGTGGGTGGTGTGCACCTCACTCTGTCATGACTTTATGGAAAAGGGATCATTTGTCACCGTGGCGAGAAGCCTTCAAAGCAACCAATAACCCAAGTATCTTGCTGCCCAGAAATTGGCGGGTCCCAAAGCACCAGAGAAAGGGAGGCTCCCTCCCCTGCTCCCCACTCCCCTCAGCAGCAAACTGCAGGACAGGCCTAACTCAGGGCCCCTCAGGACTGATGGTAAGGAGGAGCATTCTGAACCCAGACACCCTTTCCTGCACCAGAGAAAGGAGGCCTTGGAAGAAAGGGCTGAAGAAATGAGAGTAGAATACGGAGTCTAGCCCAGCCACACAATCTTGCAGATACGGGAAAACTAGAGCAAAACCTCAAGTTTTGAGTTATCCCACCATGAGAGTGTTTGTTTGGAAGCCATCTCTGATCAACACAAGATGCTGGGGTGGGGCAGCGCCCATGGCGATGGCCCAGGACTGCTGAGCACCTGGAGGCTGGAGCCTGTAGGAGCAGGGCTCAGGCAGGATCCTGCGGCCAGGCCTTAGCAGACAAGCTGTGGGGGATGGGTTAGTCATGTCCCTGGCCCCTCTGCTTCCCCATCTCTGAGGCACCTGCCTAATCAGGAAAGAAAGAGTGGAGATCCACTCTCTGTCATGGCACCGCTTGGTGGGTATTACATGTGTCTGTGCAGGAGGCTTTGACTTTTGACCATTAAGAGCAAAGCAATTGTCACCAACATCACTAGAGCCCCAAGCAATGGTGTAATTCAGACCCCGGTCCTGCAGCCCAGGTGCCCGGCTCAGGCCAGGCTGCCACTCACCGGTCTCGGTGTTCTCATGCTCCGTGTCGGTGAGCGTGAGGTTGGAGTTGGCCCGGCTGGACAGGCAAGAGCTGCGGCCCGACCGTGTGCTCCGGCCCCACAGTCGCACGGGGTGCTCAGGGGACAGCACAGTGTCGGCCTCCATGTCGGCATCAGAGCTGGCGCCCATGGAGTAGCCGCAGTGGGGGAGGCCGATGTCTGTGCGGTACAGGGTCCCATGAGGCGGTGTCACCTCGCCCAGCCCCAGCTCACGAAGGGAGAAGTTGGCTCCTGGGAGGAAACAGGTGAGCTTGGTTAGGAGGGGTCTTCCCATCAGAGCCTGGCCCCCAGCCCAGGACTCCCTCTGGCCTTTGAGCTCACTGTGCCTTTTCTCTGACTGAACGGCCCCTTCTGCCCCTTCCCCACCAGCCCCAACCTTCTACACCCTTTGAGGAAGGGCCCGGTCAGATGACACCTCCTCCGTGAAGTCTCCCCTAACCCTACACCCTGTGCAGAAGTCACTGCCCTTCCTCTGAGCTCCTCAGAGTCCGTGGCCCCGGTCACAGAGTTAAGGGCCTGACCCCTCCACCGATGATGACCTCATGGCACAGGGCCATGCCTTGCTCATTCCTGAAACCCTGTGCCTAGAACAAAATCTGGTGCTTACAGGGGCCAACAAAGGTCTGCCACACTGAATGGAGGGCCTTGGGTCTCCTCTTCCAGTCAGGACGGGGTGCAGTGCTTGCCAGCAAGGAGGATAAAGTCACAAAACAGTCCCATACTGCCTGGTAAATAGCTGATGCCCAAGCCTTCTCATACCCAGTGCCCCAGCCTCTGCTCTGCCCACTCCAGTCTGTTCCCTACAAGGCCCCCACCCCCGATGAGATCACCTCCCAGTCTCTCCATGATGCAGCTGCTAAAAGGTTAATGTCAGCGGGCTTGGCACAGCAGGGGCTTGGGCTGTTCAGTGCCAGTAGGACATTCTGAGTGGCCAGGGTCTGGGCCAGACCAGATGTTAAACGTTTTGAATGTGCCATAGGCCAGTTTGCCTCCCACCCTCACTGCACACCACACTTCCTGTGTGCCCAGTTTGCTCCCTCTGATCTTTCTACACCCGTCCTATGCATCTCCCAGCTTCACAGTCTCACCCCCTGCTGCCCCCAGTATTCCTGCTCTGCTGGGCCAGCCCTCCCAAGGGACACCAGTCACACATTATGAAGAATGACTGCTACATTAAGTGAAATATCAAATTTATTTGCAATAAACAGCCTTGGCTGCATTGATTTCCATATGGCTTGCCCTGAATATCCTTTTAAGCAGCCAGACTCAGTGTCAATATGAGTGAGCTGAGACATCCCAGGACTGGAGAAATGCAGGGTGAGGGCTGACTCTAAGGGTTCGGCGATCCCATTGAGCCAGCCTGGCCCCTCTGATGTGTGAGCTTAGATGATTTATTTCACCAAACATGAGATGTGCTCCTGTTTGCTTTAAGTCCCTTTGGCCTCTTTCCTGAGGAGCCCATCCCACCTTGCTCAACATCTAGCTGTGCAAGCTCAGGCTGGTGACATCACCTGGGCCTGTGTTCTTGTTTGTAAAATAGGGTGATAACCTATGACCTGCTACCCTCAGGATTTTTGAGGATCCAGAGAGGTAAGGGGAGAGAGAGTACTTCATAAACTGCAATGCTCACAGCTGCCTATGAGATGAGAATGCTTCTTGTTTGTTATTTACAAAGACAAGAAGCGGCCCCTTCTGCAGCCTCGTGCACCCAGGGTGGCATCCAGGCCACGCTGGACTGGCAGGGCTCCCTGAGCTCTATCAACCATGGGCCGGGCAGAGCTGGAGAGGAGCTTGGGTACCACCTTGTCCCTTCCCCTCACTGAGACCCAGCAATGACAGCTAGTAGTAGGCAGCGTTTAGGAAGCAGCTGCTCCATGCCAGGTACTGTGTCAAGGACTTTAATTCCAGTCCTTGTTCATTCTGAGCAGCCTCCTTTTAGGAGGGGTCACAGTTATCCCACTGCTCAGGGGAAGGTGTTGAGGGTAGTAAGAGCAGCAGAGCCAGAATTCAAATCCAGGTTTTCTGATGCCTGAGTTTGAGCTCTTGACCACAAGCTGGGAGAGAGAGCAGACCCCTCATCTTTCAAACCTGAGAGGCAGCCTTGCCAAGTCAGCCTTCCTGTGGATCCAGGCCTGTGGGGGAGGCCACATGCTGTGTGTATGCACGTATATGTGTGTGTGTGTGTGTGTGTGCGTGCGCGCGCACGCGTGCACCCATGTCCAGCTCTTCTTACCTCTGTGATCTTGGGCAAATGAACCAACTTGGTGTTGTTGTGAGGATTAAATAACAAAGGCAAGATGTATATAAATTGCACAGCACCATGCTTGGCTAACCCTATCTGTAGAAGGCACGTGGGCAGGGTAGAACCAGGGAGGGCTGCAGGAGCATTCAGGGATTGGCAGGAATCACAGAGGCTCCAGGCTGGCGAACATATCATGGAAGCGGTGGACATAGTGAGCAGTCCAGTGGGTCCGGAGCATGGGTGGTGAGGTGGAGAGATAGGGGATAAAATAGTCCAAAGGACAAATGCATGTGGGGAAAGCCCTACTAAGCCAGGTTAAGGAGCTAAGGCAAAGGGCCATGGGGAGTCATTTCCAACTTCACCCCAGCTGTAGTGCAGAGAATAGACCACAGGGGGCAGCACCGGGTGAAGGGGGCTGTGGCTGATCCTCTCAGAGAGAAGACAGTGGCCTGAACTGGACCAGTGGTGGAGGGGATGGAGAAGAGCGAGGGATTTGAAAGGTACTCTGGAGCAGGATGGACAGGCTTTAGTGACCACTGTGTGTAGGAAATGAAAGAGTGGGAATCAGGTGCCAGGATAATCCCCAAATTAGGAAGTTTTTAGGTCCATCTCAGAAACAGCTTCCTCTCAAGGTGAGGGCAGTACTTGATACCAAAAGGTGCTAAGATATGTTTGTTGAAATATATGAACAGATAACAAAACTAACGGCCAAGACTTACTCAGCACTTCCTTGGTGTTATCACACTTACCATTCAAACACATCATCTCAATGGTCCTCATAACAATTCGGCCCAATAGAGAGGCCACTCCTGCCCATCGACAGCTGAGCAGTGAGGCTTGGAGGAGAGCCCACGGCTCTGAACTCAGCCCCAAGAACGGACCCCGCTCCTAACCACTTCTTTATGCCAGGAAGTGGTGAGCATGAAAATCAATGAACTAAGAAAGAACCGCAGGGCAGGCTTTGACTAGATCCCAGTGCCAAATAGCAGATTTGGTGTTGACTCAGCACTCACTGGCCCTGCTGCTCCACTGCGCCCACGCCCAGGGCCACACCTGTGTGCACACCTGCCCCAGGCTCGGTTCCAGGCTCTGCCCCAGGCTCTGGCCCGGGCCCTCCCTCACCTGTGCGGCAAAACTCCTCGGCCTCCTGCGGCACCATGTCCTTGATGCGGCTGCCGTAAGCAAGGCGGGCGTCCTGGTCATAGGCCTTCAGGGTCTCGCTGGAGCTGTAGGACTTCTGTGGGGCCTTGCCCTCCTCGCTGTCTGCGGACGAGCTGGTGTAGCGGCGCTCAGTGTCCCGGCGCCGGGTCAGCGAGCGGTATGGCTTCCTCTCCTTCACGTCCATGGCCTCTGGCCCACACTCCTCCACATCCACGAACAGGGTCCTTGCCTCACTCAGGGCTGAGCGGTCTGGAGCCGGGAAAGCAAAGAAAAGGGCGTGAGCTTGGGCCCCAGGAGGCAAAGACCACAGCCAGGTCCATCTGGGCCTGGGACCTTGATTCACCCTGCAGTGCTGCGGGACCGACCTCTGGTTCCGAGGGGTGAGAGCACCCCTCCAAGGCCACAGGGGGCCTTGCACCCAGAGCCTCTAAAAATGAATCCTGTCTCTGCTCCTCCGCCTTCCACCTCGAAGATGCCTCAACCTGCCCCTCCAGTGATCCCTGCCAGGAAAGCTAAGAAAGGCCAGAGGGCTCTGGTTTTCCTAATCCCCCAGGACAGGAACACGGGCTTGTTCCCATCACGTGCCCAGCTGCCACAGGGCCTGACCCAGAAGAGCGGCTCCTTAAGAATTTGTAGAATGAATGACTCTACTCAGACACTGCGGTAAGCACTTTGCATAGATGATCGCATTTAACCCAATGAGCCAAGGTATCAACAACCAATCTACACCGTCACCACCAGATAACTAATTACTTGCTTATTATTTGTTTTCTTCCACTAATACGCAAGCTCCATGCAAGCCTGGGCTTTACCTGTTTTGCTAACTCCTGAGTTCTAGCACCTCCAGCGAATCCTGGCACACCTGATACACATTGGTTTCATTAACTGGCCAACCAATCCTCATCTCTCCGCTGAGAAAACACAGGTTCAGAACCAACTTCAAGGTCACGGGGTGGTAACAAAGGCAGACCCTGAACCCAGGTCTGCTTGGCTCTAAAACCTGAGCTTTTCCTATTCCTTCCTCCCACTCTTGCTACACAACAGTGTCCTTCCAGCTGGGCTAGCTCTGAGGGCCACACAGCCAGAGAGAGGACTCCCTCACCTGCAGACTCGCCGTCTCATCAGTGGCACGATTTGCACCTGGGGGACCTCTGGTTCCGAGGGGTGAGAGCACCCCTCCAAGGCCACAGGGGGCCTTGCACCCAGAGCCTCTAAAAATGAATCCTGTCTCTGCTCCTCCGCCTTCCACCTCGAAGATGCCTCAACCTGCCCCTCCAGTGATCCGCCGCTATACCAGCTACGGTGCCTGCCCCATACATCTGGGTGTTGTCAGGGTGTCTGATGGGTGGGAGGGAGAGAGGAGAGGTGCTGCTTTGTCCACTGCCTTTCTCCTCTTTCCCCCATCTTGACCTTTTTTACCCTAGACTGACACCCCGGGATTTTTTAAAGCTGTCATAACACCCTCTTTCTCTGTCCAAATGTGTTCCTTTGGCTCTGGGGGCAGCAAACATAGCCCCTACAAGAGCCAGGGGTCAGCACAGAAGGAAAGCAGAATGTCCTGCATAACGTGTGATGAGAGCTCTTCCGTTCTTGACACACAGCCTCTCAGTTCTTTCATTCATTGTCCCACTGTCCGGAGAAACACGGGTACACACACATTCTGCTGGGTGGCTGTCGTACGGAGAAGCCACAGAGTGAGAGTGTGGTCTACGGGGCCACCTGGGGTCTCCCTGTGGGGGCCGGGCCTCTGACAGACAGGGAGGGGGCCTGTCCATGAGGGCAGTGCCACCCAGTGCCTGCCAATGCTGCCATGTTGGAGTGCAGAGTGTCTTGTGAGTTTTTAAGACAAGCTGGGAAATTGGACTTATTATTTTTAATTTCAAAATACTCTACAGGCCAAACAAAACACAAGGACGAGTCATTTTGGTCAGGGAACTAGTGGTTTCCAAGTTCTGCCTTTAATCGTGGACATCTGAGACATCCCTTTGGCCTGAAGATGCTCTCTTCCCTCCTAGGACGCCAAAGGCCCTCTCCTTAATGGTAACATTAGAATCCTCACTTTAATCCTGTGACGCAGGCACTATGATCATCTGCAATTTTCAGATGAGAAATTGCGAGGTGAAGGACCTGCCCACGGTTGCACAGTTCCTGAGTGGTGGAGCCACAGTTCTGACCGAGGCGGTTGAACTTGCCACGTAACTGCTAGAAAGCATTGCCTTTTCATGCTGTGCCAGGTGCATTTCCTAAGCCCAGATCAGGCCAGAGCCCTCCTTCTGCCCCCCTAGCAGCCCTGCAGAGTCTTTAGGGTGAATTCCAGTTCTCAGTCCAAATGCTCTTGTGTCTGGCCCGTGTCACTTCCACTCACTGAGCCACTTTCTGGACACGAATTCTGTGATCTTTGCACCTCTGTGCATGTGGTTCCATCATAGACTATCCACCTAACTAGATGCCTGCCTCTCCCCCAGACAGCAGTTCCTGGAGGCAGGCCTGGCATCCATGAACTCATGAAATGCCAGCTGAGTAAATAAATGAATAAACTTCATTTCTTCTTACCAATCTTAAGTAATATAAAATATTGGTGGTTCAACTTAGATAAATATGTATTAGATACATCGAAGACGGAATTAAATGCATTGCTCAGATGCATTCTTTTTAAAGGCAGCCTGGGTTTGAAGTATATGTCCCCACCAGCAGCTGTGTGACCTAGGACAAGTTACTGAACCACTCTGTGCTTCAGTGTCCTCATCTGTAAAATAGCACCGACCTCTTGGGGTTGTTCTGAGGATTAAATGAATTAATGCACATCCCTGCAACATATGGCCCCTGATACATAATGGGCGCTGAATAGATGTTAGCTGCATTATCATCAGTAAAACCCCACATTTTATTTATTTTTAATTTTTTAAAATATATTTTACTGATTTTTTACAGAGAGGAAGGGAGAGAGATAGAGAGTTAGAAACATTGATCAGCTGCCTCCTGCACGCCCCCCACTGGGGATGTGCCAGCAGCCAAGGTACATGCCCTTGACCGGAATTGAACCTGGGATCCTTGAGTCTGCAGGCCGACGCTCTATCCACTGAGCCAAACCGGTTAGGGCCCCACATTTTATTTTTAAAAGGCGCACTTTAGAAGTCTCCAGCTCGGTGTCAGTTATAACTGGAGAAGGAACACCCCCCGGAAACGTGTTCATAGGCTGAGACACATTCCGGCTGTTAACTTGGTGGGTGACTGTCTTATCAGCGTGTGCCTGTTGACCAAAGACACAGGCTTCAAGGCAAAGACTAAGTAACTACAAACAATGAAGAATGCAGCCCAGAAACTCATGGCTTCCCTGCCACAAAGCAGAAGCGCGGAGG
>NW_005871134.1:2243476-2246120 GCF_000147115.1 Myotis lucifugus
ATTGTGTAGATGTACCACAGTTTTCTAATCCACTCATCTGTTGATGGGCATTTAGGCTGTTTCCAAATCTTAGCTATGGTGAATTGTGCTGCTATGAACATAGGGGTGCATATATCCTTTCTAATTGGTGTTTCTGTTTTCTTGTGATTTCCTCCCCCCCCATTTTAGCCTTAATAAAGTAATTCAGTAAATATTTATGTGTTTTGAACAGGTGGGAGGTTGGTCATGGTCCACACTCAGCTTGGCCTTTATTAGCGAGAGAAAGAAGGGGCCATGCCCTGGCTGTTTGCTCAGTGGTTAGAGTGATGGCCCTCAGACTGAAGGGTGTCGGGTTCTATTCATCTCAATTGCAGGCTCGATCTCTGGCCCTAGTTGGGGCGTGTTCTGGAGGCAACCAATTGATGTGTCTCTCTCACATGGGTGTTTCTTTCTCTCTGTTCCTCCCCCGCCTTTCCACTCTCTCTAAAAATCAATGGGGAAAACCTCAGATGAGGATTAAAAATAAAAGAAGGGAATGGGTCGGGATGTAAGATGTGACAGTGAGAAGAGCTCCAGGAGCAAGGGGTCTGCAGTGCAGTGATGCTGAGGCCCTGGCAGGAGGGTGTGTGCTGGAAAGGGTGCCCAGCTCAGATCCTGGGATCCCATACATGGGCTGGGGGCAGAAGCACCGGCACACAAGTGTTTAAACATGTCAGACGCTCCTTACCGGCTGACCAAGTGGTTCCCACTGCGCCTAAACCCATTACCCAACCCTTCCTAACTCTCCCTCTGCTTCCTCTCACTGCCCACAGAACAACCTGCCACCCCAACCTGCCTCTCTCCCAGATCCACTCTCCGTTTCTGTCCCACCAGCTGCCTGCCATGTCTCGACATCCTCAATTGAGCCCTGCCCGTGCTGTTCACTGGGTTCACCCAAAGGAGGCTCCTGAAGGAGGTGGGGCAGGAGGGGGAGAAGCAAGGAGAGAGTGCTGCTTCGTCCACTCCCTCTCCCACCAGCTGGCCCCTCTTCCAGGCCTCCAGCTCTCCCTGGCTCTGCAAACATCCTTCCCTGCCTTCACCTGATCGGGCCCAGGGGTGCCCCAGTTTCCTGCTGCACGGAGACCCTGGGTGTCTCACCATCCTGGTTGGCTGCCTTCACTTGCCCACACCTGTGTCTCTTTATTAACGTCTGTTCATTGAAACCATCTGGGGTGAATTCTGTTTCCTGGGGGATCCTGACTTATGATGCAGCTTCCCCTCTTGCTCTCTGCTTCACTGTCAGTAATTATGATGATGATCATCATCATTGTCATCAAACTAATGACACCAACAGCGATCACTTACTCAGAGTTTACCACAGGCTAGGCCCTGGGCACAGTGTTCTGGATAGATGATCTCATTTAGTTGTCACCACTCTTAGTCTGTGTATTGGTCCCATTTTAGGGATGAAGAACCTAAAGCTTAGAGAAGTTAAACAACTGGTTTAAAACCATGCAGGCAGAACTGAATCAAGAGCTGGATCCACCCATTGCCAAATCTCCCCTCCCACAGCCCTCTGCCATGCACAATGCATCCCAGGTGAGGAGTTGGTCGGCTCCAGCCATGTTCTGGCTGTGTGGCCCTGGGCCAGCCCCTCACCCCAGGGCGCTGGGTTTGTCAGATGCTTTGTAAACTGTAATGCACATTATACCTCTAGGCGCACGGGATTGGAGAGTTATTACTACCAATGCCACCATCATCATCTTTATTGCTTTGTTATTTCTAACCATCAAATTTTATAACTGCTTTAATCATAGAGTAAATCAAGCAGCTGAGTATGTTCTGGGAAGCTAAGTTGCCAACACATACCTGAAGGACATGCCTAGCAGCTCAGCCACTGCAGGCCTCAGGCTAAGCTGGAGGGTCTGACTGGGGCTCCTGCTGAGGTTGACAACCAAGACAAAGGGCATGTAGCCCCCACATGGGAGGGGGGGATGCTGGCACAGACCACCCGTGTGAGATGCGTGAGACTCTGGCCTGCTCTCAAGGGATGGCTTCAGAGAGGAGTTCATTTCCACCACCTGTTACAGACCAGTTTGTGCTGGGTGCTGGGCGCTGGGCCCAGAGATGAGCAGACACAGCGCTACAGGAGCAGCTCACTGTGTGTTCAGGTGTCAGCCACAGGGAACAAGGCTGGGAGCTCTGATAAAGCATGAATTGCAGTTTCACAGGTTTCTCCACATGCTGACACGGGGTCATTTTTGGTCTGTCTATGGGGAGGGAGAGGACCTGGGACAAGAGAAGGGGAGAAAGGTGTGCACTGAGCACTGTGCCCTGTGCTTTCACACAGCCCTGCGAGAACGTTCACTGGTTACTGGTACTTCCCGTTTTAGCGCAGGCTGAATGACCCAGCAGACTGATCAAGGTCACACAGCCAGTGAGTGACAGCACTGGGACCTGACACAGTCATTCTAAAATCCACATTTTGGTCCTCGCTGGTTTGGCTCAGTGGATAGAAGGTTGGCCTGCGGACTGAAGGGTCCGGGTTTCAATTCTGGTCAAGGGCATGTACCTCAGTTGCAGGCATGGGGGAGGCAACAAATTGATGTGTCTCTCTCACATTGATGTTTTGCTCTGTCTCTCCCCCTCCCCTCCATTCTCTCTAAAATTCAATGGGAAAAATATC
>NW_005871134.1:2246220-2283681 GCF_000147115.1 Myotis lucifugus
TTTGTTTTTTTTCTTTACATGGAGCTGGACTCCAGTGGCTCTGGAAGGTTTGAACAGGAGTGTGAATGTGGGGAAGCCTGGGAAACACGGAGTGCTGACGGTGGTCAGGGTGCCATTTCCGATGGGGAAAGAGGCAATAACAATAAAACAACCACTGCTAATGGAATACCTACTCATGTGCCGGGTACTTTGTATAGATCGTTTCTAATCCCTACCACAACTAGGCAGTCAGATATCACCCTCTTATTTTATATTTTATTTTACAAATGAGATACCGAGTTCAAAGAGAAGGGGACTTGCTCTAGATCACATGTCAGGGTCTGGATCTGAACCAGAAGAAAATGTTTAAACCTGGAGAAAGGTATTCCCCACCTAGTACCATAGCTTAACTCATTGGGTAAATAATGGCCAAGGGCCTTTTCTGTCCTAAGTGCTGTGGAAGGTGTGCAGGGGTAACACACTGAGGCCCCCTCATCCTCCCCTCCCTCCCCACAACACCTCAGCCTGCCCTGCTGTTCTAAGTCTTGTGTGAGGACTCTGTGGATGAGACCAATAGCTTGCTACTCCTTGGAGCTTCAGAAAGACACTGGGCGAGTCGCACAAGGGAGAGAAGCAGGAGAAGGTCCCACAGGCCCTAAGCCAGGCCCGGTGGGTGGGCCAGAGGCCAGGAGACAACCAGGGTCCACTGCCCAGAGAAAGTGACATCCGCACCATGACCAAAGGATGCCAGGTGACAGTGGGCCAGGCAGGCACTTCTGGGGTAAAAAGAGAAAAGAAGCTGAAACCAGCGGCCTTCTGATTTCTCTGACCTACAGCAAGAAGACATTGCTTTCCCAATCCAATACACACACACGTCTACACATTTCCAACTAAAACAAACATTTCAAAAACTAGCCTAACTTTTCCTCAAGAGTGAAATCTGAGATTTTCTACTGGACTCTATTCTACTGAAACAGAATGATGGATGGGTTGCCAATCTAGCCTTTGAGAACACTTCTCCAGATATCGGCATGGAGGGAAGCCGAGGTGTGAGAGAATGTGGGGACAGACGGGCCCAGCTACTCCTCAAGTCCAGGCTCCAGGGAGGGGAGAGGTTCAAGCCAGAGCCTGAGAGGCGAGGAGTGAGCCGCCTGGGAGAAAGAAGAGGACTCTCCAAGAAGGATTAGAACATGAGTGGACAATAACATGCCTTCGCGCACGTGGCAGACAGCCTTGATCTTGAGGTCCCCGGGGAGCCTGTGGTCCAGCTGTTTCTCAGGGCTCTGACGGGGCGGCAGGATCTGGCCTGGAAGAATGTGTGGGACTGAGGAGAGGAGGGCAGATGGGGACCAAAGCTTGTGGTGTGCGGGGAGAAACTCAAGAAGCACACTTGGGCCCTTCCTTGCAGTATTTATGAGGAGCCAGGGCCTGGGACTTTCTTGGAGAGACTTCATCAGATGTATAGCACTGCGAGGCACCCTTGCTCCTGCCAAAGCCCCGGGGGGTGGGGGGGGGATGGGGGCTGTTACCACCCTGGGCTTCCTGGAAACCTCAGAAACGGCTGGGGCCGAACCAAGAAACAGCCTGAATTTCTATTGCACTAAGGTTTATAAGTTTTCCTTAACATAAGCACACGGTGATATTTTTAGTTATTTGTGTCAAAAAGAGCCCATAAATATTTCAGAGATAAAAATGTGTTCTGTAAAATATAAGTATCTTTCTCTTCTCTTTTCTCTCTTCTCTCTCTCTCTCTCTTTCTCATCATTATACATTTTTTTGTTGCCTTAGTCCTTCAAAGTCCTTTGTTTTAAATTCCAGTGCGATATGAAGGTGAATGCCAGGGGTGGCAGGAGCACCTGTTCTGTACCTGTTCTGTCCCAGGTACTGTGTTGGGTTGTGTAAAAACCAGAGCTGTAGATGTCATTATACCCACTTTACAGACTTGGAAACTGAGGTTCAGAGTAGCACTAAGTGATGCTCAAGTTCGCACAATATGCCATGTTGACTGTACTCCATGTTGTACATTTCTCTGGCCCTGTCACTTTAGGGAAATCCTCGCATTTTTAAACAGTGAGACAGTAGTTATAATAATGGTGGATAACGGCAAGGTCTTTACATGCACTACCTCATTTCATCCTCACCAGACCCCTAAACCCTAAAACCTCGTTTTCTAGATGAAAAAGCCCAGGATTTAGCAAGGCTAATACCTTGCCCAGAAGACTGCAGCAAGGAAGTGCAGAGCCTGGGTCCATATGACCCCAAGGCTCAAGCTGTTAACCAGACCCAGGTCATCCCTTATTCTGATTTGCTTCAATGTTCTATGTGACCTTTCCTTTTGCTTCTCAGCAGTATTAAGTCCTCCGGTGTACCGAGTCAGCACCTGACCCAGCTTAGGGAGGAATGCTTTTACAGAGGCTTCTCAGAGTGTACCCTGCACAGGAAGGTGGCACTGCGGCCAGGGAAAGGGCCTTCTTGGGCTCGTGGTGGAATGTGGCCTTGTGCCCAGCCGGGCTGTGGGGACTTCCCTAATCAGCAGCTGGGAGGCAGGTGACAGATGGTGCCTACAGGAGCCATCGCGCCCTTCTGTGGAGGGCTTGTCACAGGCCAGGCGTGGAGGGGCAGGCGGTTGCTGTACGGTGCTGCCCCTCTGATCCTGAGCTGGGAGAGCTCTCCCCGGAGCTGCCCTGGCCCCTCAAAGGGCTGAGTGCACACAGGACTGGGGACAACAGGCCCTCAGCCAACATGAGGCAGTACGAGGGCTGTGTATTTCAGATTCCTCCATCTGTCTTCAGTCTTCATTCTTCCCCCTCCCCCCCTCCCCGAAGCCATGTACCAGCCAATGACCCCCTTTACCAATGGTGGGATCTTAGTGTCAGGAAATGTGCTTTTTACTGTATGACTGAAAGCACCACCAAAGGCCAGCTGGTTCATGCACCATTGATGTTTGAACCCCGTTGGTCCCATCCTTACCAATTGGTCAACCATATCTTTTTTTTTTTCTTAAAATTTCAGAGAGGAAAGGAGAGATAGAAACATCAATGACGAGAGAGAATCATCCATTGGCTGTCTGCACACCCACCACTGGGGACGGAGCCTGCAAACCCGGTATGTGCCCTGACTGGGAATCAAACCCTGACTTCCTGGTTCATAGGTCAGTGCTCAACTGCTGAGTCACACCGAGCAGGCTGGTCAACCATATCGGAAGCTGGGGACTTCCCTACCTCCAGGGACAGCTCTGACTGTGCTTCCCGACTTGGGAAGCAGCCTCTTTGCAGGCTGCAGCTCTGCTCCTGGGGGTCTCAGTCCAATGCCTGGGCCCTGCCAATGGCCCTTCAAGACTAAAGGCAGGCCAGTCTGTGTGTCCTTCAGTCTTCTTGTCAGACTGAACCTCACTCCTATAATTTTCAAGTCTTGCCTTTTCAGTGGCCTTTCCATGAATTCATCTACCCTTGCTCCCTCCTTCCCATCTAAGAAGGCTTTGAAAGAGCTAGGGTGAGATTTGAGGACAAAAAGTTGGGCCAACTGCAGTCAGAGGGACAGACACATCTACAGGTGGTCCCAGCACAGGGAACACAAGAGGGTAATGGACACAGATGGTCTAGGGGTAGAGAGGGGACACCAGCAAAGGCCACCTGGAGGAGGTGACATCTGAGCTGAGGCTGGGCAGGAGTTAGCCAGGCGACAGGGAAAGGAAGGTTGGCTAGAATCACTGGGAACCTCTTGGTGCAGTAGGAACAGCCTCCATGCACATCTCTCCCCTGCACCCAACACAGTGTTTTTGGAAGCACAGTCATGGGGGGGCCTCTGCCTGAGCGGTCTGTCTGCTGGGACTGAGTGTCTTCATGAACGGCACCTTTAGCCATGGTCTTCCCCAGTTCAGCCCCCACCGACAGGGTTCCCTTCCCTTCTCCCTAGAAAACCCATTTCAAGGTCAAGCCTGAAGCCAAGGCTATTAGAGCACCAAATCCACACAGATTTCTAACTTTCTATGGGCTTATTCCGGGACCATGTTATGAGATAATCAGAAGGAGGGAAGAGTTAGTTGGGCTGATTAATTGCACATCTCCTACTATGGCCAGAGCCTGATCTGCAATTACCAGGGGCTCCAGCATTACACTTCCACTCTGTGAGGGGTGGAGGGTGGTGAGAAAGAGCCAGAGGGGACTCCTGGCGCCACAGGGAGCAGGCATTCGTTTAAGGCTTCTGTGAATGGTGAGAGTCTTAGTGGTAACGCTAACTCCCTCAGTTCACTCAAGCCTCCCCAGATTTGTGAAGGTAGCAACTGCTTGTGCTCTTGCAGATTGGCTCAGGGTTCTGTGTTTGTAGAGAGGAGAGGCTTGGAGGCTGTGACTTGCTGACAGCCACATCCGGCAAGTGCAGACCAAGAGCCACCATTTTCCTGCTGTTTCCTTTCATGATCTCAGTTTTCTCTCCTGCAACATGGGGTGGCATGGGGGCGGGGCTCATATGTAATCCATGTCTGAGGACTGCCTTTATGTCCCCAAACATACATACACACACACACACACACACACATGCACACATGTATACACACGCACAAGTGCTCTGTCAAGAACCAGGAGTTCTGAGAGGGGCAATGATTACAGAGCATCTTGGGGAGGTGCCAAGAGGGGTCCTGGCAGCAGACAGAGCCTGTTGGCCACGGCGTCCCAGAAAGGGACGTCCAGGAGGAGAGCCAGGGAGGGTGCAGTGGCGCTGGCAGACTCGCACTCCCATATCTGTGTACTCTAGCCTCAAAGAAGTCGAGAAAAAGGCTCATAATGATGGGAAAACCCTAATTGCCTGAAACTGCCGCCATTTCCAATAATTAAAGGCAGACTTAATAGATATTAGGGCCCTCCTTCCAGCAGCTGGGTGGTCAGGCGATTTTTATTTCAATAATTAGCTGCTGTAAGTCACACAGAACTGGAGACAGATAAAGGCAGGGCCAGCCTCTCACGGAGCTAATTGTGCCCAGGGTTCTACATGCCTAATCAAGCCCTGCACTGCTCCCATCTCTTTCATCCAAGGCCTCAAAGGACTTCACCATCGGTAATTAAGTCTCCTAAGTGCTGTAAAGGAAGTGCTTCTCCTTGGCAATCTGAGAAAAGAAGAGGCTACTGGGGTGGAGGTGGGACAGGCAGCCATGTGGCTGGCCCCCAAGATGGGGAGAGGGAGCAAAGAGCTGGCCCGGCCCCTGAGACTGGGCCTTCTCAAGCCTTTGGCCTCTGTGGGTCGTATCTCTAGGACAATTGCAGACCTGTGGCTCTGCTGGCCACCTCCTGTTGAGTCTAGTTCAACCTGCCCCATCCTGGAAGCAGTCTGATGTTTAGCTACTCAAAGTCTGTCTACATTTCTCACCTAGACAGTTTCTGAGGGATCTATTTGTTAGACATGCCAATTCTCTTGGGTAATTCAGATACCACTGCCTAGATTATTAGAGTTAGACAGGAACATAAAGGACACAGTCGCTCAAGCCCCATCAGACAATTGGGCTCCCTCTGTGAGTCTGCACAGACACCAGCCAGCCTCTGCTTGGCCTCCATTGGCAGTGGGCTTACTCCTAACACATTTCGTCCTCTAAGCTTGGCCTTAGACCAGGGGTGGGGAACCTTTTTTTTCTACCAAGGCCCATTTGGATATTTATAACATCATTCATGGGCCATACAAAGTTATCAACTTAAAAATTAGCCTGTTATAGTTGGTCAAACATTTAATTAACTCACCCCTAATGCCTTGACAGGGCCAGACCAAATGATTTTGTGGGCCATATACACCCCTCAGGCCAGACATTCCCCACTCCTGCCTTAGACAGTTCCTTCTGACAATGAGCTGGAATTCGCTTCCTTCAAGAGCCTTCCCACTGGCCCTAACTCTGCCTTAAAACCTCCCAAATACACCTGACTCCTCCTCCCCAGGACAAAATATTTCCTCCCCTGGCTCCGTGAAATGGTGAAGCACAGTGGTAAACAAATAAACAAAAAACAAGCTTCACATCAAAGGCACAACCCAAAAAGGAGAAATCAATGAACAGGACCTCACCCAAATTCAAACGTATGCTCTGTGAAAGCGTCTGTGGAGAAGATGAAAAGACAAGGTACAAAGTGGGAGGAAATATTTGCAAACCCATAAACAACCGAGGTCTAGCATCTTCTAGACCAGTGGCTCTCAACCTGTGGGTCGCGACCCCTTTGGGGGTCAAACAACCCTTTCACAGGGGTTGCCTAAGACCATCGGAAAACACATATATAATTACATATTGTTTTTGTGATTAATCACTATGCTTTAATTATGTTCAATTTGTCACAATGAAATTGGGGGTCACCACAACATGAGGAACTGTATTAAAGGGTCGCGGCATTAGGAAGGTTGAGAACCATTGCTCTAGAACTATATGAAGAGCCCTCGAAACGCAACAGTAAAGAAGCCCAAACAATCCAATTAGAAAATGGCCAAAAGATGTAACTGATATTTCACCCCTGAGGATGTACCGATGGCAAATAAGCACGTGAAAAGCATCACCGATCCTCAGGGAAATGCAACTGAAAGCCACAATATCACCACACGCCCACCACAAAGGCTAAAATAAAGAACAGGGGTGGCTCGGAATGCTTGCAAGGACCAGGGAAACTGGATCACCCATGCACTTCTGGTGGGAATATAAAATAGTTCGGCCTCGCTGGAAAACAGTTTGGCAGTTTCCTATAAATTTAAACATGCAATTACTGTACAACCTAGCCATTGCACTCCTGGCATTTATCCCTCAGAAATGAAAATTTATGTTCGCACAAAAACCTGAACAATGTTCATGGCGAGCCTTACTCGTAATAGCTAAAAACTGGAATCCGTCCAGATGTCCTTCAACAGGTGAATGGTTAAATAAATGGTGGAATACCATGGAATACTACTCAGTGATAAAAAGAAATGAATTAACAATACAAATGAATCTCCGGGGAACTTCGCTGAGTGAAAAAAAGCCAATTGCAAAAGGTTACAGACTATATGATTCCATACAACATTTTCAAAATGACAAGGTTTTAGAAATGGAGAACAGATTAGTTGCTGCTAATGGGGCACAGGTGGGAAGGAGGTGGGGTGACAAAGGGCAGTGTGAGGGGTATTTGTGAGGAAAATGGTTACTATCTTGACTGGATACACTAAGTTACAGGCAATAAAATACTATAAAAGTAAACACACACATAAGTACAAGTAAAAATGGGGACATCAGAATAAGATGATTGGTGTTTATCAATGTTCATACTCTGGTTGTAATCTGCTGTTTTACTATCATTTTTCCAAGTGTCAGTAATGGGAAAAGTGGGTAAAATGTTTCCAGGATATCTCTGTAATATAGTTTACAACTGCTTGTGAACTACAATGATCTCAATATAAGTTTCAATAAAAAAAAAAATAGGTTTTTTGAGTCTGGCAGATTTTGGTTTGAATCTTGAACATACAGTGGGGCCTTGACTTACGAGTGTCCCGACTAACGAGTTTTTTGAGATACCAGCTGTCTCTCGGCCGATTTTTTGCATTGAGTTGATAGAGTAATTTGAGTTAACGAGCTCCTTAACGAGCTCGGTCTCAGAACGAATTAAACTCGTAAGTCAAGGCCCCACTGTATTATGACTTCCAGTGCAACCTTGAACAAATAAACGCTTTGAAACTCAGATTCCTCATCTGTAAAATGGGGATCATAACTACCCCATTTTTCAGCGTTGTCTTAAAGTTTAAATGAGGTGGTCGATGGAAATGTTTAACTCTATGCTTGACACATAAAGAAAAATTTAATATACAACAGAGGCAACTGTTATATTATTATTCAGGATAAATATTTCAGTGCCTTCTCCTGATTCAGTTCCCACACGCCTAGCTTCCACCCAGTCATCATTCTCTGGAAAAGTTCCCTTTGGTCAATGTCACTCTTTAAAACACCAGGGTCGGAAACCGGAGTTTGATAACAGTCTCATTATCAGTTACTGCTGTGGCATCTTATGATTTCTAGCGATGATGCCATACTTCACATGCTGTTTTTGGCCAATTGCTTATCACTATTTCCTGTGCAATGTCTTTTTTAAAAACGAATAAAAATGTTTTTATTGATTTTAGAGAAAGAAGAGGGCAGGGGGGAGAGAGAGAGAGAGACGGAGAGAAACATCAATGAGAGAGAAACAACATTGATAAGCTGCCTCCTGAATGTCCCCTGCTGGGGATCAAGCCTGAAACCTGGGCATGTGCCCAGACCAGGAAACGAACTAGCCACCTCCTGGTGCACGGATCAACGCTCAACCACTGAGCATATAAGGGGAAATAAAGACATTAAGGTAGCAAGCTGCTGAGATTCACATTCACCTACCAATTCTTAACCATCTGCTACGTCAGGCACTAATACTGATATACATCACCAGGGGAGCATCATGTTTCTATTACAGAATCCTCAGGACAACCCCTGAAGTTAGGGATGGTGGTGGGTTGCTGTAGCAATATCACCTCCCTGTACCCACACTATTGTGCAGTCTCCACACTGACTCCAAGGTTGGCCACGTGCCCTGCATTGGCCAAGGGGCAAAGAGAACATCAGCAAACACGAATCAGAGACATGAAAAACCCTGGGGTATTTGGGCTTGCCTGCTCTTGCTATTTTTGGAAAATATCCATCATATAAAGAGAACCAGCCTGGCCAGCTTGTTGCTGTAGACACAGGGCTGAGCCAACCAGGCCCCCATAGAGTGTAGCTACATGAGTCCAGTGGACACTGTAAGAGCCAATAAATGGCCATTTTAAGCCACTATGTTTTACAGGGGTATGTTACATAGGAAGGCTAACTGATACAGGTATTATTATAATTTCTATGTCATGGATGAGGAAACTGAGGCTCAGATCATGATAGCACCTTAAAAAATAAGAGGGAATGTTATGAGGACAATAAGAGTAACGCCTAACGTTTAAACAGTACCTCAGAGTTTATACATTTCTCCCATATTATTGTGCAATTTAATCCACCATCCTGTGCCTCTCTTTTGGGGAACTTATCAACATCATGTTCATGTCATATTTATGTTTAAGTAGTTGCTCACTTTTATGCTCTAAGCCCTGGGAAGATGGGGGTCATGTTCATCTTGTTTCAGCATCGCATCTCAAACTTACAGCCTTGCAAATAGTAGGCAGTTAATAAATAATGACCGACTGACTGCATAAATGAACGAACACCTCTGAGGGGCTGTGTCCTGATCCTATATTAGATAGAGACTGATGTCCAGAGAGGTAGAGTGCCTCATTTCAAAGCCACACAGCTAGCAAGAGGCCGGTCGTAGATGCAGTCCAGGTCTTTTGACTCTAAGTGCAAAGATCTGCCTTAAATTCTCCGTGCATCCCGAGGGGAGACAGATGAGGAAATGAATAACTACCCCTCAGTTAGGAGGGACTGTTGCTGGATGAATTTCACATGTGTAAGGAATGCCAATCCCGATGCTCAGAGGACTCCAATCAAACTGAGCTCCCCGCTGGAGCAGAAGTGGGCTGCATGTGAGCCTCGGTGCCTGGATCAGAGATGCCTGTTACTACAAAATGCACGAGGACGTGTACCATCCAGTCCCACATCCCCCTGGGGGCACCCTCCGTCTAGCACAAAACCACCAAGCAAACACAGGACCAGTGAACAGCCCTGCCCTCGGCCCAGGGCCAGGCCTCAGGTTCCTCAGTGTGTGGGCCTAGCAGAGCACGCGCCTTGCTCTGCATCCTCCCTTTCCAGGTGCCCCTTCCACGCACCCGGTCCTCCCCTGCTGCTCGCTACACAGAGGTGACATTCTCAGAATGCCCTTAACCACTCTGGGCCCCGGGACTCCAGACTCCAGCTGAGAAAGCTCTGTTTGCCTTCCCAGCAGCCGCCAGGAGAGGATAGACGTCATGCTCCGCCAATCTGCCCAAGTGCCCGGCTGGGCTCCGATGGGGGCTTGGCGGCCACAGCTGCCTCTCATATTTAAAGGGGCCCTGAGCCTGTCTTCTCTGTGGGGAAGCCCTGGCCCTTGGCCCTTTGCTGGCTAATGTTACACCTGGGTCACAGCAGTCTGACTTCCCAGTCAGACCTCACTTTGTTCTCTTGATTGTAGTCCCCAATCTGTTTTCATTAAAAACGCCGCCTGTCACTCCATTAATTCTGCCTTTTTTGGGTTGTTAACTGTACCAGTCTTTGAAGCTACTCCAGCCAGGAGAGGAAGTGGAGTGGGGCTGCCCGGTCCTCTCCAGGGCTGGACCCTGAGGGTTACGGTATGCAGGACCCGCCTGCCGCTGCTAGCCAGCAACAACACAACCCAGATTTGTCAGGTGCGACGATTCTAATGTAAAGCCCTTTCACATTTCCAAAGTCACTGGGACACAGTGATGCTGTGAGGCAAACAGACTGCAGGTCATCGCACTTCCAGCTGACAGGGGAGGACATCCAGGTGGGGAGAAAGCAGTGCACAGCAGCCAAGAGCGTCAACTCTGCAGCAGGGTAGCCAGGGTTCTAATCCCAGCTCTGTCACTCCCAGCTGCATGTCCTGGGCAGGTCATCTAACCTCTCCACCCTTCTATCTAAAGGGCAGATAGTAATTGTGCCTGACAGATAGGGTTGTTGGGAGGATTGAATGAGTTAATATGTGCAAAGTACTTAGAGCAGGCTTAGCACTTGGCTATTATTATTATTATTATGTAATTTGATTCTGGCCCAGATGCAGTTCTGGGTTTCCACACCCCACTCAGACCATTGCATTAAGACCTGAATGTCCCTGCATAGCATCATTTATTCATTCATTTAGCCACTGAGTGAATATTTACTAGGAGCCTACTATATGCCCAGATCTGGGCTGGGATGCAGGGTAAGAATTTAGTTCTTGTCCCAGAAAAATAGAAAAGATACTATCTTTAAACAGGTTTGTTCCACTTAGACCAGAGGTTCTCAATCTGTTGGTCATGACCCATTTGGCGGTCGAACGACCCTTTCACAGGGGTCGCCTAAGACCATCCTGCATATCAGATATTTACATTACGATTCATAACAGTAGCAACATTACAGTTATGAAGTAGCAGCGAAAATAATTTTATGGTTGGGTCACAACATGAGGAACTGTATTTAAAGGGCCAGAAGGTTGAGAACCATAGACTCTCAGCCCTGCATTTACTATGTGTGAGCCATGGGCAAGGCATTCCAGGCCTCACTTTCCTCAGCTGTAAGATGGGGTGTTATTTGTGTCCCTGCCATCCTGCCTCTCTGGGGACCCACATGGTGGGCTGGGGCCCTAGAGGGGGAACGTGTGACGGAGACTTCCCAGACCAGCGTCCTGGCCAGTGGGGGAGGAGAGGCGAGCCGTCCCCGGAAGGGGGAAGGGATGACCTACGCAATGGTCAGTCACTGCGCAGGCCCCTGCTTTCTGGGAAACCTGAACCCTCTTCAAAGAGCGGGTTTTAATTAACTTGGGCTCTGTGCCTGCTCCAAGGGAGCGTCACAAAGCAGGGATTAGCCCCAGGAGGGCTGGGCCCCACAGATTGGCCAGAAGACTGGAGCCCCCACATCTGCCTGACCTTCCAGAATGTGTGCCTCTCAGCCTGATGGGGGTGAGGGTCGAGGGGAGGAGCCTTCTGCCTTTTCCTCCCTTCCCATTCCATGAGTGCAAGAGAAGCGTGTTTAAATCTGAGCCTTCAGCTAAGAAGCAAATGGAAAGGGCCTGCAGAATAATTTGTGGCACAACCTAGAAAAAGTCCAGGCTTAAAATTGCCAGTCTACATCAAGCAATTGAATTTACCTTCCCATGGGGAGAGGCCGGGGGCTGCACTGAGAAAACATCATGCGAGGGCCTTCCTTGGACCTGGCATCACAGTGGGCACAGCACTGCCGATCCAGCTGCCCCTGCTCCCCCTCTCCTGCCCTGAGAAGTAGGTCTTAGAGCCTCATGACTCCAGCGAGGTGTGCAGGCAGGCAGGAGTCGGGGTTCTGGCTCAGGAGAGCTGTTTTTGAGACCTGGCTTTGTGACCCCAGGCAAATGTCAATGATATACAAATGACGAATACAAACAGGGCTCTTGTTTCACTATACACCTGGTATGTGCCCGATGATGCTTGTTGGCCAGACTGTTGCCATTTTATATGAACTGAGGCTCAGAAGGGGCAAGGCTTTCTAAGGGCACTGGGACTCTGAGCCCCACACGGACAGTCTCAATTTCTCGAGGATATCACAGAGGTGAGGAGGTCCGTTATACTCAGAGGCTGGAGTGTCACAGAAGCAGGTGGATGTGGCTTGGAAACCGTGACTCACGGAGCAAATATTTCTTACTCTCGTTGAGGACATGAAGGCTCCGACAAGTGAAGCCATGAGTCCGAGGTCACCCAGCTGGCAAAGAGCAGAGCTGGAACTGGATCCCAATGTTCAGACGCCTAACATCCCTTCCCTCGGCCCCAGCTCCCACCTGGAACACCTGCTGGTGCAGGACTCGGGCTACAAACCTGCAGGAGCACTCAGGCTTATGATATTTAAATATTGAAAAACACAACAACAAGCAGTTGAGAATAAATGCCAAATCTCTAACTGGTTAGGAACACTGCCCGGGGGCATGGAGATTTGTCAGCGTGACTGATGTTTCCTGCTTAAATACAACGTGCAGACACTGGTGCAGAAGGAAGGTGGTGTGAGCTGGCAACGGCAGCACTGAAGACGGATGTGCAAGTTAGAACGCTACACTTGCATCCAGTAACGCCCGGGTTCTGTATTACAACCCTCCACAGAGAGGACTGGTAATTATTCCTAGTTTATGGCTGAGAAGCCACGGCCCGGAGAAGCTCAGGACTTACCTAAGTTCCACAGACAGTCAGGGCCTGAGTGGGGATCTGAACCCAGGATTGCCTGACTCCACAGTCTCAGCTCCATCCCCTGCATGTCTCTGCTGCCCACCTGCTTGTGCTGCTTGGGAGGGGCAGGATCATGTGTCTGGGGTTCTGGGAACTCAAGCCCTTCCCTTGGGACTTGCTGGCTCACCTGTCCACCTCTGCCCCCTATCCTTCCCTGAGCCCCTCATTTGACCAGGGCCTTGGGCTGGGCATAAAGATTCCGAGATGGTCTTGTTTCGTGGCCCTAACCTGAAGGACAGCCCTGTCTCATGGGGGAAACTGAGCTGGAAACAGATAACGCTCATCTAAGATCCTATGGAACTTCAGGCTGCCTGGCAGCAGGGAGGCATTGGGCTGGCTTCCCCAGGGCTCTCTTGGGTGAGCCTAGGGGAGGCAGTGGGGACCTGCCAGGCATGGGAGGGGGGAAGGAGAAGGAGCAGGGTGTCAGGTGCCAGGCACCTAACCCCTGGGTCAACCAGGCATGGAATTGTCCTTATCTGATTCACATGTTGGATCTCCATTCAGGATTTTATTTAATGAATCCGATCCTTGGCCAAAAACAAGTCAGAAAACCACTGTGTTAAGACATATTTTCAATCTCTCGGCCTGAAGGAGTGTTTTATGTAATACTAGAGGCCCGCTGCACAGATTCGTGCACTGGTGGGGTCCCTCGGCATGGCCTGCAGGGATTGGGCCAAAACCGGCAGTTCAACACTACCTGCTGCTCCTGCCTGCCGCTCCCACTCATCCCAGCCCCGCTGTGCCTGCCTCGGGCTCCCGCCCAGTCAGTCCCGATCGATCGGGAGAGGCTCACGCCGCCACAGTGACACTCACCAGCCGTGAGCCCTGCGTCTGGTGCCCATAGGTCAGCTGAGTGGCACTCCTGCTGTGGGAGCACACTGACCACCAGGGGGCAGCTCCTGCATTGAGCGTCTGCCCCCTGGTGGTCAGTGCACGTCATAGTTACTGGTCAACCGGTCGTTTGGTCGTTCGGTCGCTTAGGCTTTTATATATATAGATATATTGGCTTAGCTTGGATGACTTGACTCATTCATTTCTCTCTTTTTTAAACTTATAAAAGTCTATCATAAATGGCTAATTTATTCTATACATGTATCAATTGATTACCTGTTATGAGCCACATATCTATATCTCCACATCCTAGGTGCTGGAGATAGATGCATAAATCTCTCTCCTGCCTGCACTCCTCTACCCTGCTGAAGCATCACAGCTTTCAGGTGAATTTTCCAAGAAGCAAATTAGATTGCAATCATGCCCCTGCTCAAAATATGTCAATGGCTCCATATTGCCTAAAGCTTTGCCACTCAAAGTGTGGCTCTGAACCACAGAGCTGCTGGCATCAGCATTCTCTGGAGCTTATTGGACATTAGCCCTTCAGGCTCCACCTCAGCCTTACTCAGCGGGAATCTATAAGGAGACCCCCTGGGGGGTCCCTATGATACTGGATCTGAGATGCACAGAACCCCAGTATTATCAAATGGCCCTGCACCTCCTCACACCTGTTGTTACTTGTCCTGTCTCAGCTCCACCCTCTTTTCTCAGTCCTATTATATTCAATGCCAGCCTGCCTGCCCACCTGTCCCCACGCCTTTGCACACATGGAGCCCTCGGCCTAGAATATCCTTCCTCCTGGCTGCCAGCTACAATTCCTTCCCCTCTTGGAAGCCAGACTCAACCCTCCAGGAGCTTCCTCAGATCCCGTCTCCCGTCCTTCCTGCTGCCTAGCTCCATTGTCCCACCATTCCATCACTTCTTCAGCCAGCCCAGGACTGCACATCTGTTAGACCAGTGGTTCTCAACCTTCTGGCCCTTTAAATACAGTTCCTCATGTTGTGACCCAACCATAAAATTATTTTTGTTGCTACTTCATAACTGTAATGTTGCTACTGTTATGAATCGTAATGTAAATATCTGATATGCAGGATGGTCTTAAGCGACCCCTGTGAAAGGGTCGTTCGACCGCCAAAGGGGTCGCGACCCACAGGTTGAGAAGCGCTGTGTTAGGGCTCAGTGCTCAGAATTTGTGTCTGTCATTTAGGTAGGTGTCTGTCTCCTTCAAAAGAGGATGAGCCCTGGAGGCAAGGGGCAGGCCTTTTCCTTCTCTACATCCATTCCTCCACCCCAACCCCTGTGCTTCCATCACTGGGGTTGCAGACAGAATTCAGGGCCTTCCTTGAGGAGCACCCAGGCTGGTGGGACGGACTGGCTTTCAAAGTAATGAGAGAGCAAGTACATACTCTGGATATAGGTTGGTGACAGCAAATGGGATGCTTACTGAGCTGAATTTTCTGAGGTTGATTGAACCAGGCGGCTTTGCTCTTTGGGAAAATGGTCACTGACTCTCCCTCCTTCATCCCCTGTGCCAGCGGACCTCCACATTGCCCCTGAGGGAGCCTCCGGCTTATGGACTGAGTTCTCGGCAGGCTGAGTCATGGCTGTGAACCCAGCTCACATTTCCTGGGCTGGGAGGCTCCTGTCTGCTTGGCCTCTATCTTCTCACATGGCAGCGAGAGGGCTAGGACATGACATGCTTACAGTGGTCAAGCCTGGGAAGAGCAATGCTTCCTCATTTTGAGGGAAAAGTAGTAGGTGGCCAACTCCAATTACTCCCATCCCATGCCCCAGGGGTCAAGTTAATACATTAATTACAGTTCTCAGTGACAGAAATGAGGAGTAATTAATTAATTGAAGTAATGCATTAATTAATATGCCCTGTAACATTTGCTGATCACCTACTTTGTGCCAGGCTGTTAAGCTAGATATTTGGGATATAAAGATAAATGACTTAGGTTATTTTTCCAACTCACTGGAGGCAGTTTGAGAGTTCAGAGAACTGGGGTCTATTGCTTACTAGCCAAGTAAGTCACTTCACCCCTTAGAGCCCCATTTTCTGCATCTGCAGTATGGGGATTGCAATCCCTGCACTGTCTCACTAGCATGAGAGGCTCAGACAAAATCATACATCAAAAGTGCTTGGTACATTGTACAGCGCTTCACTAACTATGCAGTGGTTACCAAGACAAGCACTATATTTTAAAAAATATATTTTTATTGATTTCAGAGAGGAAGGGAGAGGGAGAGAGAGCTAGAAACATCAATAATGAGAGGGAATCATCGATTGGCTGCTCCCTAGTGCCCCCTACTGGGTATCAAGCACGCAACCCAAGCATGTGCCCTTGACTGGGAATTGAACCTGGGACCTTTCAGTCCGCAGGCTGATGCTCTGTCCACTGAGCCAAACTGGCCAGGGCGAGACAAGCACTATTAGTGGTCAACCCCAGATACATATTCTGCTCCTTTTCCAGGAGAACAAAAGTCCAATTTTGTTTGGAAAATCAACATGCTCAGCCCCAGGCAATGAATCTTGAACTGGCTAAGGCACTAAGACTAGCTTGTCTTCTCTTTGCCAGATACTCCACTTCCCAGCCTTCCCTGCAGCTAATGGTGACCATGTGACCCAGTCTTGGCCAATAAGATGAAAAAGGAAGTCCACTGGCCAAGGGAACTTTTGGGAAGACTGTAGGTGATCTCACTCATTTTCTTTTGCTTGTCTTAAATGAGGTGGTAACTGAGTTCTGGTGGCTGTCTTGGGACCATGGAGTGACAGACATGAAGACTAAAATTACCTTGTAAGGATGGTGGAGTGGGTTCACTTTCCCTTCCCACGTCCCCCATTCCCGAGGTACCTGCTCCCCTCAGGGCCACATCCTCTCTCCTGCATGGTGGCTACAAGCTTCTAACCAGATGCTGCCTAGTAATAAACTCGGAGGGTTAAGCTGCTAAGATGGAAAAGTCAAACGGTGATTGTGGCCCCGTGTAAAAGTCTTCAGAGCAAGGCCATAGTGGGGAGGCCCCAGCCATAGTGGGAATCACTTAGAGGGGAGGAAAGGCTAGGGGAGGGGTTGGCACTGAACTCCTTCTCTCTAGGTGCAAATCTTATCTGCAAACTGTACCCAAGACCGGGGTCATGCTTTCTCCTCTCAGCACCTCCATCTCTGCACTCGATAAACACTAAATAATCACATTAAATATGTGTGTGTCTACCGGATGAGGTGCATTTCTTACCTCATTTAGTTCTACCCACCACCCTTATTTTACAGATGAAGAAACTGAACGTGCAGAGTGGTGACGGGAGTCGCCCAAGGGCATGTATCGGCGTCAATGCCAAGCCAAGTCAGGCCTATGCTGTCCCACACAGTAACCACAAGCCACATGTAGCTGGTTAAAATTAAATTTATAATTAAAATTAAAAAAATTCAGTTCCTCGGTCACACTAGCCACATTTAAAAAGTATAAAAGGCACATGTGAATGGTGGCTACTGTACTAGACATGCAGACAGAAAACATTTTCATCACGGCAGAAAATTCGAATGGATGGTGCTGGGCCAGAGCGAGAGGACACCAGAGAAGAAGTCACGGGCCCCTGCCTGGAGAGCACAGGCTCACTTGATGGCCTGAGGGTGGGGTCTGGAGCCAGCTGACCCTGTTTGAACTGAGAGAGGAGAAAAGAGGGGAGAGAACATTCACTCAGTGCCTACATGTGGCCACAGTGCCTTACATCTGCTAGCTCATTTATTCCTCACACCACCTCTACATCTGTGCCATTTTATTAAGAACACTAGAGACTCGATGCATGAAAGTCATGCAAGAGTAGGCCTCCCTTCTCCTGGCTGCTGGCACCGGCTTCCCTCTGGCACCCAGGACCCAGACTTCCTTCCAGCACCTGGGACCCGGGCTTCCCTTGCAGCCCCAGCTTCATCCAGAAGGTCGTCTGGAAGGATGTCCAGTCTAATTAGCATATTATGTTTTTATTATTATAGATTACTAGAGGCCTGGTGCACAAAAATTTGCCACTGTCACACTCAGGGCAGGGCCAATGGAGAGGTTATGGCTCTACCCTGTCACACACAGAGCAGGGCCCGTGGGGGGGGGGGGTGCTTGGGGCACCGCACCTGTCACACACAGAGCAGGGCCAATCAGGGGATTGGGGAGCTCCCCCCTATCAGGCACAGAGTAGGGCTGATCAGGGGGTTGGGGCGCCTTCCCCTGTCACACACAGAGCCATAGGGCGATCAGGGGGTTTGGGCGCTGCCCCCTGTCACGCTGATCCCAGTGCCGGGAGCCTCGCTGCTCCGCTGATCCCGGTGCTGGGAGGCATATTACCCTTTTACTATATAGGATAGAGGCCTGGTGCACGGGTGGGGGCTGGCTGGTTTGCCCTGAAGGGTGTCCTGGATCAGGGTGGGGGTCCCCACTGGGGTGCCTGGCCAGTCTGGGTGAGGGGCTGAGGGCCGTTTTCTGGTTGGCAGGTGACTGAAGCTCCCAATTGCTCCTTTTTTTCTTTTTCTTTTTTATTCTGGGCCAGCTTTAGCTCTGAGGCCTCGCTGCTGAAAACATTGATACAATGTTGTGGTCCGGCTCACTGAAGCCCAGCTGAATAAAGCAGGTTTCTAGGGTTTTGTTTAGCTTCTATATTTGTTACATAGTTGCTTAGAGTTGCAGCTGAGAGGCCAGCAAGTCAGGCGGGGAACGTTGGAGTCCGCAGTCACTGGAGCAAGCAAGCCTCCCTGTTCGCTTCAGTGCATGGCTGCCGGCCGCCATCTTGGCTGACAGTTAATTTGCATAAGGATATGCTGATTAGCCAATGGGAAGGGTAGCGGTCGTACGCTAATTACCATGTTTCTCTTTTATTAGTGTAGATTATAGATGGGCCATATGAAGAAATTAAAGCTTGGGAATGTGCAAAGGATTCTCCAAAGCCACACACTTAGGAAATGGCTGGGATATGGACTGAGGCCTGACTCCAAACCCAGACCCATCTACCATGCCTCGCTCCTCCACGGTGCCAGGTTCAGGGTCACATCACCCTGATTCTTTTCTGAAGGGAAGAGATGAATCTTTTCAGCAAGGAGGTTCAAATTCTAGTAGGGGTGTGTGGGGGGGGGGGGAGGGGGGGCGGGAGTGCTGCCTGCACAGGCCCAGACGGAGTAGCCCTCTCTTCAGGTGGCTCTGTCTCCCCAGCCTGGGAGGCTAGGTCATGGGGCATACTCGCCTTCCCTGGGCCTCCCCTCCCAGGCTGGGCTGTTGCTGTTACAGACCTCCCTAAATCAGGCCTCCACACCAGGGGGAGAGCTCCTGCTGCAGGAAGATCAAGGGGCTCAGGCTCTCCCAGGGAGCTCGCAGAAACCTCAAAGGCCAGGACCTGATTTACGAGGCTGCCAGGGGCTCCAGGCTGTCCCAGGTCAGTGCCTGCACCAGCTCTGAGCTCTGCGTCAGTCCAAGGATGGCTTAAAGGATCTGAGGCCAGACCCAGCTTGGGGCCAGACCTGTTCCTTCTCCCTTGCAAGACGGTTTGGAGTCAGCCATGCCTGGCAGGAGACGTGTCCACCTCTAAGCTCTTGGATCAGCCTAGGCATTTTTGTCCTGCCTGATAGGCGATGGGGTGAGGGGGTGAAGAAGCAGGGCCAGGCCCCTTTTGGAAATGGGGTCCCATCTGCAGTCAGAAAGCTCTGCCTGCAGAAGCAGCCCCATAGCCAGTCCTCAGTCCTCCTGGCAGCCCTCTCAGGGAGCTGGAACTCTCCCCTTTCCACAGGAGGCAGTGGAAGCTCAGAGAGGGCAAGTGATGTGCCCAGGGGGGAGCAGCAGGACAGGATCAACCCAGGTCTGACCTGGAACTGCCTCCTGGGCTGCACTTCCTTGTGCAGAACCACTCGGCAAGTCTTCCTTGACCAACCAAGACAAAACTTCCAACTTCTATCTTCACTAGGAAGTCGACATTCCTTTACGCCCTCCCAAGCTCTCCTATAAGCTCAAATGAGTGACTAGAGGCGACTTATTTTTCATTCCTGGGAAGTTTGTAAACCGGGATGAGCTCCCTTGCCAGGGCCGACACCCAGGCCTGCTGACTGCAGGGACAGCCATGGGCCTGGTGACCGTCTCTCTGGCCTGAGGCCCCCACAGAGCCTCGCCCGGTTTTCCTCATGGGAGGGAAGAAATGCCCCAGTGCCCACTGAAGCTCTCCCTCCCCTCGTTACCAGCAATCATATAGTTGCCATGGAAAGACACTTCCCTAGCGGGTACCAGGACACCTAGTTGTCACAAGCTCTCTCAGTAACTTGGCAAAGTGAGTGTTTTATCTGATGTGCAAAAGCCCAAAAGGGTTAATGTCCCCACAGCAGTAGGCAGTAGAGTTTGGGCTCAATCCAGCTGTATTTGCGTCTAACCCCCATGCTCCCATCGCAGCAGGTAGCTCTCAGGACGGGCCAGCCTGGGTTACCCCGCGAGGGTCTGCGATGTGCAGTCCGACTGCCCTCTCTGTTTCTCTGCCAGATGGTGACTCACTTCAAGGCAACGATGCACATGGTAGGGGTTACAGTGTGGGTTTCAGAGGGTTGGAGCCAGGCTCTGGATCCCAGTGCGGCTCCTTTTCAGCTGTGTGCCTTTCCACAAGTAACTTAACCTCTCTGGGTCTGTTTCCTATTCTGCAAAATGGGGATACTACCCACCTACCGCAGGGACCTCCTGGGACAAACTTCATCCTCAAGAAGCACCTAGCACCACGCTGGCTCATGGTAAGCCGTCAACAGATAGTCACTGTCACATTGCCCTGTTCCTTGGTGTGCAACGTGGGGCTAAGGCTGAGTCCCCGGTCAATGAGGAGAACGAAGGCTACTGACTCAACGAGGAGAGGGAGCGGGATGACGTCCTGTCAAAGTGTTGGGTGAAACTGCCGGTGCTGCTGTTATAGGCGGGAGATTTCCAGACGGAGCTCATCAACGGGACAGGGAGTCCAATAGCTCAGTCCCCTAGGGGGTCACCCCCACCCACTGCAGTTTTGGTTTCCCTTGCCTTCAAGGCCCACCCACATCAGGAAAGTGCCAAGTCTCCCCCCCGCCCCTCCCCTGGCATGCCTCAGACCTCCCCTGTGCTGTTTCTTTGGGACCGCAAAGCAGCTGTCTGGAAGGTCCCCAGGGCAGCCCTTCCAAGGCTGGGATGCCAGAAGGACGAACCCCGCCAAACATATGGACCCACAGCCCAGGGAAGCCAACAGCTGGACCACTGGCGGATTCCTCCTCTGCTCCTTGGATAAGTCTAGCGACCAGAAGACAGTCTCAGCGACTTACAGACATTTTCCCAGGACATCCCAGTCTCTAAGGGAGCGGCTCCTCCTTTCTCACACACTCAGACCCCTTTTCTTGGAAGACCAATTCTTGCGTGGGTGCATGCGAGCACACAGGCACACACACATTTTAAATCTGTCCCATGTATGATTAAATACAGTTCCAGCGACAAGTCTAATAACAGCAAGGACTAATATTTCATTAGTACATGCTGAGTAAGAAGTAGCTACTCTGTCCATCATCTCATTCGCCCTCTCAACAACCGTGAGAGAGGGGCTCAGCTGTCCCATTTTACAGACAAGGTAACAGAGGTGGGCTGACTGGTGAAGGTCAGGCTGCTGGTCAGCAGCACAGATCTGAAGACCCTGGTGTCCAGGAGCCCGAGTTTCTGTCTGCGGTGCCTCCTTGGGTAACTCCGGCGATGAGAACACAGACCCTGACCCAGTCATTGCTCCCCCTGTGGGCACACGCTCCCCCAGTGCCGAGGGAGTGAACAGCTGGCAGGGTTCCCCTGAGTTGGCGATGCCCTCTTTTCTTGGACTATGTATTGACCAGGAGAGGCTGTTTTCCACTGCTGGCGTCCATGCGCCTGGAGGCTCAGGAAGGAAGCTGAAGTTACTCTGGAACTTTCTAACATGACTCACTGACTTCCCAGGGCAGCTCAGCCCCAGGCAGGCGTCCCATCTTCTGGGTCCAGAGCCCGGGAACCGAGCCTCCAAGTTCAGCTTGCTTCCTCCAGTGCAGATATTCAGAAACTGAAATTTCCCACATTCCCACCACACAAAAGCGAGGTTGTATTTTTGTCCTCTTCCAAAGATGCCAAAGGAATTTTCCCCCCACCCCCGCCATGAACGTTATTCAAAAATATGCAGGAAAAGTGAAAACCATTTTTCCCTGTAAGCTGAGGATAGAAAAGCCAACACTCAGGGTGGCGTTTCCAAACATTATAACACAGCGAATGTGCGGGTCTGAGGCAACACCCTTTGGCAACCTCAGGGGTACAGTAGGTGATATTTCTCACCCCAAACTCCTCATTGAGCTTAGATTCTTTTGTTTCTTTTTCTTTAAAGCCAGAACCAGGTAGGAAGCCTTGATAAATGAACACCTGGATTGGAATTCTGAGTGAACAAACCACCCCAAGCAAACAAAGCATTAAAACATACAGACAATGTAGTGAAACAGAGTTGACAGGGGCCCAAGATCTACTAAAATGGTCACCTAACAGTTGAGCCCAAGGAGAGGAAGGGGAGGGTTTACCCTGTAACAGGTGAAGTCTACCAAGAACTAAGCACAATTGTCGAGGTGCAGGGAACAGTCTCAATCCTGTCTGTGCCCAGGATTGTCCACTGCCCTGGTCTCAGCTGCCCAGACCTCTGTGTCTGTCCCTTCTGAAGCCTCCGTCTGCATGGCTAACAAGTCTTTCTCACAGCCATCGACAACACCATGAACACCTTCCTCATCATCTCTGGACAGTCCCAGTGAGAAAAGAACATGGCAGTGTAGCTAGAAACTCCTGAGTCAAAACCCGGCTCCAGAATGTGGGGAAGTAAGTGAACTCTGACCTTCACTTTCATCATCTGTAGTATGGGGATAAAAACCCCTGCCCAGAGTGATTGGACTGAATGAGATGACACACATAAAAAGGGCTTTATAAACTGCTTAACTGGTCCAAATATAAGTATTTTGCTGAGCTAAAACCTACCGCTGGTAACTCACCCTGTGGCCATAGGTACCAAGACATCACACAGAGACGTTCTAATCTTGCCATCAGGACTTCTGAGCCCTCCCCCCTCCTGTATAAGCAGCCCCATCACTCAGATATTCTGGGGCTTGGGGGGAGTCTCAGGTTCGCTTCTAGCACCACCTGGGTTCCCCTCTTGGGAGGGGCTGTGTTTGAGGGAGTGATGCTTGGATTTTCTTCAGTTGGGATCGAGCCCCAGAGCCTTTGCACCAGTCCAGGCAGGCTTTTGTAAAGCATCTCATCACACAGGTCCTAGCCTCTGCCTCATCATGCTCCACAGCATGAATTCAAGGTCTATGAACACTAAGGTTAGAGAGTTGGTGTCCTCTTTGTCTGTGTGACCCTGACCCACTCATTTCCCCTCCCCTGGGCGCTTGCTCCCCCAGGAGTAAAAGGGGAATGATGTCATCATTGGATCTATCCATTGGAACTGTCACATACAGATTTTCACCAACTGAATTTGACTGTGAATCCTTCCCCACTTCCCCCTTAACTTCTCAGCACAGCTTTTCAGGGGTTATTTGGAAAGGACCTGGACTAGAGCCCTTCATAGCTGACATCCTGTGCATCTATGAGCTCCTTAAGGCCCAGAGACCTTTTTTGCAATCCTCGCGTCAGCCCAAGTTGGCAATAACCCTTGTTGCTTCCACGTACTTGACGGAGCACCACCAGTCCTCCGACTGCCATTGGGCTGAGCCACTGCACCTGCCTAATGAACACCTGTGCTGCAACCTCAGGGCACCTCAGGGTCTTAAAGACGGAGAGCTCTCCGGCTACCGTGCATTTGTGCAGCCATTTGCAGCTCCCAAAGGGGAGGCGCTGTTCACAGCATTTTAGTAGCAGTAAAGGGCCTTCTGGCTGAACACTCTTTCCTACCAGGGCTGTTTTAACCTCCTTAGCCACTTTGTCTGCTGCATTCAGATGGAGCGGGGGAGACTGCCAGTGCGGTCCCTCCCCTTGCAGAGCACCAGTTTCCTCATCTGTAAAATGGGGATGAGAGTTTTTGTGTGCAACACTTAAATCATAGGGCTTCTGTGAGTGTTCATAACACACATACTTAGAATGGCATCTAGCAAGCAGTAAGCAGTTATTTTGCACTTGTCAGAACTTTGTCAAAAAACACACACCCTTAGCTCCCAGCCCCCTCCTACACATCACTGGCACCTAGTGGTAGGCAAGGGTAACTACAGGTGTGAGTACCCAAAGCTCCAAACCCATGTGCTTAGCTGACCTCAGTTCAGGGATTATATTGTGTTGTCCAAGCAAGGTCAGCCAGGATCTGCCTCAGCTTTTCCAAGAATTCCCATATTACCACCTATTTTATCCCCGTGCCAACCTTTGAAGATGAATGGGTTAGAAATAGTGAGGAAGGGCAGATCAGAGCCAGTGAAGCAGGGACAAGACCTCCCCAGGATAGTACATCCCTCCAGGTCAGAAAATTTCCCACCTACAACACCCCCTGTACCTATGACACTGCTTGGAACATAGTAGGTGCTCAGTAAATATCTGCAGAATAAATGACAATTTTAGGAAGCCCCAGTCTAGGCAGGTCCCTCTCCAGTTTAGAAGTCCACATGGTGAAGGGCTCCAGGTGACACAGTGACAACACTGCTCCAGAAACAAGTTTAGAAGGAGGCCTCCCCATTTCCTCCCAATCTGTGTACATGAGTGTCCTGGCCTTCTGCTCCCCTTACTGGAAAAGGGTTCTTCCTGGGTCCTCAATCCTTCTTCTCCAGGCCCTTTCCTACTCCCCAGAAATGGTCACACCAGACCAGTAGAGGGCAAGAGGCAAGGACTGAACCACAAGAAGAGTGTGGGCTGAATATTTTGCTGGGAGAGAATTGAAAAGTGGCCCAGGACTAGGACATGGACTGAATGTTAATGTCCCTCAGTAGCATATGTTGCAACCTACTTCCCAATGTGGTGGTATTACAGAGGTGGGGCCTTTGGAAAGTGATTAGGCCATGAGGGTTGAGCCCTCATGAATGGCAATTGTGCTCTTACTAGTATAAGAGACCCCAGAGAGCTCCTAGCCCCTTCTGCCATGTGAGGGTCTAATAAGAAGAAGGCCAGCTATGGACCAGGAAGATGGCCCCCACCAGACACTGGGTCTACCAGCACCTTATTTTGGACTTCCAGCCTCCAGAACCATGAGAAATATATTTCCCTTGTTTATAAGCCGCCCAGTCTCTGGTACTCTGTTGTGGCAGCCTCAGCTAAAGGAGTCAGAATATAAAGAAAAGCAAGAGAGCCTGGCTGGTGTAGCTCAGCGGTTGAGCCTCGATCCAGGAGCCAAGAGGTCGCTGCTTCAATTCCCGGTTAGTGCCCATGCCCAGGTTGCGGGTTCGATTCCCAGTGGGGGCCATGCAGAGGCAGTCAATCCATGACTTCCTCCCTCAACGATGTTTCTATCTCTCTATCCCTCTCCCTTCCTCTCCCTAAAAATCAATAACAATATATTGAAAAAAGAAAAGCAAGAGAATAACTACAGGAGAGCAGTTACCTGGGCTGAGGGGTGGGGATGGGGCTTCAAAGGCAGTATCCTGTTCTGTTTCTTAGTCTAGGCCAGGGGTGGGCAAACTTTTTGACTCGAGGGCCACAATGGGTTCTTAAACTGGACCAGAGGGCCGGAACAAAAGCATGGATGGAGTGTTTGTGTGAACTAATATAAATTCAAAGTAAACATCATTACATAAAAGGGTATGGTCTTTTTTTTTTTTAGTTTTATTCATTTCAAACGGGCCGGATCTGGCCCACGGGCTGTAGTTTGCCCACGGCTGGTCTAGGCTGTAGGGACATCAATATTTAAACTGCACACATTTGTTATCAATACTCTTCACCATGAAAGAGTATTATTATGGAAAACTTTTCATAATAAATATTATAAAAGAAATATAGGAGGAGCCGATTCTATACGTGCAGCAGAGGGAACACAGGCCAAGCAGGTTTCAGGAGGTTGTGCTGTGGATTTGGTGTCTCTTGTAGCATCTGAGAAATGTTAAATGGAGGCCTCCAGTTTTTGTGAGATGACTTGTGTTTATTGGGCTGTGTCTTGACCTTGACACACTCCAGGCCTGGCACACAGGGTCACGGCTTTATAACCCCTACATTGCCTTGACTTTGCAACCCACGGACAAGGCTGAGAGGCTTTTGATCAATGGAAGCAGAATTCAAGAAACAGCTGCATCCCAGGGGGGCTGGGTAATCCCGAGCAGGTGCCTCCCTTTCTCTGGGCTCCTTGTCTGACGGGAATAAACTATGCTCTTTGCCTCACCTTCCTCTCAAGGCCCATGTGAGGATTAAATGAGAACATGTAAATGAAGGTGCTTCGTAAACCAGAAAACGCAGTGTCACTGTAGGATGACTATTACCATAACGACTCCTGGCAGCGAAGTACTCTGCAAATGATATAAAGTGTCCTCAAAATGGGAGGCATTTGTGTTATGACTGGGCATAACTTTCAGCCAAGGTTTTCTGGAGCGGAATCAAGTTCTCATACCACTCTAGCCAAAACGGGTGGAAAGTACACGTAACAGCTGTCTTCTAGTTCCACAAGATTTATGATGAGAAGCTATAGAGCGCCATGGTTAGGAACCAGACTTCAGGCCAAACAGCATGTGTTCAAATCCCAGCACCACTGCTTACAAGCGTGGACCAAGTATGACCTCAGCACAAGTTGGTTCACCTCTCCAAGACACAGACAGTCCTCTAATGGGAAAAGAATGGCCATGCCATAGAGCACTTATGAGCATTACATGTGTTAGTACAGCCGTGGGCAAACTACGGCCCGCGGGCCAGATCCGGCCTGTTTGAAATGAATAAAACTAAAAAAAAAAAAAAAAAGACCGTACCCTTTTATGTAATGATGTTTACTTTGAATTTATATTAGTTCACACAAACACTCCATCCATGCTTTTGTTCCGGCCCTCCGGCCCAGTTTAAGAACCCATTGTGGCCCTCGAGTCAAAAAGTTTGCCCACCCCTGTTTAGTATGTAAAGTGCTTGCAGAGTACCCAGTTTGGAGTAAGCCTTATATTAGTAGGACAGAGTCTCCATTTTCTGAGGCAAAAAGTTAAACATGAGACACAATTGCAGTCATCAATTGGGAAGCTGGATCAGACACTTGGAAACACTTCCTTGCGAAGTTGCATAGTGTTCGCCATGGAGCTTGGAGGGTTCCCCCATTAGTGCCTTCCTGGACAACGGTGGGCGAGTGCAGTGGCAACCTTTTCAGCAAAGCTGAAGCTTGAACACTTTCTAGGTCCCCTTTCAAAAATACTTAGCAAAAGGTCCCAGGGTCCAGGAAAAGCCAGAAGCTGAGCTAGATAAAGGCTTGGAAAACGCTGACCAATGCCCCATGGTCTTGTCATTGTTTGTGAATCTGTGGGTGCCATGAAGGTCCAAGCAATGACATGTGTGAAGTCCTCAGGTGATACCTGACACAGTGAGCTCTGTAGTCATTGCTATCTTCTGTGTGTCCACCTGCCCATCCTCAAGTGATCGTTGTAAGCAGCACTGTACAAAGTAACTTTCCATCATGACACACGTGTTTTGGACCTGCACTGTCCATGTGTCCAACTGGCCACGTGAGGCTGTCGAGCACTGGAAATGTGACTAGTGTGGCTTGGGTAATTTAACTATTTTCCTTTTTTTTCTTATTTAAAATTTTTTTCAATACAATTACTTCCATTGAAACTAATATTATATCATATTAGTTTCAGGTGTACAGCATAGCATAGCGGTTAGGTTAGACATCTGTATAACATACTAAGTGATCTCCCCAAGCGATTACAAGTATCCAATCACTTTTTTAAAAAGTGATTTGATTATAATTAATGTAAATAGCTGCCTGTGACTAGTAGCTACCATATTGAACAACACAGGATAAGTAGGCGCATCACTTCTTGGCTCACCATCGTTCCAGGTTTCCAATCCTTCTGACATGTGTCCAAGCCCAGCACTGTTTCCAGGTGAGGGTGCTCCCTGTACACACGCTGCCCGGCAGCCACCCTGCCTCACCACTAACCTGAATACACTGGCTTGTGCCTCTGTCCCTCTGTTTCAAATGCTCCTTTTGCCTTGTCTGCCTGGCAATCTCTTCAGGAAGCTTTCTCAGGCTTCTTCCTATCCAAGCAGGGGTAAGGAGACCACCTCTGTCTCCCCCGGCCTCCAGAGCTTTTCCTCACCCTGGTATTCACCCAGCAAGTTGTCCTTGATGATTACTGGCCGGGCCCTCTTTCTAGTTGCTCCCCGCAGGCTGATCAGGGCCATGTTGCAAGCATTTCGTACCCCAGTGCCCTGTGCAGGGCTTGGCTATGGCTGGTGCACAGAGATCTGTAAGCACAGCCCCCGCCCCTGTGACCTCACACCGCTCTCTTTCAGGGTGAAGCACTGATACCCACTAAGGCCCTTCCCCTTCCTAGGCTGGTCCCCTTAGCATCGCTGGCGTACACATCAACCAGCGACTGTAGGATGCATCATCGATCCGGTAATAGCTTTTTTGAGAAAAGAAAACAAACAAGCACAACGTATAAATGACACATTGATTGTAAGACACTTTCTGCTTTCAGAAATGTCAAAATGTAAAGGGAAAAAATTGCTTAAAATAGTGAGCTGGGCTCTGGGGAGTTGTCCTCCTGGAGAATCAGTCGGTGGTGGCTCATGAAGGGCACCTCCGTGCTCCTCGCTCTTACTCTCATCTGTCTTATTCCAAGGGCTCTCTCCTTGGGCCCCCAGACCGGGAGGATTCAGCTGTGTCCTATGGTTTTTTGAATAAATCAAATGGATAAAACATTTTGAATAAAATGTTTTTCTGGTTATAACAATACACATAGTTATTGTACAAAATCCTATTTCATTGCAGGATCTTTGCATTGGCTGTTCCTTCTTCCTAGAGCACGCTTATCCCAGAATTCATCTGGGAGCCATCCCGGCGGAAGTTGGTCTCACCCTCCCCCCATCAGTGTCTCTCCAATTAACTATCTCATTTTCTTCCCAGCACTTATCAGCATTTGGAATTAACTGTGTATTTGTTTATTCCCTGTCTCTTCCCAACAAGACTGTAAGCTTCTCCAAAGCAAGGATTTTATCTAGCAGGTACTCGAGAAATTTTTGTAACTCAAAATACAGGAAAGCATAAAGAAAACACGACAGACTCCCCGTGGCCCCACCACTCAGAGAATCGCAATTAACATTTTAGTGCACAGCAATCCTTCCAGTCTTTTTCTGCATGTGTATGCTCACACACGATTCTTTTTTAAATGATGCAACTTGTCTATCTACATTACTTTGTAATCTGTTTTTTCCCTCCACTTACTATATCATCAGTATCTTTCACATCCACACACATAGCTGGCCAGCTCTGTGCTAAAGGGGGCATGCTATTTCCTTGGATGGGGTAACCCTAATTGACTTAGCCAGCCCCAGAAGGTGGCACTCAGGTTGTTCCAGTCCTCGGTGATGACACGCAATTCTGCAAAGGAGCATCTTTGTACAAATACCTTTGCATGATTGTCTGCTTATGGCTATCAAAGGACTTAGTACTGGACTTTGGATAAATAGTGAGAAAGGGTGAGAATCCTTCTATGACTAGAACTCTTTGCAAGGTCCAGAGGGGGCTGAGGAAGAGATAGGAGGCAGGCCCATCTCTATCCCTTGGGCAATTGCTGTCTGTTGGAGAGCTTTACAACATCCCCCAGGGGCCCAGCACTTAGGGCTAGCACCCCTGTGCGGTTCTCAGTCCTACCTGAACAGCCAGCCACCTGGAGCTAGTGGCTAAGCCATTAGAGCAGTGGTTCTCAACCTTCTGGCCCTTTAAATACAGTTCCTCATGTTGTGACCCAACCATAAAATTATTTTCATTACTACTTCATAACTGTAATGTTGCTACTGTTATGAATCATAATGTAAATATCTGATATGCAGGATGGTCTTAGGCGACCCCGGTGAAAGGGTCGTTCGACCACCAAAGGGGTCGCAACCCACATGTTGAGAACTGCTGCTCTAAGGGTTCACATCATCAAAATCAGTTTCTCTCTGCCTCTCCCAGTTCTGGTATCAACTGCCTTCACTGCAGTTAGATATCAGAGTGGTGCTGATCCTTCATATGTAAACAGCACATCACAGGCTATCATGCACCTTCCCTCCTTTACCACACCTGATCCTCACAATAGCCTTGAGAGGTTGGCTGGGCAGGATCATTGGGCTTAGTTTACAGATTAATCAGTTCAGGCTCAGGATAAGAAAGGGACTTGTCCAAGGTCACACAGCAAATAGGAGATAGAGTTGAGGCCACGTCTATATCTCTGACTCCCAGTTCAGAGCCTTTTCCATTGTATCAGGGTAGAGCTGGAGGGGCCTGCTAAGTGGGCTAGGCTGGTCATTGCCTATCTCCCTTCATCTTCCCCCGGCCAGTTCCAGCCCCATGGAGCTGACCTAAAGGCGTCCCCAAACTTCACGTTGGTAAGTATTGACTTAACCAGAAAAGTAAAGGGCTGATTCTGACCAGTAGTCCATAAGAGTGAGGTGATCATACAGCTGGGTGGCTGAGAGAATCAGTTTTAGTGCTAGGTAGCTTCTGGTCACTATTATGAATGAATGGTGGCTAGGAGACAGTAATTGTGTACTTTAATAGGCTCACTTAACAAAATACACAGTTGGCAACTAACTTTTATTTTGAAATTTTACTTTTCCATAAAATCTCAAAATCTGAAAACCACTGACTTGTATAACCTAAACAGGAAGTTTTATTTTTTTTAAAATCACCTAGATTCTAGTTCCTGTGCTAATATATCACTTGTGCCCTTTCTTCAAGCCTCATGATGGGTGTATGAAGTAAGAATTATCTCTCTTTTATACACCAGGAAACTGAGACCCAGAGAGGTTAAATAATTTGCTCCCAGTCACACAGCTAACAAGTGCCAAAGGAAGGATTCTCACCAAGCCTGTCTAGCTCCAAAGCGTAGCTACCTGGAGGAGGAGGAGAAATTGCCCCAGCATAACTAAGCAAGAATGTGTGTGTTCACTCACTCACTCACTCACTCTTTCATTAAATCTTTGCTGGAAAGAAGGTACTTGGGGATGGGCAGTCTGGAGTCCTGGCTGTGACCTTTATCATCTGAGTGACCAGCTGGCCACCTAACCTCTCAGAGCCTTGACATCTCCACTGTAATGTGAGAGTATAACATTTTTCTAAAGGGCCTACTGTGAAGACTGGCTGCATTAGCATGTGTGGAGAGGGCCCAGCAGTGCCTGGCACATAGTAGGTGCTTGATGGACACCAGGCCCCTGCCTGTGCAGGTCACCAACCCTCAGGGTTTGGGGTTGGAAATGCTCATTGATATCATCTGACTCAGTTCTCCCACTTCACAGACAAGCAAATCAAGTCTCGGAGATGGGACCAGAAATCACATCTCCTCACCCCTCATATTTTGCTTTTTCTATGACAGCAGTTTAGTGACTACTTCTTCAAAGTGGCAACCAAGTAAACTGTAATATAAATAGAATGGAGGTAAATGGAGCATTCATAATATGTTGTTGGGTAGTTTAAAGGAAAACAATAATTTTTTTTTGACCAGAGAGTAAATGTCTAAAATATATTTTCTTATTTATCAAGCCAGTATCCATACTCACTCTGTGCCTGCCAGGTAATAACTAAGGACTTAAGAAACATCAACGCATTTAATCATCACTACAATCCTATGATAGTCACTACTGCTATCATCTCCATTTTACAGAGGAAGAAGCTGAGGTAGTGAAAGGTTAATTAACTTCTTCAAGGCCCTATAACTAGCAAATTGGCAGAGCTGGGATCTGAACCCAAGCAGTCTGGCTCTAGAGTCTATAACATAACCACTGTGCCACGCCACATCTCACTCAGAAAAACGAATTGCTTTCTACAATGTATATAAGAGTGTTCCTACACAGTACTTGAGAACATTTATGATCCTCATAATCATAATGGAAATGACAGGAAATAAAAACAATACAGACAGTTCCCTCTGTGATTCTTTTGTGAAACGTAATAGTACCTACCCCAAGTTTCCAAAAGAGCCATTCCCCTTCTCCCTCTTCTCCATGACCCCGTGCCACTCCCTTCGCCTGGAATACTTTCCCTCTCTTGTCTGACTTCAAGCCTTGTCCTTTAGGACACAGCCTGAGTGTCGCCAGCTCTGGGGACAGTTTTCAGATGATGTCTCCTCGCAGTGCCCTGGGTCAGTGTTAGGGTTAGAGTTAGGGTGAGGGTTACTGCATCCTATGATGAGGAATATCAGGAAGATGATGATTTTGTTGAAGGAACTTTCTCAGTGGTCTCAGATCACTCTGTTAATCCACGATACCCAGGAATGTGATCAGCCATTCCTCCACTGAGGTGTGGGTATGTCTTTAACACCCTTAAAACCCCAGACATTTATGGAGTGCCTTCTTGCTACCTGCCACTGCATCCACTAAGCACCCCAAGCCTTAGGGGAAACTCTGTCACCCTGTTTGAGCAAGGAGGACCCTGTGTGGGAAACTTGGGTAACTGGTGTGAGGCCACATGATCTGCTGAGGCAGAGCTGAGGCCTGAAACCAGGATCCCAAACCCCTTGTCTGAGGGAAAGCTCTCTATGCAACTGTTAGAGTAAAAACTGATTCCAGCAAGAATCAGCAATAGATGCTAAACCAAGGGGGTGCGATTTGATGAGGAACAGGATATTTACATAGTCTTGAAGTAACTCCCTATAAAAAACTTATTACAGAGGGGAAAAAGGGTCCATGGGAGGAACTGGAAATCATCTGTGACGGTTAGTTTTGTGTGTGAACTTGGCTGGGCTATAGCACCCAGTTATTTACGCAGACTCCTAGCTGGTGGTGCTATGGAAGAGTTTTGTGGATGTGGTTGCCATCTACATATAATCAGTCGATTTTAAGTAAAGCAGATTATCCTCAGTAATGTGGTGAGCCTCGTCCAATCAGTTGAAAGACCCTCAGAGCAAAGACAGGTTTCCCGGAGAAAGGAATTCTACCTCAAGACTGAGGCGCCAGCCCCGGCCCGCGTTCCAGCCCCCTGCTCGCCAGGCTGCCCTACAGATTCAGACTCGCCAGCTCCACAATCGTTGGAGCCAATTCCTTAAAACAAATCTGTATCTCCATCTCCATCTTCATATGCTATTTGCCCTGCTGCTCTGGAGCACCCTGGCTGATGCACCATCTTAACCAAGTGATCACAATGAACATCACCATGAAGGGGCCCTCAAATATTATCCCCTCAGAAGCACAAGAATCGCTTAGATGGTATTGCTTTTGTGAGTGGAACAAGGTACAAATGTTAATTGAACAAGAAAAGATCTGTCCTCTTTCCTTGGGAGCTCCCAGACCGACGGTGGCACTGCCCACTGGGCCGAGTAGCCATCATGCAGCTGACCCAGAGAAGGACTCGTGTGGGATGTCTGTGTTCAGATGAGGATCTGTTCTTCATCTGTCCCCTTCTTCTCCCTGCACCACCCCCCGGCCCCGCTCCTCTTCCTCTTCCCCCAATAAGCACACACTGACTGGCAAACACCCACAGTTGGCATTTCCTCCCCGCCGGCCTCAGTGTGATGATGCCAGCGCAGCGGTGAGTCACCGTGCACTCTCTGGATTCCCGTCGGAGCTGCTTACCTAGCTAAGGAGGGATGTGGACATCGATGGCAGTGAGCAGGGACGGGTGACAGTCCAAGACACCAAGGTGCCAGCTACCTTTCTGAGCTGCAGGTGGTTTTTATGGAAGCAGAATGCTGCCCCTTATTATTTATTTCACTTTTCATTTTTAAAAGGTGATTAATACCGCTTGCCAAGACATTCGGCCAACCACGCGTTATTTATGAAGCCGCCTTGGCAGGCTTGGTGCGATGGACTAATTGCGGAGAGGGCAGAGCAGCCGCGTGAAATGAGCTCCCTCTGCCTGAGTGTGGACCAGCCTCATTGTACGGCTATGCAAGCAGTAGTTCTCAGTGGTTCTCGCTGGGAGATGTCCAGGGCCGGAGCCCAGGAGGTCGTCTCCAGGAAGCAAGGGGTGCAGAGAGCTGTGGAGCCAGGCAGGCAGACTGAGGGTCAAAGCCCTGCCCACTCAGGTGAGCTGGACAAGCTGGGCAACCCCACCCAGCCTTTATTTCCCCATACGTAAAATGGGCATGAAGGGCTTCAAGGGTCAAAGAGAGGGTTTAATAAAGTTCACATTTGGATAATGCTGCCTGGTGCCTTCCAATAATAGGTACTCAGATACTTGCAGTTTAATGTTTACCAGAGGGTAGCCTCCTGGTGGAACAAAACTTGGTGTATTTTTAAAAATATTTTTTATTGATTTCAGAGATGAAGGGAGAAGGAGAGAAGGATAGAAACATCAGTGATGAAAGACGATTCGATCGGCTGTCTCCTGCACGCCCCCTACTGGGGATTGAGCCTGCAACCCAGGCATGTGCCCTGACCAGAATCGAACTGTGACCTCCCGGTTCATAGGTTGATGCTCAACTACTGAGCCACGCCAACTGGGCCAAAGCTTGGTTTTGTACGTTATCTCTGCTACTTATTCCCCAGGTGACTCTGGGCAATTATTGAGCCTCTCTGTGCCTTAGTTCCCTCCTCTGTAAAATGGGTATACTCACAGGGTCGCAGTAAGGATTAAATGAGATAATCCATACCTGGCATTACATCAGTGGCCAATGTAGCTGCTATTATTGTTGTAATTTCTTCCCTTATATTCTGCCCAATTACTTCCATAGCCTGCTGGTGTAGTCCTAAATATCACCTCTTCTGCAGAGTCTCCCTGATCCCTTGAGTAGAAATAATAACACCCCGCTCTCTGCAGCTGAGATGCTCCGTACATCTCCATCATGACCACTCTCAGGGTCTGAGCCCTCCCAGCTTTATAGGAGGCCCTCTCACCTGTACCACCTTCAGATGGGGCCAGGTTTTATCCATTGCTGCAAACCTGCCATATAGCTGCTCAGCCCTTATGCACTCTCAGCACACAGAGAAGATGATAATGTTCCTAACCAGCACGGAGCGCAGGGGTAGAGGGCTGTGTCCCCCGATAACTCATTCCCAGCGCACTGAGCACACTGGGAGTCCCTTGGCACCCAGGAGGTGCCAGGGGAGTGAATGTGTGCTGCTGAGAAAATGGCGGACCACAAGGATTTCCTTAGCAGCTGCCCCCCTCCCTGTCAGCAGTTTGCGCAGGACCAGTGGACGTGCTAGGCTAGGAGAGAAAATGAATGTCTGTTTTGGGCTCCCGAATCCATAAGCAGAAGAGACCACAGACCCAGCCAGGTCCATGGGAATGTACATTTCAGGTGAGTTCCAAAGCTCAGTGCCCCCAAAAAAAAAAAAAAATAGGAGGTTGCCCTGAGCCTCAGGCTAGCTGTCTGGGAGGATGGTGGAGCTGTGTCTACTTTGGAAGGAAGGGTGACACGCCCTTTGTCCGTAAAGCCCCTGCCTCTGCACCTGCCCCTGCCTTCCCAGGTGATCAGGCCGTGGCCATGTCCTGGGCCCATGCTGAGAAGGCTCCCCATCCTCTAACTCATTCACCAAATGGGGTCAGCTCCATTCTATAACAAGCATCCTTAGTGCCTTCTCAATGTGCCAGGATCTGTGCTGGGCACGGGGGGGCTTAGACATAGGGAAGCCAGGAGCCCACTCTCAGGAGCCCACTCTCTAGTGGGGAAACTGCCATAGACACCCAGATATAATACGGTGCCACATAGGCAGTAGATGCCTTATGCACAGGGACACAGGTCAGAGAGAAAGGAGCGGTGAGTGGGTCAAAGAAGACCTCAGAGAGATGAGGCCAGAGCATGGCTTTGAAGAAGTTTGTGCGGTGGAATCAGTGGGAGGAAGGCGCTCTGGCAGAGGGACCAACACTGGAAGATACGGAGCTATCTGTGAAAAACATGGTCGATGTGGGGAACTCCAAGTTCACTGTGGGAGGGCAAGGTGTGAACAGAGAGGTGGGGTGGGTGATGAGGCAGCGGAAGTAATTTCAACCTGCCTCACCCCGGTGTGGCTGCAGGGGAGGTGGTCTTTTCAGCCCAACCATGAACGTGTCCTGCCACAGGCAGTACTGTCTCTGAATGCTTAAAGGAGACCCACCCATGTGAGTACACCTGTGTCTGCTTATGTATAAACAGTACGGAGTCAAGTTGTAGAATGTGGGTGGCTGAGCTCTGAGACACAGGAAATTCTGAGAAACACAGGTGGAGCTAGGTGTGATGGGGATTATGGCATGGGAGAGGGTATGGCAGAGGGCACAGGGAGCTGTGAACTGAGAAAGAGACCTGGTTTCGGACTCTGTTCTAGCGATGTTGCATATGGTTCGGGCAGGTTGTTCTTGCTTAGGGACACACAGCTGATGGGGTGCTACAGGGCTGGGCTCACCTGGTGGGGGAGGTACACCATTTCCTAATTCATGCAAAGGGGTTGCCTGGGCACTGGGTCAGGCCGGCTGTGGTAGCAGAGCTTCTTTTAAATGGAAAAGCTGGCTCAGGTGATTGCCCTGGTCCCTCCCAGCACCACCGTTACACACACAGGCACACTCGGGTAATTCCTCCTTGGTCAAGATGATCACTGCTAGGGAAGATGGTCCAGTTCAGCCAGACTGGACTCCCAGCCACCCCTCCCCCCAGGCCCCCCCCCTCCTCCCCCCTCCCAGGTCCCTTTGGTGTAAATGCCCTCTGAGACCAGTCTCTCCTAATGCAGAGTAAGTCAAAGATCAGATCTGCTTCCACCAAGCACCAGCTTATCTTAGAAGGAAGAAGGCCCAGAAATGGGATTCTCACACCATCGCTGGATTCAGCAGTTTTCAGGCCTCTATTCAAACCAAATGACCCTCTCAGATGGGAGTGTAAGCTCACTAAAGGTAAATGACACACACTTAATGGCAGCACAAAAGCAAAGATGAAAATCCACTCTTTGTTTTACTGTCTCTGGAGTGACACAGCAGCCAGTTCAGAGTTGGCTGGGGGGTCATGGACGTAGCTGGACTTCACTCAGGAAAGGGAGGAGGAGGAGGAGGAGGAGGGGGAGGACTGTCTTGGAGTTGGTCCAAGACCCAAAGAGGAAAAACATGGAGAAGAAAATTCATGTCTTTTATATCCTGGTTTTCTGAACTTCTCATGGGGCTCTGTCGGAGTCACTCCCCCACTACTAGCCTGGTGGTGGTGGTGGTGGTGTGTGTGTAAGAGGTGGGGGAAGGGGCAGGAGGGGGAGCTTCAGATATCATGAAATCCATTTTAATCACTCCCTGCAATCCACAACACTCTGTAATTACAAGGCTCTTATGCTCAAGTACAGAAAAACTCACCGAGAAAGCAACATTAAGCTTGCAAGCGGAAACATGAAAATTTATGAAACGCATAATTAAGGATGCAATGACAATGTTAACTCTCCCCTTTGCCAGCCCAGGCACTGGAGAGCATCAACCAAATGGGCAAATCTAAACCCTGAGGCATCTGCCGCTGACAATGAGACCCCTGACACCCCCACCCCCACCCAGGCCTGCTCTCTCCCTGGATCCCCACTTGCTATTGCCAAAGGCTCTCTATCTGGGGCCAGCTTCCGCAGACTGAGCCCTAGGGGAGGGAGGGGAGACTGGTGTACCTTAGGCAGCAGGAGCCAAAGAGCTGTGCTTAAGAAATGACCCCTGTGCTTGGAGTCACCTGCAGAATCCCTGAAAGCCATGGCCAGACCTTGACATTCTTTCCCACTAGTGGAGGGAATAGAGGAGTG
>NW_005871134.1:2285140-2391728 GCF_000147115.1 Myotis lucifugus
TTCTTCCACCCCCACTACAGTGGACTAGCTTGGGTCTTCATTTCCCCTGAATAATTTCAATAAACTTGATCTAGTCTTTTCTTCTCGTGCTATACCCTCTACCTTGGGCTTCAGCCTAAATCTTTTTCACTAACTCTAACCCCTTCCTTGAACTCCCAATCTGAATATCAACTGCCTTTGTTCCTGAGGATTTCTAGCATCTGAAGGAGGGTAAGGCTTGCCAACTTTCCAGCTGGCCTCAGTTGCTGTTCCTCTCATTCCAAGGTGCCTGTGATCAAGGTGAGGACACTGAGGCACAGATGGATGGAGAGGACAAGACAATGACAATACACAGTGAGCTTTGGCACGGAGAGGCAAACAAGAGCTTAACATTCCTAACATATAAATCCCCAGTTATTATGCCTACTCCACAGAGGAAGAAACCGAGACTCAGAAAGGTTAAGTAGCTTGTCCTCACTCACACAGCTATTAAGTGGTAGAGCTGGGATTCAGCACAAAACCTGTTTATGGTACCTAATGGATGGTATTGCCATAGAGAAAAGGGTGATACCCTTATGTCTAAGTCAAGCTGGTGTTTAACACAACACCTGTGACAGTGCGCTGAAGTAGTATTATAGCCACACAGATGGGAAGAAGTATTTTTAAAAATGTCTCTCTCCCCCACATGAATCTTTATAATCAGGGTTTTCTGTTAAACACGCCATGTGAGAGTTGCTTTTTAAAGGACTTGTCCTATAAAGCAAGTAAATCATTTTGTTTCTGAACATGAACAATCAACCCTTATTTACCTACTACCTAGTACCTTTGCTGGAGTCAAAAATATATTGTCTGAGGCCAGGTAGACCTCAGGTCCCAATTCCAGTTTGACATCAGCTGTGTGGCCTTGGACGTGTGGGTCACCTGGCCTGTTTCCCTTATTTGTAAAACCTAGATGATTATACCTCACAGGACTTTGGGGTGATATTAGAAGAAATTTGTGCAAAATGCTTAGCATGAATCCACATGTAAGTAAAATTTTTATTTTTAGGTGATCTAATTTACTTTCCAGTTCAGCTACTTCAAGTTACCTCTATCATAACCACCACTCTCACCACCATCATTACCATCATCATTTTATTTGGCTTTCCAATTGAGCTTTCTCTTTTGCTATGATGCTGATGTTGATAATGCAGCTATTCAAGTTTCTGTCAAATTCAACTCACACATTTGTGAGGAAACCCTAACCTTAATATTGAGTTTAGTGGTAGCCACACCTTGGCATCCTGACCACACTGTGCCCACATGGTTTTCTCCTTCATCAGCTCTGTCTTCACCTCAGAGCCAGGCACATATTAGATGTGCGTGAGGGGAATCAGCATTTCTTTGGACACGAGTGGTACAAATCTTTCCTATTTGGGCAAAATGGGCAGGTGGGTAGTTGCAAGGCTGATGTGGAGTCCAGGTGGTGTCAAGCCCAGTCTTTGGCAGAGGTGGTCATTCAGATGCTATGGACATGATTGGGTCTTGCCTAGTAGTGACTCAGACGAGTGAGGCTATCTGGTGCTTGGCTCCGAGCGTCAAGTGAAGATCAAACACAACCTTGGCTTAGTCAAGGCTCTGCTTTCTTGAAGGATTCTGGACCAGATGCTCAACCAAACTTTCCATGGCCCCAAAAGATGTGAAAGTCAATCAATAAGTGTAGCTTTTTGCACTTTTCCCTGGAGAGCAGTGGCCACTTTCTCCTGCCATCTGTAGGTCGAAAGCCACTTAAAAGAATGTGGTAAGGTAAGCCTCACTCTGCCTTCCTCAGTTTTGACTGACCTGAGGTCAGTCATTTGACCTTTCTAAGCCTCAATTTCTTCATCTGTAACATGGAAATACCCACCTCCCAAGGGTAAGTGAGGGTCAAATGGGATCACTTCATAATTAGTTCTTAACAAACACTAGTTCCCTTTCCCCTTTCCCTTCTGACATATCTTTTCAAGGAACATAGATAAAAGGCCCCAGGAGATGAAAATGTTTATAAAAGGAATTGGTAAATGATAAGAGGACAGAAACAGTGCCAAACACTGCTGGTGCATGCCAAAGCCCTTCACAGATGCTGTATTGTGCCATTCTTGGGATGATTCTGGAGGGAAGATATCACCTAATCCTTATTGTAGTAAAATACACATGACATAAAATTTACCGTTCCACACCATTGTTAAGTGTACAGTTCGGTGGCATTAAGCATTCACGTTATTGTGCAACCATCACCACCATCCATCTCCAGAACTCTTTCCATCATGCAAAACTGAAACTCTATATCCATTCAACAATGACTCCCCATTTTCCCCTCCCCCCGGCCTTGGCAACCACCATTTTACTTTCTGCCTCTATGGATTTGATTACTCTAGGTACTTTGTGACTAGCTTATTTCACTTAGCATAATGCCCTCAAGGTTCACCCATGTTGGAGCATGTAGCAAAATTTCCTTCCTTTGGAAATGCTGACTAATATCCCATTGTGTGTACATAGCACATGTGTTTATCCATTCATCAGTCGATGGACACTTGGGTTTCTTCTACCTCTTGGCTTTTGTGAATAATGCTGGTATGAACATGGGTATGTAAATATTTCTTGGTGTCCATGCTTTTTATTCTTATGGTATATACCAGTGGTCTGCAAACTGCGGCTCGCAAGCCACATGTGGCTCTTTACCGCAGTTTGCTGACCACTGGTATATACCCAGAAAAGAAATTTGGTGGATTATATGGTAATCACATTCCTAGTTTTTTGAGGAATTATTATACTATCTACCAGAGTGTCTATTTTTACCTAATCCATTTTTAAAGGTGATATTTTTTTGAGGTTGCAAGGCTTGGGCAAGAGGCATGAGGCCCCACAGGGTAGGAAGTGACAGTTCAGATGCCAGTGGGGCCCAAAGTCCCCTCATTGTACAGAGCAGTGGTTCCCAAAATGTGGGCTCAGCCAGGAACTTCAGGAAATTGAGCCTACTTGTTAAGCGTACAGATTCCTGGACCCCCAAGTCTAGAGAAATAAAGTTACTAGGGACAAAATGGGGCGCGGGGAGTGGGAAGCGGGCGAGAAGGGGGGTCTGTAATTTCAAAACAACAACCAAAAACAAACCAAAGAAACCCAGGGTGTGTCTGGTGGGCAGCCCAGGTTTGATAACTTATTTATTATTGTGATAATTGTCATTGTTGTCCTTGTCTGTAAACAAAATCATTCTCAGCAGCATTCTTTACCCAGATCAGCTTACCGATTTGTAAACATGTGGCAACAGTGGGAATGTAAGCATTACCAGGAAATCTCAACCCTGGGTTTGCTCTTCGGCAATTGCTGTCTTTCAAAGGGCGACACATTTAGCATCCTAATCAACAAGGCATCCATCAGGCGCCTACCCAGGCCTTTCCTAGGTTCCTAACACTCATTAAGCAGCTCAAGCCATGTGTTCTTAAGTAAGTGTGTACAGAGGCAGGCCTTTGGCATTTTAATCTCATTAGTACATGGAAGCCCTAAGAAGCAGCAGCCTCAGCAGCCCTTCGCCTCTATGGAGTGAAATTCTCCAGAGCCTGAGACTGGCCCTCCATCCCCCTGCCATCACCCACCCATCCTCTCCAGCTCTGCATCCTCTCCTGGGCCCCGGGGAGTGAGTCTGGGAGATCAGAGCTTGAGGACTTCCAGGGTGCTGGTCGCAGATAACTGGATAAACCAGCCCAGGTAATCAGGCTGCCTGCAGCCCAGAACCGATATTGAATTATCTACCCTCCCCTGACTTGTTGAGTTGGCACTGGCCATAGGCACTGCTCCCTGAATGCAACAGTCTGGGTCCCCTCCCCCATCAGTACTCTTGATAGAAGCCAGACAGGCCGTGGGGCCTTGGGAAGGGAGCATCCACAGGCAACCTTCCCAGCACAAAGCCCTCATTGTGGGAGGAAGAAGGCACTGGGGAGGCGGAGGGAATGCTTATCTTTTGTCAAGTCAAGCCAGCTGAAGGGTCTCCAGCGAAAATAACTTTAAACACTAAAACATGGGGGAATATGCAAACTATGTGACTATGACCGTCTTCTTCCCTGGGGCAGAAAGAGCTGAGCTTTCTTTGCAAATGTCCATAGACACACACACACACACACACACACACACACACACACACATTAACACATATGCATAGTATGATTCTGCTCAAATAATGAGGCAAATGTAAAACAGAATCCTCCATCCGTCCAATCACTTCATTGAAACGTTAACTTAGTGTCTACCATGGCCCACGCATATGCTGGAGGAAGCAGCCATCATCTAGATCAGAGGGCTCTAACTGGAGGGGCATGTTGCTGCTTAAAAAACCTGGAGCCTGTATGTTGGCTCACCAAGCACCGTCTATAACTGAATCAATGTCAGACACAGCATATCTAGTGGCTGTTAGGATGAATACACATTGAGTTCAAACATCACCGAATCCACAGCAAGTTCCTGTCATTATGTATTTCCTCAGCCAATGAAAGCTGAGAGTATACTAGTAAGTACTAATCACTGGGAGATTTGGACATGCTCTCAACAACAAGAAGTGCAGACTCATCATACCTGGTTTCATGACTGGAGAGGACAGCAACCACAACCACAGTGAGTAACTAAATCACTTTCTAGGTGTCGGGGATTATTCTAAGTGCTTTATTTGTTAACCCCCACAAATCTATGAGCTGGACTTTGCCATTCTTCCATTTTGCAGATGGTAAGACTGACCACAATTTGCTCAAGGTCACATGCAGTAGGGACAAAGCTGGGATTCACTCGAAAAGTACAGCTGCTGAGTCAGTGTTTTAATTACCTTGTCATGGTGGGCAGGCTCATTCCCTCCAAACACTCTCATTTTTAAGATGTAAAGAGGCCATGGACTGTGCTCAGAGTCACCTGGCGAATGCTTGAGGGAGCTGGGTAAGAACTCAGCTTTCCTGTTCTTATTCTAGTCAGGGTGAGGTTTAACTAACCCAGACTTCACCCCAAAGTTAAAATCAAAATCATGTGGGCTTGGGACAAAGGAAAGGCATAGACATTCTAAAGCTCAAAGTAAAACAAACGCTGTCTTCTTCTACAATCTAGAGTAGAGCTTCCTTTTCCTGGGTTATTATTTTGTCTAGGATTCCTTGGGAGAAATTCTTGACACCTGGGAAGGGAAGCGTAGGTTGTGTTGAAGGTACTGGGGACACACAGCTCCTAGATCCATTATTTCAGGCATAAAACAGCCCAGCTCTTTCCTGGCTTAAACAGACATCATTTCTCTCTGATTAGCATCTCACAGCCAGGAAACCCTAGGAATGAGGGTTTCCCTCTGATCAAGTGGTGCCCAATTACCTCCCAATGACTTGTCCCCGGTTGCTGGGCCAGACTGAGAGGTTGGCTCAGGAAGTCACCGTTTGTTGGACAACAGGTTCTGGGGAGGCAGCAGGTGGCAACAGAAAGAGTTTGGAGTCTGTTAATCTTGGATGGGCATTCTGGACACACTGGCTGTGTGACCATGGACAAGTTTCCTAGCTACTCTGGGCACCAGTTTCTGAATCTATAAATTGAGGGTAATACCTTCCTTGTTTATGAGTCAAGATATGCAAATTACTTGGCACAGTTTTGCTCTGAAACATGATACTATACGAACAGATCAGTGTTTCCCAAGCCTTTTATTGTAGAAGAACCACTTCTTTTTTCCTAAAGAACATTTAAAGTAAAATTCTAATGTCTCAGAGATAAGATAGCCTCTGGGTCAGTGAGGGGTTGGGGGCTTACAGTCCTGCTATTTTGCTTCCTTTCCTCCCACAGTGACCTGAGGTTCTTCTAGGGAACACAATTTGACTAGGTAACCACCAGTCCCCTTTCAACTGCAATTAAGGAAAAAAAAGAAAGGAGAAAAGAAAGTGAGGGAGGAAGGAAGAAGAGAAAAGGATACTCTTGTCTGTCCTTAACCAGGAGGAGAACTAACTGGTCAAGCACCATTACCAAGATGAACTTGGTTTCCACCCTCATAGGCATACACAGAGAGAAGTCAGACCAGGAACAAGTAACTTAAAGATTAAAAGGCAATTAAAAAAAAAAGGTAGGGCGGGTTCCCTGGCAGTTTGCCTCAGTGGTTAAAGCATTGTCCCCAAGACCAAAAGGTCGAGGGTTTGATCCCGGTCAAGGGCACATACCTCAGGTGCAGGCTCCATCCCTGGCCCAGTTGGGTCATGTGTGGGAGGCAACCAATCAATGTTTCTCTCACATCAATGTCTCTCTCTTTCTCTTCACCCTCCCCTCCACTCTCTCTAAATAAATAAATAAATAAATGGGAAAAATACCCTTAGGTGAGGATTAAAATAAAAGGGGGGCGGGGTCTGTGGGAACACAAAGCAGGGGTTCTGATTTATTAGTCAGGGGATCAGGGGAGTTGGGGCCTGGAAGATGAGAGAAGATGGCTGCTGGGACCAGCTGAATAGCGATAGTACAGGGAGAAGATTTTGGACTCGGGAGGTTTGGGCTTGGTGACCGATGAGACACAGGGCCATGATAGAGAAAGAGCTCTCAAAAATGACACCCAGGCTGCTGGCCTAGAAGCCAAATGTGAAACTGAGAGAAGCAGGTGCAAAGAACAAGATTCTGCCTGCTCCATTGTCAGCATTGCACCGGATCCAATGGGGCACCCCTTACCTACGGCTCACCCAGTGGCCGGTCCTCCCAGGGAGGCAGAGGCAGGAGGAGCTGACTGCCGCCACAACCCACGACAAGCACTAAGGTCGGGAGAACTCTCTGTGGCCCACAAAAACCTCTGCAGGCAGAAGCAATGCTGCAAAGCACATTGGCTGCCTGCAGTACATCAATAATAGATGTGCTGGGCTCCCTGGGAAATATTCACCCAGCTGAAGCAGTGGAGCTCCAATACCCGGGAACGGAACCTGAGCCTTACCTCAAACAGCCCTGACTACTGAAAAGGAAGCAGCCGCATCCCCGCTCTTCCCGATGCCGGTGGGAAGATAGTGCAGGCAGCCTTACTCAGGAGCATGAGGATCGCGGTCAGCTGGGAAACACTGGGAAGGTAACCACATGAAGCCGCCAACAAATGCTGGTGCTTATGTGGTGCTTACCACCTGCCGGCCCCTCTGAGGACCCTGCCTGTATTAACACTGAATCCCGGTGCTATGAAGCTGGGCACTATATTTAGGTCCATTTTACAGATGATGGTGCTGAGACAGGGACATGTCAAGGCAACTTGTCCAAGGAACGAGCTAGGATGTGATAGAGCTGGGATTCAAATCCAGGCACTCTGGCTCCATTGCGTGTGACCTCAAACCACTTTGCCTTTGCTACCTCCCATTGCCTTTTCCAGAACAGTCAAGGGAGGGGGCAAGTAGGAGAAAAGAGGGCCTACGCTGATCTGCCAGAGCCACACTTGCACGGGGCCAACGCTGTGTGTACTCTCTGCCTCCAGCCTCCGCTGAGCATCCTGGACTCTTCTCACCAGCAAGTACAGTAGCCATTCCTTCATTATTAATTATTTACTGAGCACGTATTGGGGCCAGCCCCTGAGCATGCATTTGGGCCTCACAGAATACGCACAAAACCTACCTCCCTCCCTCTGGCAGGCAGGGCCCCATTCTTCTTCCTCAGAGCTACCAACCAGCCTCAGGCCACTCTCTAGGATAGTTTAAAAAAAAATAATAAGTTCTGAGAAGCAGAGGGATTAATAGACATGCAAATAAGTTTGGGAAAAACCTTAGGCTAGAACCTTCACTGCAGGACTTCTCAGAGCCTTTAGAGTGCTAGTGGCAGTGGTATCCACCAATACTTCTCAGATCACGCAAAAGGAAACCCTCTTCCTTAAAACAATTTTTCGTAGGCAGATGTGTCCCAGAACAAGGTTTGGGACAATTTATCCTAGGATAACAAGTGCTAGGTCAAAACATTTTTTGGAATTAGATTTCAAATTTTTAAATTTAAAAGTAAATCTTAACTTGTCACTTTATGTTTAAAATTTAGAAGCCATAGAAGCAGTAAGAATCTACTCTGTCAAATTTGGGCCCAACTGTGACCCGTCCGGCCACTGGCAGGACAGGGAGGCTGGGGGCTCTGGTCTTACTCATCACTCCAGCTCCACCCTCAGCCAGGCCTGGATCAGAGCGGTTCTCTCTCTGAGAGTTGTTTTTAAGGACAGCACAGTGAGTGCGGTAAATAAAACCCTAGCACTGCACTGGCATGCAGAGCTGTGTCTGCCTCTCTTATCTGTCTCCATGGCTACAGCCATTCCCCACCCAAAGGAATCTCTGGCAATGTTTTCTGCCCACCCCCTACACACTTGCTTGTCTGGGTGCAGAGCAGGCCGTTCCCCACCTGTCCCCGTCCACCTCTCTGGATCCTCTCCTGCTCTCCATCTACTTTCCCTCACCTTGAACCTGCAGAACCTCAGGCAGTTTCCAGAGGCAACAGGGCTTCTTTCAAAAAAGGGCCCCGCCTGCTGAGTTCTCAGCAATCTGACCTGCTGGTTTCCCTTTCTCTTTTCTTTTTTTAATATATATTATTGATTTCAGAGAGGAAGGGAGAGGGAGAGAAATAGAAACATCAATGATGAGAGAGAATCACTGATCGGCTGCCTCCTGCACGCCCCCTACTGGGGATGGAACCCACAACCTGGGCATGTGCCTTGATCAGGAATCCAACCATGATCTCCTGGGTCATAGTGTCGATGCTCAACCACTGAGCCATGCTGGCTGGGCTGGTTTCCCTTTCTTTAATTCTTAGCACAAACCTCTTGGCCTTTATGAAACTGTCTCCGAGGCTGCCCTGGCTCCCCACCCCCAAGGTTGGGCTAGATGCCCCTCCTGGGGGCCTGGGCTATAACATCCTGAACCATAGGGTCTCCCTGTGGTGGACATGTGTCCTGAGCGAAGACGCCTCTTGTATTTTGTGCTGCTGGCTAAAGTCAAAATAGTGAGACGCCACTGCTGTTATGTAACCCGCCTATTTAAGCTGGTTCCAGGCCCTGTGTGAGCCTTTTAAACCCCATAGGACAGTCGCCTGCACTGTGCAGCTCTGCCCGGCAGGGACAGCTGCTGCCTGCTGTCCTTGTGCCTCAGAGGCTGGCAGCCCTGGCTCCCGCAGGAGAGGTCGGCTGAAGGGATTCACATTTTTGCAACAAGATAAAAGCACAAGGCCAGAACCAAAGCATGCCTTGTTGGATCTTCCTCTCCCAGTGTGTTTTCTTCACAGTTTTCTAACTTCTACAACCATAAAATAGCTTTGGCACGACAGTCGTTTCGCACAAACGAAAACACGATTGAGTGTGAGGTGCTTCAGGAGCTCTGGGGGAAGCGGATCAGGCAGAAGAGGCAGGAAGGAGGAGGGAGGGGCCCGGGGAGCTGGAGCCAGGCCCCTGCAGAGGTGTCTGGGCCTCCCACTGAACCTGTCTGTGGGTGGAAAAACAATCGCTCCCCTTGGACCAAAAGCACAGGCTGCCTCCCAGAGATTAAGATGCCAGAGGAAGCCTACTCAACCGAATGCGCCATTCAGCTCATCGAGGTTGGCAACAGGAAGACACAGAATCGGCAGGAGACCTAGAGTCTTCTTCCCAGCTCTGCTCCTAAGCCCCCTTCTCTGGGCCTCAGATTCCTCATCTTCAAATGGGAGGCTTAGATTGAATCAGTGGCTCTCAAGTTTTTGGACTCTGACTCATACATAGCACAGATGTAACTCAAGTCTCACTTCACAATGCTTACCCTTGCTATTCTTTTTACTCATTAAAATTATATATATATATATATATATATATATATATATATATATATATATATATATATATATATATTAGAGTGAAAGGGAGAAGAGAGAGAGATAGAAGCATCAATGATGAGAGAGAGAATCATTGATCTGCTGTCTCCTGCATGCCCCACGCTGGGGATCGAGCCCACAACTGGGCATGTGCCCGGACTGGGAATGGAACCGTAACCTTATGGTTCATAGGTCAATGCTCAACCACTGAGCCATGCCGGTTGGGCTCTTTTTATTCATTTTATAAACTTTTATTGAAGCAGGACATTAGAGTGTACATGTCATAAATGAGGAGTTTGATAAATCTTGACAAATTGAAAACCAGCTCTCAGATCAAAGGACAGAGCCCTACCAGTACCTTGATGGCCCCTCCCATTCTCTCCTAGGTACCCACTCATCTCCAAGGGCAACCATTACCCTGACTTCTAACAGCATAGGTTAGTTTTGTCTGTTTTTGACTTTACATAAATAGTTATAAAGTTTCTTCATGCCTGGCTTTTTTCTTTCAACAGTCTGTTTGTGAGGGTCACTGATATTGCGGTGTGCAGTATTTCAATGGGTGGGTGTACCACAACTTGTCTATTCTACTGCCGATGGCCAGGCGTTTTGGAAGACATGTGTGTGCCTGTATCATGGGTGTCTATCTGGGAATGGAATTGCTGGTATGCATATGCTGAGCTTTAGTTGATGCTGCCAGACAGTTTTCCTAAGTCATGATACCAAATTATACTTCAACTTACAATGTATGAGAGTCCCAGCTGCTTCACATCTTTGCCAACACTAGGTATTGTCCATCTTTTTCATTTACCAGTAGCCATTCTCATGGGTGTGTAGTGGCATTTCAATGTGGGTTTCATTTGCAATTCTCTGATAACTAATGTTTTCATATGTTTATTGGCTATTTGGATATCACATTTGTGAAGTAACTGTTTGAGCTTTTCACCCATTTTTCTATTTGATTACCTTTTCCTTACTGATTTGTAGGAATTTCCTTTTCTTTTTTTTTTTTAATATATATATATATATATATATATATATATATATATATATATATGTGTGTGTGTGTGTATGTGTGTGCGTGTGTGTTATGAAACCTTTGTTGAATATATATAATATAACTATCTTTTTAAAAACATATATATTTTATTGATTTCAGAGAGGAAGAGAGAGGGAAAAAGAGATAGAAACATCAATGATGACAGAGAATCATTGATTGGCTGCCTCTTGCACCCCCCCCACTGGGGATGGAGACCACAACCTGGGCATGTGCCCTGACTAGGAAAACAACCATGACCTCCTGTTTCATGGGTTGACGCTCAATCATGAGCCTCACTGGCTGGGCGGATGCCTCTTTTAAGGAGACATGTACAGTATTAGAAAGAAGGTAAATAGGGCAGGGACTGCTCTTGAAATCAAATTATGAAAAGGTATCAGAGGAACAAAGAATAAGAAAAAAAAATCTCAAAAAGAGACCTGGTCTCTGTCTTCAGCCATGTTTAGGGCTGTCTAATGAAGAAGAAAGAGTCTTGGCAAGATGTGAGGGGAAGTGGATTTCAAATCCTGAACATGGGAGATCTCTACAAAAATCCTTAATGTGGGGAGAGACCAAGATTCTCATCAACCCCTGGATGTTTCCAAGCACAGGCAAAGTATCTATAATCTCCATTTATCTATCCATCCATCCATCCATCCATCCATCCATTGAATGGTCCATGCCACTAAGACCCTGAAAGATTCTGAAAGACCCTGAAAGATTCTAAGATTCCACAAGCTTTGAAATGTACTAAAATCTTATAGGGAAGACAAGCAGTAATCTTATACTCTCTGCTCATTGTTCTTAGGAGGGAGATGCATTATAAAATAAGTAGAGATAAAGCCTACCTATTAATGCATGTTTAAGAAGAAGGCAGAGAAAAAAAAAGCACCCATAACATTAACTTAGATCAGGAATACTTTCTGACGTGTAAAAAAAAATCAACTCACTTTTCTTTAAATCTTCTTAAAAGGGTCTAAGAATAGTCCTTCAAATAATCCTTGAAGTATGCAATTTTAATTTGGACACATGGTAATTTCAGTCTACCTGTTGAAAGAGACAAGAGAGAAATCAGTCACTTTTGATGAGATGCTGTTCAGACAAGATTCAGAGAAGAATCAGGCAGCGGGAGGCTAGAGGAGGGGCTGGCAGCAGCAGCAGCGGCAGCTTTGTCCCCAGGCCAAAGACTGGACTCTGAACCCTCAGAGAAAAGGCAGCTAAGGGAGTGATCACAGTACCTGGCACCTAGCAAATGCTCAATAAGCATTTAATGAATGAATAAGAAACGATGGATCAATAACTGAGGGAGACTTCTCATCAACCTTTGATACAGGCAGCTACGCTATAGGCTCTTCTATTTGCCTCTTACAGAGAAACAATTTCTAGGCACTGCGCATATTATGAAAAGTGGCACGGGGAAATGTTCAGGATGCAGTGGAGAGAGGGAGGGTTTTGGAACCAGCTACATCTATGTTCAAATCCTAGATCTTCCACTAACACCTGCACAACCCTGTGCTAGCTTATTTACTTTTGGTTACTGTTCTTCTCCAGTTGGATATGCAGCCCACTCATTAATTAGCTGCCCTTTTTCTTTTCTAATACTAGCATTTAAGGTCATCAATTTCCCTTAAGTGCTGTTTTGGCTACATTCCACAACTTTAATATTTGCTATTTTTATTATTAAATTTTAAGTGTTTTGTAATTTCTATTATCATTTCTTTTTTGATCCATGAGTTAGTTAGAAATGTTTTTGTAAGAGAGTCTCTCTCTCTCTCTCTCTCTCTCTCTCTCTCTCTATATATATATATATATATATATATATAATCTTTCTCGTACTGATTTCTACCTTAACTGATTTCTACCTTAAGTCACTGTGATGTGAGAATGTGGTCTGTTGGATACTGATCCCTTGAAATTTACTAGTATTAACATATTTTATAGTCTAAGATGCAGTCAATTGTTGTGCTTGCTTCACTGTACTTGGAAAGAATGTGCCTAGTTTTTTTTAACCCTGCCCCCCACCCCCCTCACCTCCACTTCCCTATCTGTTAAAAGGTATATGAGTAATACATGTGAGTTCCCTCTGCCATTTAGAATGACATTTGCTGATGCAGAGGCTGTGCAGACAAAAACAGAGAGAGGTGTACAAGAAAGAGAGTTGGCTGTGCTATTTCTTGCTTATAACAATCCTACATAATAAAAGCCTAATATGCAAATCGACTGACGGGCGGAATGACCTTCCTGAACGACCAGTGGGTGGGGGCGGGGCCTTGGGGCCGAGAGGCAGCCAGGGCTGCGAAGGCCTACCCTTGCACGAATTTCGTGCATCGGGCCTCTAGTATTAATAATAATGCCCTAAATTTATAAAGCATTCAAAAGTTTCCAAAGGATGACCACATGCGCTGGTTGGTTTCTTGCACTCAATGAACCCATGAGAGTCACCCAGACAAGCAGAGGTGAGGACCCACAGGGAGAAGGGATGTGCAACCGTTGGTGTGGTTACTTTCTCGGTTCTCTGAGTCAGAGCCCCAGGTTCCTCCTTGACTTCTTCCCCCTCACCCCTCACATCTGTTCACTTCAGTCTACTTACTGTCTTACAAATCCATCCTCATTATCCCCCTCAGTCACCCTACATCATTTTCTACCTGCTTTATTCCAACAGATTATTAAATTCCTACTCTTTTAAAAATACAACTAGAAGGAATAGATCCAGACAAGAATTTCTTGGCAGTCCCGATTCCCAAAATTGAGCTGAGTATACGTATAGGTGCCAAAATATCAGAGTCTTGAAGGAAAAGTGATGTTTATGTCTATCAAATGGAGGCATGGGCTTAGAAAGGTAGAGACACGCTGCACTAATTGAGTTCAAATAACCTTCATCTAACCAAGCTCTTCCCATGACCTTGTCCTCAAGGCACCCTCAGCCTTTTTCTTCTCAGAGAGAATTCCTGAGTCATCTAAACCTCCACCTCCTCCAGTGCCACGCCCCCACCAATCACTGCTGTGTGGCTCTCAGAATGTCTTTTGAAGATCATGATGACGTTGTCATTGCAAATCCCAGCACCTTCCCAGCCTGCGCCACAGGATCACAGCCTCCTCTGGAAGCTCGCCTCAGTGGCTGGAAATCCAATCTCTCCTGGCTCCCCTTTTTTTCCCTCCAAGGACTTTCTCTGTCTCTTTTGCTGGTTCCTTTTCTCGGCCTCATCCTTAAGTGAGAAAGCATAAAGAGCCCCCTTTTCTCTCCCTCCTTAAATTCTATTATTTAAACTGGCATTTTCATAATTCAATTAGAACTGTTTCAATGAAATAGGCATCATAAACTACCATTTATTAAGTGTACATTAATCGCTGTGCTAAACTTTATTTCACTACAACCACATGAGGTGGGTATGATTAATAGTCCTATTTTGCAGATGAGAAAGGAGAAACTGAGAAAAGACATGTCATTTACCCAAGATCACTCAGCTATTCTGTGGCAGAGCTGGGACTCCAGCCACAATCTGTCTGGTTCAAAGCCTGTGCTCTCAGTCCCATCATTTACTTATCTCACCTCCTAAACCCTAACCTCTCTGACTCACAATTCTCCCACAAGGTCATGGATTTCATGCTTCCATCTTTTTTTTGTTGGTTAATCCTCATGGAGGATATTTTTTCCACTGATTTTTAGAGAGAGTGGAAGGGAGGGGGAGAGACAGAGAGAGAGCGAAACGTCAGTGTGAGAAAGACACATCGATTGGTTGCCTTCTGCACGCATCCAAACTGAGCTAGGGACTGAGTCTGCAACCAAGTTATGTGCTTTTGACCAGGAATCAAATCTGAGACCCTTCAGTCTTCTGGCCAATGCTCTAACCACTGAGCAAAACCGGCTAGGGCCATTTTGTTCCCCTCTTAATGAAAGGTCTTTATTGCTGGAAGCTAAGTCCAGCAGGTCATAATTGTGCAAGAAGTTCATCAGAAGGCTGATGAACCTTGGGGCTTCAGCAGGGCTGAAGATCTGCATGTTATTGCCTGCTGCCAGATAGCTGAGGGCAGTTCCCCCAACCTGATAATACTTTACTGTTTACCAAACCTTACCTTTGATATGTATATCTTCTTTGCTATAGGGCAAAATGTGGGAATAAAAAGCCAGGGGTCCAGAGATTCAGAGAGCTTAGTCACTAGAGCTAAGCCTCCCCTGGCTCCCCTGTGCCTCCCAAATTCATATTTCTTGTCTAGTCTCTTCATTCATTTATGCACAGCCCTTCTCCAGATTCCTGAACCCTTGTAGATGTGGAAAAGACCCGGCACTTTATCTGAACTGTGTGCCGAGAAAATTGTATTCATTGTTCCAGGCCCAGCTCTAATGTCCCTCTTTCATATAGCTACTTACAAGCCCAGCCAGGTGAACTGTTACCATCTCCTTGCAGGTACAAAGACATCAGATCATCCATCCATCCATCTACCAGAGAATTACACAGCAAAAGGCTGCTGATCCAGAAATCTACACACTAGAAACATCCAAACAAAGAAATTGTTTTGAGGATCTTTTTATGCTCCCCCGTTTGAAAAAATACATTATCCTTTTGTCAGAATTGAAGAAAATTTGGCAGAGGCTGTGATGTGTGGAAGGAATGTGGTCTGCTAGGCATTTGTGAAAGCTGACTGGTCGGGACGGCCACCCTGGGATCTGGCCAGGGAGGTTTCCAAGGTTACCAAACCAGGTCTGTCCGATTTCCCTTCCCCAAACCCCACATTTGTACATCCTAGTTACACATCAAGCTGGCTCAAATGCCTCTCTAACCTGTAAGCTTTACCTGATTTTCCTCCCCAACAGGCATAAAGGAACCTGGACCTTTCCCCCCGCCCCCCGCACCCCGGCCCCAGCTGCCCGGAGTGTATCTGTGATATATCTCTGATGGCGCTCAGCATTTTTATCATCCATGGATAAACATTTCAAAAAGCAGGTCGCATATCCATTTCATGCTCTACCTCCCCTTCTGGCCTCCTGGGGGCTGGGAGTTGCATCCACTTCCACCTTTGTGGTGTTTTCAGAACCAAGCCCGGTGTCTGGCACACAGACGTCCGTGACTGACTGACCTACTATGACAATGGTCATGAATGGGGGAAGTTGTCCAAAAAGCACTCAAATGCAAACGCCTAGCAGTGTGTGCTGCACATCCAGCTGCTCAATAAATATGACATCTACCTCTCTCCACCCACCAAGAAAATAAGTATCAGAAAAGGGGAAGCATGAACCCTGGGGCAGAGGTTGCCAAAGGCCTGTGTTCCACGTTTCAGAAGTATGTTGAGGTGGCAGGTTTTTTTGTTTGTTTGTTTTTTTAATATACTCTATTGATTTCAGAGAGGAAGGGAGAGGAAGAGAGAGATAGAAACATCAATGAAGAGAGATAATCATTGATTGGCTGCCTCCTGAAGCCCCAGACTGGGGATTGAGCCCACAACCGGGGCATGTGCCCTGACTGGGAATCGAACCAGGACCTCCTGGTTCATAGGTTGACACTCAACCATTGAGCCATGCTGAGATGGTAGCTCTTGACATTCTGCAGGATGAACTAGGCAGCAGGAAGAGACCATGATTAGGCACATTCTGGTGTCCATAGTCAGGAAATGAGAGCTAGAGCTTTGAAGGTAGCCAGGGCTTCAAATCCACCACACAACTATCTGCTTTACAGAGGAGGCCAGAGGGTTAAGCACTCTGTCCCCGTCACAGGGCAAGGGCTGTGCAGATGCACTTTTCTTGTCTCCATGTCCCCTTCCTCCCCCCGACCCCAACTTGCAAATGAAGCCTCTAGCCTCTAGGAAACTGAGTGCTCTCTGAAAGGCTAAAAATAAACTCCCAGAAACTTCATGTAGATACAGCCCGGCTGCAATTTACAGCATCTAGAACTTCAGCATGGTATAATTAGCCAATGGATTACAATAATTTATTTTTGGTTTAAACACTCAAATGAACACGACCTTCCAGTGGAATTGGAAAATAAGACGCTGGGAGCCAGCCACATTCCTCTGGTCCCTGTCGATGCCACCGTTTTAATGCTGGCTGGCATCCCTCTGGTGTCTCCTGGACCGGCCCCAGAGAAGGGACTGCAACTCTGAGCTCTGGGCGTCCTGGGTAGAATGACCTCTGGGAATCATGACTCCAAAAGAGTCCCGGCTCACACCTCCAGTGACCAGGAACACATCTGAAATCACCATTCCGAAGAGCAGGAAGTAGCAAAGGCAGGGGAACATCGGTTGTGATGTCTCTGAGCAGCCAGTATCAAAGGATGGAACTGAAAGAGACACTGTCCTGCAGCTGAAAGAAGACTGGACAGGGGTCAGAGAGAGCCTCTTCTTGGGTTTTGTTTTATGTGCTCCACGAATAACCACCACTTCAATTCCCTTCTGTAAGGTGTTGATAAATAAGTGACTACCTCACAAGATGAAGTGAGAAAAGGGTTTTGTAAGGGAATGCTAGTGGTTCTTTTTGAGTGAATGAATTTCCAAAGTCACTCTTTCTGACGGAGAAGCTTTTTAACCAAAGCACGCTGGAGAGAACACTGTAGTAGGGAGCCAGGGGTGGGGCAGGGGGAACCTGGAACATCGCCTCCCCCAGTTTCTGTCTATAGAGTCCAGCAGAGGCACATCCATTCACTTTTTGTGAGATCTCTTTGCAGAGCAGTCTGGAGCCAAGGAGCAGGGATCCTGACTCAGGCAAGGAACACACACAACTTGCCTCTTCACTCCTGCACTGCACCAAACCAGCCAAACATCCACTAGAACGTCCACTGATGTGGAAGGTGGGGATGGTGGCCAGGCAGTGCCAGAACCAAAGCAGTGTGTCCCCCAGTGGAAGGCAGGGGGCATGGGCACTTACTGAGCAGGTGTCAGGCACAGCGCTGGGCCCTTTCTCAGTGGAGTTCCTCTCCAGACCCTGAGGTTTCACTGCCATTTGTCACATTGTGCCATTGCTTGCCCCTGAGCAGGAAGACCTGAACCCTCGTCCCCACTCTTTCCATTCTTAGTGATCATTTTGGAGGAACTTCAGTGTTCTTATCTGTTGGGTTGGGATATGCACCCTAAACTTGACTGCTTCCCCTGATGCTTTCAGACAGAAAAAAAAGAGGGAATGTGAACAACTCTGGGAACTGTGCCAAATATGGAAGACCATGTCACTCTTAAAAAAAATACACACACACACAAACACACACACACACACAAACACACTAGAGGCCTGATGTACAAAATTCGTGCAAGAGTAGGCCTTTCTTCCTCTGGCTGCTGGCACTGGCTTCCCTCTGGCACCCGGGACCCTAGCTTCACTTCAGCCGCCTGCAGGCACCTGGGACCTGGGCTTTGCTCCAGCCTGGCTTCATCTGGAATGACGTCTGGTCTAATTAGCATATTACCCTTTTATTATTATAGATATATAGATTTCATAGAGGAAAGGAGAAGGAAAGATAGAAACATCAATAATGAGAGAGAATCATTGATTGCCTCCTGCACGACCCCACTAGGGATAGAGCCCGCAACCCAGGCATGTGTCCTGACCAGGAATCAAACCATGACCTCCTGGTTCATAGGTCGATGCTTAACCACTGAGTCACACCAGCTGAGCCCATGTCACTCTTGTTCAAGCCCCTCAAGAGCTTCCTACTGCCCTTCACTAAACATGAGATTTCTACTTTGCTCCCAGCCGACCTCACAAAATGTATCTTCCTGCCTGTCCCCCTTGTTCCTGAGCTCCCTTCAAACCAGTTCTCTTTCAGGCCATTACACTCAGGGAGCAAATGCTGTAGGTCTCAGCATAGATGTGGAGTTGCTGCCTGGGGAGGGCTTCCTTAGCCCCTCAGGCCAGGGCAGCTTCCTGCCCTATACATTCCCCAGGGAGCATGCCATTACCTACTCCTTTGAAGGACTCTGATTAATCTCTATCTCCCCAACTAGACTGGAGCAGAGCCCACATTTCTCTTGTTCACCAGGATGGCCTTGCACGATTCTTCAGGGGACTTGACATACAGTGGTCACTCAATTGATCCTTATTTGCTTTGCTCACAGATGTATCCCCAGCAAGGAATGAATAGCAGAGAGTAAGTGCTCAATAAATGCTTGTGGGATGAAATCCCATGTAGAGATTTGCTAGGAGGGGTGTATATCAGAGGGTTACAGTCACAGACGCTGGAGCCAGAACACCCGGTTGGAGCCTGGCAGCCTCACTCAGCGCTGCATTACTCTGGGCCAGCGACTTCACTCCTCTGTGCCTCAGTTTCTTCATTGATACAGAAAGGGAAAATAATTGTGCCTACCTTCTAGAGTTGTTGTGAAGACTAACTAATATATTTCACGTTCTTGGAATAAGGCCAGGCAGGTGGTGGGTGCTGTGTAAATGTAGCCATTCTCCCTATGAGGATCACTCCTCATCCTCGTCCCCAACTCAGTTCACATTCCTCCTCTTTTCTGAAGCCGGTCCGGCTTGGTCCTCCGCCTCTGGTCTCCTGGCTCTCACTGACTCTCCTTTCATTGGAGGCAACACTTGCCACTGTGACTGAACTGTTATTCAAGGGAAGAACTCATCTCTGCTGAGGGACCACAACAGACCAGAGGAAGGCCTGGGACTCAGAAATGGGAGAGAAGTGGATGATGGGTAAATGGAGGGGGCATGCAGCGGGGGCTCCTCAGGGACCTGCTTGAAGCCCATTGGAGCTTCTGAAGCCTTCAAACCTGTTTATGGGGGCAAAGCTTCGGCCTTGGGTACCTGCTTCATGGGGGACGAAATGCCCTCTGCGGCAGTGTGTGAAATGGATGGTGAGCCATTACGATGTAAATTGCAGCTGTCACAGTCCACAGAGCCACGTTCAGGTTAATATGGGTACTTAAGAATGCTATTTCCTCATATTAGCCCTGGAGCAAAGGCGACCTACCCAGATGGACTCCAGGGTGCTCCAGAAACCACCACTTTTTTCTTTCATGATATTTGATATTAAAATAATAGATGGTGTTTGTTTCCAAGTAGAGTTCACTAACTTGCCTCCTTCTTTGACTCCCTTCCTCCTTCCTACTCTAAGAACATCTTGGCCTTAACTGTCTTCTTGAAATCTTGGACATGAGTATGCAGGGGTGCAGGAGGCACACCCGAGTTTCTGAACGTGCCTCCTGACTGGGTGCCCGGACTCCCCTCGCTCCTTTCCATCTGCCACCTCCCCACAACTCTCAGCCAACCCATCCTACCTATGTTGCCTGCCAGAGGAGTCATTTAACTCCACAAATGTTTACATTTTTAAGTGCTTCTAAGTTCTTCCATGCAAGAGGAGAGGTTTAGTTAGGTGAAGAGTGTAGGCAACTGTGACGGCAGAAACAAGGGCTGCCTCAAGGCACTCACCTGCCCAGGAACAGGGCCAGGTGGTGTGTGGTGCACAGAGAGAAGGGCCTGGGCCTGAGCTCTGGCTCCACTTTACTGGCCCTGGCGGAAGGGACTTGAGTCTGCCCTGCAGGCCCGGAATGTAGGAGCTGTGACCTAGCATGGCTGACCCTCATCTTGAGCCTTCAGTCCAGTTCGGCCCTCCAATTCCAGTCTTGCTGCCAATCCTACCTATCCAGAAGAGTAATTCAGCGACTGGTTTGTTCATTCATTCACTCCACTACTTATTCTATTACTTATTCATCTCTTTACTCATTTACGATTACTCACTCATTCACATTCATTTCCTCAAATTTCCACTTACTCATTTATGCAAAATCACACTTATTCACTCATTCATTCATTCATTCACTGATTAACTTCTTTATTTAATTTATTCACTTATTCACTTACTCATTTGTTATTTCATTGACTCATCATTAACTCACTCCTTCATTTACTCTTTTGCTCACTCTTTCCTTCATTCACTCACTTATCCATTCACTCACTCCCTTCATGCACTGGCTCACTCAGTCCCTCAGCCCCCACCTACCCGCGCTCCTTCCTGTCCCCAGCACAGCACCCTACCAGGAAGAAGAGCCTGCATCGTGGCGGGTCCATTAGTCCTCGCTCCCAGAACATTTTCTTCCATTTTAACTTCCAGCCTGCTGAACTGTGGAGCCTGCATCCTGGTGTGCGGAGGATATGCTCTCCGCTCAGGAGCAGATGTTCTTGTAATTACTGTTTTGACTTTCACCCTCTAATGCCAGAAAATTCTTTCCATAAACTCCTCCAGCATGCGGCGAGGCAAACACTCAGCCTGAGCAGAGTGCATAGTGCCTGGGACTTCAGATTCCAGAACCTTCCGATTCCTAGCAGCCAGAGCTGGAGGGGACTTGGGCAGCTGCCCTCCTGCGGGGCTTTGTAACCTGGGGTCTGGGGATAAGCTGGAGAGAGAGGAAGGACTGGAGAGCCATAGACTTGGTGAGCCAGGTTAAGGAGTGTGAAAGGAGTGGCCCATCTCAGGGTTATGGAGTCAGAATCCATCTGGACTTTGGTAACTGTGATGACAGGTTTCAGGGTCAAGGGAAAATGCAGAGATCTACTGGACATTGTTAGCAATGTCAATGGTAGAAGATCAAAATCACAATTTTATGACCACCTACCCTGTGCCAGGTACTTCCCATACTTTATGGTACTTGTTCTTTAATGATCCATCTGCTTGTCTTTCAGAAACAGAATCCCCTGCTTTTTAGCTGGTCACATGACCTCTCAGCAAAAGATTGGTTTTCCCAGAGTCCCTTGCAGCATGGTGTAACTGATAAGTTCTAATCAATGTGTGTGAGCAAACGTAGTACATGCAACTTCTTGGTTGTGCCTTTAGAAGTAAGCTGGATGAATACTGGAGCTATGAGCTAGCATGCTGACCCTGACCTTGGGCCTCCAGCTAGATCAGGCACCAGCAGGCCCTACAATTCCAGTCCTGCTGCCAATCCTATCTTCCCAGGAGAGTGATTCAGCTGCTGGTTTGCTCATCCATTGATTCAATCACTTGTTCCATTACTTATTCATCTCTTTACTCATTTACAATTATTTACTCCTTCATTCACATCCATTTCCTCAAATTTCCACTTATTCATTTACTTAGAATCACACACTTTCATTCATTAATTCACTCATTGCTTAACTTCTTCATTACTCACTTATTCACCACATCCTCTTTCACCACCCACAGGCCACAGCAAGGCCCCCTCTGGTGAGCCATCTATGCCTTAGGGCTGAGGGCACAGCAGCACAAGGGTACAGGAGAAGCTTCTATCCCTGCAGAGCCTTGGGAAGCAAAACCTCTCCATCCCCCCAGCTGAGATTTTATGTGCAAGAGAAACAAGCATCTGCTGTGCTTTGTTCACCGCTGTTTTGATCTCTGTGAAGTCAGCCAAGCCCGTATCTGCTAACACCGGAGGCATCTTCAGCATCATGTTTCCTTACAGAGACACTTCCTTTAGGAACACGCTTGGCATCTCTGGCTCCCTCCTTTAATATTCTCTGTCACGGTTGAATTGTGTCCCCTCAAAATTCTTGTTTGCCAGGACCCTCAGAATGTGACTTCATTTGGAACTGGAATCTTTGCAGAAGTAATTCAAGTAAAGGTCTAGATGAGATCATTTGGGAGGAGGATAGTCCCTAAATCCAAAGAGAATACTCTAATACAGTGGTCGGCAAACTGCGGCCCCTTGAGTGTGGCTCTTCCACAAAATACCACGTGTGGGCGTGCACGTACAGTGCGATTGAAACTTCGTGGCCACACTCAACGGGCCAAAGAGCCACATGTGGCTCGCGAGCTGCAGTTTGCCAACCACTGTCCTAATCCAAGACAGAAAAGAACGAACCAAGGCACAGAGGAGAACCTTGTGAAGATGGAGGTGGAGACTGGGGTGAAGCATGTACTAATCAAGGAACATTGAGGAAGCCTGGGGAGAGGCAAGACCGATTCTCCCTCAGAGCCTCCGAAAGGAACCAGCCCTTCTGACAATTCGATTTTGTACTTCTCATCCCTAGAACCGTGGAAGAATACATTCATGTTGTTTTAGATTGCCAGTTTCCTGGCGACTTGTTACAGCAGACCTAGGAAACTAAAGCATGCTCGGATGGAGTGACAGCTATTGGACTGCTGGGTTTGGAAGGTAGACCTGAACCTGCCTCACCCTGAGCCCTCCCCTGAACCCCCGTACCTCTCAGATGGCCTACAGAACGCAAACGTTTCTTCTCTTCCATGGAGTAGACCAGGCTAATTCTCGGTGGAGTGTTAGCAAGCCCCTTTGGCTGTAGATCTAAAACCACACTGTGTGCTTTCCAGTGTAATAGGTACAGTGTAGTGATCAAGGTAACGGCTTCTGAAGCCAGGCCACTGTCATTAAATCCTAGTCTGCCACATCCTAGTTGTGTGATTTGGGGTAAATTAAACATTCAGGCCTTGGTGTCTTCCTCTGTACATGGGGTTATGAATAGCACCTCCCTTATAAAATTGTGCCAGTTTAAAATTAGTTATATTGTGAAGTGCTCGGAACAGCAGTTGACAAGCAGAAAGTGCTAAGTAAGTGTTAGGTCCTCAAATAACATTGTTTCTTTCAAGGTCATCTTGTTGTAATGACGATGAGATGCTGTATGAACCTCACTCTTGCTTACCTCAATTGCTCTCTGGTAAAACTGGTTTTATTATATACTAGAGGCCCGATGCAGGAAATTCATGCATGGGGGGATTGTGTGTCCCTCAGCCCAGCCTGCATCCTCTCCAATCTGGGACCCCTTGAGGGATGTCCGACTGCCTGTTTAGACCCCATACCACTGGGATCGGGCCTAAACGGGCAGTCAGACATCCCTCTCACAATCCAGGACTGCTGGATCCCAACCGCTTACCTGCCTACCTGCCTGATTGCCCCTAACTGCTTCTGCCTGCCAGCCTGATCACCCCCGAACCACTCCCCTGCCAGCCTGATCAATGCCTAACTGCTTCTCTGCTGGCCCAATTGCCCCTAACTGCACTCCCCTGCTGGCCCGGTCGCCCCCAACAGCCCTTCCCTGCTGGCACAGTCACCCATAACTGCCCTCCCCTGCAGGCCTGGTCCCCCCTAGCTGCCCTCCCCTACAGGCCTGGGTCCCCCCCAACTGCCCTTCCCTGGAGGCCTGATCCCCCCCAACTGCCCTCCCCTGCAAGCCTGGTTCCCCCCCCCCCCGAACTGTCCTCTCCTGCAGGCCTGGGTCTCCCAACTGCCCTCCCTGCAGGCCTGAACCCCCCAACTTCCCTCCCCTGCAGGCCTGATCCCCCCAACTGCCCTCCCCTGCAGGCCTGATCCCCCCCAACTGCCCTCCCCTGCAGGCCTGGTCCCTCCCAACTGCCCTCCCCTGCTGGCCTGATCTCCCACAACTGCCCTCCCCTGCTGGCCATCTTGTGGCGGCCATCTTTGACCACATGGGGGCGGCCATCTTGTGTGTTGGAGTGATGGTCAATTTGCATATAACCTCTTTATTATATAGGATTGGTTCACTTAAAGTTGCAGAACCTACCCACCTCATTAAGTGAGAATCTAACTCTGTATTTGCTATTATTATCTGTCTGATTCCTCAATGTCTCAATTCATTTTGAATTTAGGCCAGGAATATGGGTATTATTCTAGCTCCCCTGCAACCTCAACTCTTCTTTCACTTAATCTGTTCATTAGCTGAGCTTTACAGTTGAGCAAAAGAAGTCTCAGAGAGATGAAATGGGGAGCCCGTGGTTGCCCCTGAGTCCTTTGCCTCCACCTGGCCTGGCTCCTCAGTCAGGCATGTGATCTGGTTTTGGGGCGACCAGGCTCTGGCTCAAAGGCTCTGGGAAGTCTCCCTCCCACTTCAAGGCAATGGCCAAGAGTGGCAGCAACTGGGTGGTCTGGCTTTTGAGTGTTGCTCTTAACCTCCTGAATTTTAGAAAGAGCATTCTGATCAAAAGGTGGATGTGTGGCTGTGCAGACAGGGAGTCCAGTTCAGAGGATGCTTGGACCCTCCAGGTAAGGGTGGAGGCCATGGGTAGGAGAAGAAGTGATCAGAGCCTTTGTGGGGTCCAGGCTGAGGGGTGAGAGGTGAGTGGAGGAGAACCAGGATGTCCCCCCTCCCTAAACCAAGCTCCTGGGTCCACAAGGCCTGCAGGACTGTGGCCGGGGCACCAGAGCTGGGCACCTGCAGGGATTCTGAGAAGAGAGTCTCACCACTCTGCCTGGCACCTGGCACAGGTCTGACGTCCACACGGACACATCATTATTGTTGCTCCCTGTGCAGACTCTCGCCCTATGCAAGGCCAAGGTCCCAAAAAGCATGAACTAGTTTGCAGAGCTGGGGACATGGTTTGATCAGCCTTCTGCCTGCCAGACGGGAACCAGGTGATGCTGACATCTGCTGCTGACAGGGGCTGAGTGTAGGGGGCAGAAGGATGACTTTGGGGCTCAGAAAGACCTGGGCTTCCATTCCAGCTGGACCTTTACTAAGCAGTGACCTTAAGCTACCTCTTCAGGAAACATCTCCTGAGCAACCACTACATGTTGTGCCCTCAGTGGGGTGTGCAGATGCAGAGATGAATACCACCACCCCAACCTCATGAGCTCCCAATCTCCAAAATGCTGGTTTCAGTGAGCAGCGCTGTGCTAAAGGAGGCACAGAGGATTGTGGGAATGTGGAATGGTGGTCCTGGAGGGTGAAATGATGCTAAATCAGCCTGGAAGGTCAGGGCTTCCTAGAGGAAGTAACTACTAACCTGCATTCCAAAAGAGAAGAGTTGGCCAGGCAAAGAGGAAGATAGAGTATTTCACCTGTGCGGAAGGGAGAGGGGAGACAAAGAGGACAGCCTTTGGGAGGACCCAAGCCTGCTTAGTTTCATGATTACACTCCAGCGCCCGGTGTCCTGGGGGCTGGTAGCCATGGCATCTGACTGCCGCACAAAGCAGAGCTCTTAGAGCTTGCAGTAGACTGATGAGGAAACTGACATAATTCTTTTCCTCCTTGTATCCACATTCCTTTGCAAAGTGACTGAGACTCTAACAATGCAAGAGGTGACAACTATGTCTCCATCTGTTAAGTCTGGGCTGACCTTGTGACTTAGTTTAACCAGCAGGATGAAGCGAAATGATGATGTGCAAGTTCTGAGTTTAGGACCCTTTGCTCAAGCCTTCCTGCTCTCTTAGAGTTTTGCTCAGCAGCTGGGGGATTGAGCCCAGGCTAGTCTACTGGAGGACCCCTCCCCTGCACCTCCATTGCCCAGCATGACAACCAGTACTCAGCCCATCCACCAGCTGACCTACAGTGACCAACTCATCCCCCTTAGTGTGGGGCATTCTTTGTTTTAAAACTGAACACCCCACCCCAGGAAGCCTTTCAGCCCCAGGCAAATGGGGATAGCTGGTCACCCTGAGTGGACCTCCGGTGTATGAATGAGCTCAGCTAAGCTTCATGAGGGTCAGCAGAACTGCCTGGATGACCCACAGATCAGGGAGCAGGAATAGGAAGCTGTTTTAAAGCACCAAGTTTGGGGTAGTTTGTAATGCAGCAATAGGTATACACAGGTACCTTTGAGAATGAAGCCTAGGCTCTTGGTCTCAGTAGCAGCTGGGAGTCAACTAGATTCCTCTCCTTGAGCATGGCATTGAGTGGGTCAGGAGAGAGAAGACACTGACACTCAGAGAGGTTAAGTAACCTGCTCAGCATCACAGGGCCGGTGCGTATTGGCAATACAATGCAGACCCAGGCCTCCCCACCTTTCCCCTCCCACCAAGCTGCTGCTTTAATCAGCACATTTGTGTTTCAGTAATTGAAGCTCCCCCAGAGACTGTTAATTTAACAAATTGCTGATCATGCTCTGCTCTCTGAGATGGTTTTCTTTATAAGATCCAGTGTCGAACCATGTGATATGCCCCCTCCCACCTGAGGATGATGAGACCAACCCTTAACCACAAGCCACAACCAGCCCCACCGTGGCCAGAGACCAGGGCAAAGGCAGTGCTTGTCAGGCAAGACACGTGTGTTCAGAACTTCATGATACCAGGTTGAAAGCCACACAGACTTTGAGCATGAAAGGGAGCTAATAGATCTCAGCCTTTGTTCTAATTCTGACATTTACCAGCTGCATGACCTTGGGAAACTCACTGACCTTTTCTGGAAGATTGGGGGTCAATTGATAAATCGTTTGAGGGCAGAACCAAAGGGTTTCCAACTTTGAATCCAATGACTACAGTGCATTGTAGCTGCTCAATCTGCATTTACATCATGGCAGGATGTCTCACGGGGAACTGAACTGGTTCCTATTTGTTGAGAGAACAAGAAAGCCATCTCAGGTAGAGCAGGGAACCCTTATGCTAATTTGCAAGACATGTGAGTTTTCCCCCCATTCCAAGGAAGAATGTGACAGGACCTTGTTTCTGATATTTGAGCATCCTTGCCCCTAAAGAGAGTTGGCTGGCTTTATTGCATTGCCATATGCCCTTCCTGTCCAGCTGTTCTGAACACTTCTGAGATGGTAGTTCAGGGAGGAGAATGGTGCTAAGGAGCCTAGTGGTCTCAGGAGTCCAGTGAAATACTTAGTGCCAAGAAGATCCCTCTCCTTCCAGTGGTCATGTAGACTTGGGTAGGAAGCTGGCAAGGGAGACATAGCTGCATTGAGAGACCAGCAGTGGACAGACAGCCAAGGATCAGTGGTTGTCCATGAGCAAAATAGTGGTAACTACAGAGGTGGGTTGAAGAAAACAGTTTCTCATACTTGGGAGGTATTATAGGTTGAATTGTGTCCCCCCCAAATTCATATGTTGAAATTGTACCCCCTCCCACCTCCTGTACCTCAGAATGTGACCTTCTATGGTAATAGGGTTATTGAAACTGTAGCTAGTTGTTAAGGTGAGGTCCTACTGGAGCAGCTGAGCCCCTAATCCAAGATGGCTGATGTCCTTATAGAAAAGGGAAATTTGGACACACACACACACACACACACACACACACACACACACACACACACATACACGGAGGTGTGAAGACGAAGGCAGAGACTAGAGTGATGCTTCTACATGCTAAGGAATGGCAACGATTTCACATACCATTAACAGAAGCTCAGGGAGAGGCACAGAATAGATTCTCCCCCACAGCCCTCAGAGGAAACTAGCCCTGCTCACACCTGATTTTGAACTTTTTTCCTCCAGACAATAACTTCCTATTATTTAAGCTACCAGTTTGTGGTGCTTTATTATAGCAGCTCTAGAACACTAATACAGGAGGGGCGGGGGTGTCTGAGAGGCCTTTTTATGGGGGATGGGGGATTGTGTGAATGTCCTGGGTTTTAGGATAGGCTGGGGGAGGGGAACGGGACAAGAAAACCATAGAGAACAACCAGAACTTGCAGCAGCCTGTGTGTGAAGACTCAAGTCAGTTTCCAGTTGACCTGAGAAGGACTATGATACAATTCTCCCTGGCTCCACCAGCATCAGGATTCACGCATTTTTTTCTTATTACATAGTGAAAATAAGCGATGAGTTGGAAGCAATTACAAAGATGATAGAGATGCCTTCCCCTATTTTACAGATGAGGAGGGGAAACAGTTTTGCCCCATGTCTCACAAAGGGGTGGAGCTGGGACTCGAACCTGGGCATCCACAAATGTCTTTCTCCAAATCTCCACATGCCTCACCCAGCAAACACACAGAGCTGTGGCATTTGGGTGAAATGCAAGACTGTGAGCACAGCTGTCCACTTAGACATTCTCAGGAAGGGAAGGCACTTTTTCACTTTCACAAGGTTCCCTGGGATCCTGGGTGCTGGGTTGTCTGAGGATTGTTCTTTAAGACTAAGTCTTCCTTGAGGCAAATCCAGCAGAGACCAAGCTGAAGATCAGAGAGCCACAGTTCAGCACCTAACAAAGCCTTTGATCTACAAAAACATTCACCACCAGGTTCCTTTAAGTATAGAGTCCCTGCAGGGCATAGAAGTGTGGTGTTTTAGAAATCTTTAAGAATCAGGGGAAGGCTGGAAGGAGGAGCAGACTGAGATGGGAACAGAGTCCCATTCTAGGTTTGGGAGCCACATGGCCTGGAAGGCGAAAGTATCCTAAAATAATCGTGTAAGTTAGCGAACAAAGATTCAGCTTTTGGACCAATCTACATGAACATAGCTAATGCTGCTCCATGCTTCACATTTATATTGTGTTTTCACATATCAAAGAACTTCTCAACAATTATCTCCTAGCTAAAAATCCTGTCTAAGCTAGGGTAACCAGGTGCTTGATCATTTGAAGCAGGTCACTTTGAGGGTGAAAGGAAGCATTTTAATAATTGTGCTGGGGCAGCTGGTGTAAAGCACCATCGCCCCAGGCAAACAGGGATGCTGGATCAGCCAACTACAAGCCTCCAAAAGAGGCTCCATGCATTCATTGACACAAACCTGCCCCTCCCTGCCAACTTGATCTCTACCCATTCAGTTGCTCAAATAAAAACACATATTACTCTCAATTCTCTTTACTGACACCCCTTCCCCACTCCGATTCCTCTGCAAACCCTACCAACTCTATCTGCATGGTTTCATCCCCACTTGTCCATTTTAGGTCCTCCTCTCCTTTCACCCCAGTCTTAGGCATTATCACATCTCACCTAGACACCAGCAAGAGCCTTCTAATCCTTCTCCCCACTTCCACACTTTCCTTATAACCCACGATCCAAAGGCAACCAGAGTAATTTTTCAAACATGTAAATGAGATCACGTTTCTCCTTTGCTCAGAATCTTCCAGCAGCTCTCTACACTGAGAATAAAAAAGCCAAACTCGTTACCTTGGCACTCTGTCTTTGTAAAATAAATATTTGTTAAAAAAGAATGAACACACAAAGTCAGCAAGTATTGGCTGAGTATATTTTATGTACAAGGCTCATGCGAGGCATGTCTTCTACCTTCTGTGACCCACTTCACTGCTGGGAGTCGTCCTAATTCCTGATATTTATTTCCAGGTGAAGGGAACCCCATTAGTGTCCCTCCTGGTCTCTCTCGGCCTCTTTATTCCCAGGCAGTGGAATGAGTTACATGGGTGGTAAATTGAGGAAGAGTAAACCAGGCATGCTCAGTCGAGCCCTGTTCTTCTTCCTCTTGGCAGCTGGCAACATTGGTTGCTACCTTCTCCAAGGGCCGTCTATTCTACCCATGACCAAGTGGTTCAGTCTGCCTAATCCTGGATCCAATTATCATTGATTTGGCTCTCATGCCATGCCAAGTTATTCATTATCAGTAATAAGCACGACGTTTTGGCTTCCATCTGCCACTCTCCATTTGTTCAGAACTCAGGTGGAAATAGTAGGCTATTTATTGGGTTCCCTCAAAGACCCCAAACATCCCTTGAAAAATAAGATAAATCAGAGGCATAAAGCCTGGTACGGAGCCACCAGCAACCCCAGGGTCTAACAATCTGGGACGTGAGAAATGAAAGCTGCAACAGTGCAGGTGCTGTCTGAGCGAGGATCACGTGGGGCTCAGTGAAACCGAAGTACAAATTTAGCATCAGCATTTAGCCCAGAAGAATGACTTCAGGAATGAATCACGAAGGGAATATTGTCACTTGTGCAAAGAGACAGAGGGTTATGAGGGAAAAGGTGGCTAGAGATTCTCATTTCTGTTTATGAAAACAGATGGCCCTTTAGAAAAACAGAAAGCCAAAACAAAAGCATCATTTATTCCAGGAGCTAAGAGATTGACATCTCATTAAAAAACAAAACAGAACAAAAACAAACAACCTCTTTTACACTGTTTAACCCCCTGGAGAACTCATAAGGAGCACTTCTTAAAATAAAAGCAAAATGAGTTTTCATAAGGATGGAAGTTACATAAGATTATTCGTGGCTCCTCCCCTCTGCCCATCCCAGACTCCCTTTGTCTGCTCTTTGCCCAGGTGCTGCTGGAAACCTTCACAACTGCTGGGTGTGGCTGCTGGGCGAAACCTAGTTCCTGATGCTCCCAAGAGAGACTTCCTGACTCATACCTCTCTCTGTCTTGGATACTCCAACAGCAGGCAAAAGACCAGGTTGGGATTTCAAGTTGGTTTCCTCACCATCTTTAGCTTCTTTTACTTTAATGCATCCTTCCTCCATCTTCAGACACTGATTTAAAAAGAAAAGATTGCCCTAACCAGTTTGGCTCAGTGGATAGAGCCTCGGCCTGCAGATTGAAGGGTCCCAGGTTCGATTCCGGTCAAGGGCATGTACCTTGGTTGCAGGCACATCCCCAGTGGGGGGTGTGCAGGAGGCAGCTGATTGATGTTTCTCTCTCATTGATGTTTCTGACTCTCTATCCCTCTCCCTTCCTCTCTGTAAAAAATCAATAAAAATATATTAAAAAAAAAGAAAAGAAAAGATTGACTTCCATGCTTATGTTCAGGCTGTCCCAGCTGGATGCTTCATTGAGCCTGTCCAGAGCCTTCCCATCCTTCTCCAGTCAGTTGGGTGCCCTTGGAGGCCACTCTTTAACTGGGATCAGTGGGCTCCCTCTGCTTGCCTGCTGGGTTCAGCCAATGGGAGCTCTGGCAGGAGGTTGGAAGGAGAATGAGGTTGGGTGTGCACTCTCCTGGCAGTCTTCCTCCTGGTTGGCTGGGGGTTGGCAGTGCTGTGTTCCTGTGTGGGAGGGCACAGCTCTTTTGGGGCATCCTTTTGCCAAAGCTATAATATAGCGAAAGGTTTCTCCAGGATCCTGTGCCTGCTCCTCCTCTCTGCCCCATCGGGCCTATGATGGTAAGAGCTCTCAGCTGTTAGTGACCCCAGGGTGCGTCACCAACCTTTGTCCTGGCCCCTAATCCTGCCACATGCTAAGAATAGGCCCTTCTGTGCCACTGGCATGGCTCAGAGGTTGATCGTTGACCTATGAACCAGGAAGTCTTGGTTCAATTCTTGGTCAGGGTACATGCCAGGGTTGTGGGCTCAATCCCCAGCAGGGAGCAAGCAGGAGGCAGCCAATCAAAGATTCTCTCTCATCATTGATGTTTCTATTTCTCTTCCCCTCTCCCTTCCTCTCTGAAATAAATAAAAAAATATATTAAAAAAGAGAGAGAGAATAGGCCCTTTACCACACTCTCCTCAATTTCCCCACCTGAAATGCAATTGTTTCTTGACAGGACCTGATTAATACACTGTAGCCCTATGTCAATATTTCTGTCTATCTTTACTTGACTCCAAATTGAGCTCCTTTTCCTTTCCTCAGGAAACTTCCCTAACAAATGCCCCAGAAAGTTTGAGTTCAGAAGGGCTTCCCAGACTGTTCAACCTGGTACTTATTTTCTGGAAGTCTGTTTATTAAAATAATAGCAAAAATGTATACAAACTTATAAAAATATTGAATTCTAATAACTTAGAAAATCCAATAGCTCCAAAAAGTATCTCAAAGAATCCATGGAGTTATAAAGATGTTTCCTAGGGTAATATTAAAAATATTTAAAGACTGTCACAGGCACCCACTAGTTAAAACAGGGCAGGCTGTGTCAGTATCAACTGGCTGGATATCAGCGCTGGATACTTACAGCAATATTAAGTAGAAGAGTGAAGAAAAAGTAAGAAACAGCCTAAATATCTAGAAGCAGGAGAAATGTGAATAAAATCTGGAATGTCATGTGGTGAAATACTATGCAGCCTTACAAAATGATTCCTTCTACAGATGAACATTTAATGGCATAGAAAGTTGTATATTATATATTGTTAAGTAAAAAAAGCAGATCAAAAAATGCAATATGTAGTGTGGGCCTTGTTTTAGAGGTTATAAAAAGATGATGTGTGTGTATGTATGCGCATGTATATGTGTGTTTAGAGATCAGAGAAAGCAATAGTATTTATTTTAATACTAGAGGCCTGGTGCATGAATTCATGCACGGGTGGGGTCCTTCTGGGTGGCCTGCGGGGATCGGGCCGAAATCTGCAGTCCAATATTGCCTACAGCTCCTACCTGCCACTCCTGCTCATCCCGGCCCCATTGTGCCTGCTATGGGCTCGTGCCCAATCAGTCCTGATCGGGAGAGGCTCGCGCCGCTGCTGTGGCACTTGCCAGCCATGAGCCCTGCATCTGGCGCCCTCCTGAAGGGAGTGGCCTGCAAGATCAGACTGAAACTGGCTCTCTGACATCTCCCGAGGGGTCTTGGATTGTGAGAGGGCACAGGCCAGGCCATGGGACCCCACTGGTGCACGATTGGGACCGGGGAGGGACCGAGGGAGGGCTCAGGGTGTGTCCAGCCCATCTCGCTCAATCCTGATCGGCCAGACCCCAGCAGCAAGCTAACCTACCGGTTGGAGCTTCTGTCCCCTTGTGGTCAGTGCACGTCATAGTGACTGGTCCACCGGCCAACTATCTGCCCCCTGGTGGTCAGTGTACATCATAGTGAGCGGTTGAGTGGCCTTAGCATATAATTAGCATATTATGCTTTGATTGGTTGAACAGTCCACTGGTCATCGGATGACTGGATACTTAGCATATAAGGCTTTTATTATATAGGATGGCAGGGTAACAAATACTTTTTACTTTCTTCCATTTTCTTATCTGTAGTTTCAAAATTTTTCAGAATGTATAAGCATACTTTTTAAACAAGCAATTATGACAAGAAACATTTTTTGTTTTTGCTTTCTTAAAGTTTCCCAGCCAGTTGTAGAGATGTGGCATTCCTACGATTTTGGTTAGGAGTCCCTGATTACAAGCTGCTTGCTGGATGTACTGCCCATAGGACCAAGCATGTCAAACTCAAGCATGTCAAACTCAAAGGCTAACATGAGCCAAACAAACAAGGTTTAAGTGTATGTGGGCTGCAAAAAAAACCTAAAGCTTCAATTTTCATAGAAACGTAGATTTATTTCAATAGAGACATGCTGAATATAAAGGGCTGAAATAAATGAGTAATCGTTAACATAAAATAATAGAATATTTTAATAAAAATTAATATTTTTTTCTTGAACATTAACTTACCAGACACTGATTAACTGAACAAATTAATAAGCATGACGCAAATAAACCTATTTTTCTTGTTCTTGAAAGCGAAATATTTCCTGTTGCGCACACCAAACAAGTCAGTCCAAGACTAATGACATGGCAATCCATCGGCTGGTAAAATATTCGCTGCTAGTATTAGTGGAGAGAAATGGTGCGCCTGCACGTAAGGTGTGTAAGGAAAATGAATGCAACACAATTATAGTAATCAGCCATTAGTGAACATTGTATTTCGTTATTAAGAATCTATAATAATAAAAGAGTAATATGCTAATTAGACCGACAGCCGAATGACCTTCCAGACATCATTCTGGACAAAGCCCCATTGGCAGGGGCGAGGCAGAGGCGGTTAGGGGTGATCAGGCAGGCAGGCGAGCAGTTAGGGGCATCAGGCAGGCAGGCAGAGGCAGTTAGGGGTGAAGAGGCAGGCAGGCAGAGTGGTTAGGGGAGATCAGGCAGCAGGCAGAGTGGTTAGGGGAGATCAGGCAGGCAGGCAGAGGGGTTAAGAGCCAGCAGTCTTGGATTACAAGAGAGATGTCCAACTGCCGGTTTAGGCCCGATCCCACAGTGGGATCGGGCCTAAACTGGCAATCGAACATCCCCCAAGTGGTCCCGGATTGCGAGAGGGTGCAGGCTGGGCTGAGGGACTGTCCCCCCACCCCCCATGCATGAATTTCATGCACCAGGTAGTTATGTATAACAGCATACTGTAAAAATTAAGTTATGAAATTTTTATTAAAATGTTTCTTACATACCGTTATATTGTCTGGGCCACAAAAATATTTGTTGTGGGCTGCATGCAGCCTGCGGACTGCGAGTTTGACATGCTTGATGTAACTGATGATTTCTGGTCTCACTCAATGTGGCTGACCTTTCCACAGAGAGATGCAGAACCATAGGCCCTCAGGGGATCTTGCCCTCCACACCACCACCTCAGCTGTGCTGTGGCCGCTGACATACCACCAAGAAAGAAGATGTGGCCCAAACCAAGACTGCTGCCCGAGTCCTTGGCAGCCACCTCTCTCCTGAACACTTAATATATTCCTAGCAGATTGACTACATGTTATTAATAACTATATAGCCTGTCAATCAACACCATCTTATGAGAGTAACTTTCTAAGTCAGTCATATTAAAAACCCAATTAAAATATTTAAAAGGCATTCCTTCTCAGCAGTACTTTTAATTATTTTCCACCTAAGTATTTACTCCATTTTTCTCTGCCTCCTTCTCCAAAGGGCTCAGAGAAACTAACTAGCTTATGTGAAGACTCATGCACATTCATGTGTGTGTACAGACAAGTTCCTGCACCTGCATGAAGCACAGTGTTTAGTATGTAGTAACACATACTCTGTGGTATATACTTAGTTATAATCACACAGTGTTTATTGCATGGAAATCCAACCACATTCATTTTATCTGCCCAGGCAGAGAAGACTTGGGCTGAAGTATGCTGCTAGCATCAGTCTCCTAGAATAGAGAGAAAAGTGGAGATCTGCTGAGGTTCCTTTGGTTCCCTGTCATCCCCATTAACCTTGACCCTGCTATGGCCTCTACTGCTATATCCATTAACCTTGACCCTGCTATGGCCTCTACTGCTATATGCTCTGCTCTGGTCCTCACTCCTCTATGCCCCACCCACCTGCTTAGATGGTTGCCCACTACCTAGAAACCTAGAACAGTTGTTCTTAATTAAGTTGTTCCTAGAACAGTTGTTCTTAATTAAGTTGTTCTTAAATATATATATATATATATATATATGAAGAATTGCAAAAGAGAGGGGTGGCAGCCCACTTGGGCTTCCATGGTTTCCAGATATAATGCACCCATCATCTTACATATAATGAAGTCAGTGCTGAGCTCCTCAACCAGACCACTTCTCTCTCATGCCCGCCCCTCCCTTCTCCTCTCTTCACTTCAAAGGTTCACTGAGCACCTATTATGTATTGCTCTAGACTCAGGGCATTGGGTAGACAAAACCTCTGCTTCAAAGTGTTAGAAGTTAGGCAACAAACACATGATACATTAGGTGATGATAAAGGTTATGGAAAAAATAGAAGGGAATAAGGAGGAAAGGGAGTGATGGACATGGTCTTTCATACAGTTCAGTCACAGAGGGCTCTCTGATAAAGTGATATAGGGCAGAGACCTGAAGGAAGCAAGGCAAGGAACCCTACAGATATCTGGGAAGATTAAAGTTTCAGCCAGGGCAATGGGGCTGTGGTAGAAGAGTGCCAGGCAGGCATGCAGGGCAGCGAGAAGGCTGATGTGGCTGAACTGGGACAAACATATCAGATGTGCTGAGCCCCATGGGACATTACGGGGCATTATAAAGACCTTGTGAGGAATGTCTGGAAGATTTTGAGAAGAGGAGTGACATGAACAGATTGGAGGGGAGCAAAGAGGAAGCAGAAAGATCAGTAGGAAACTGTTGTCATAATCTAGGTAGGAAATGACCAGGGAGAGAGTGTGAAGGTGATGGGAAGTTGTCTGATTCTTCACACTTTTGAAGGTGAACTTGACAATATTTGCTGATGAATTAGATGTGGGGTGTAAGATGTGGGAGAAAGAGAGTAAACAAAGAAACTCTCCGGTATTTAGCCTGAACAAAACAAGGAATGGGACTGCCACCAGAACAGTAGATGGGTGAGAGGGATGGAGAAAATCAGGAAATGGATTTGGGCAAGTTAGGCTTGAGAAACCCAACATACTGCCTGATTGGGTGGATATGTAAGTTTGGAGTTGAAGACAAAGGTCTGAGCTGGATATGCAAATGTAGGGGTTACCTACATATCAGTGGATTTAAACCATGAGATTGGATGAGATCTCCCAGGGAGTGTACAGCAGAAAGAAGAGGTCCATGGACTAAACCCCGGGAGTACCCCAGCACTTAAAGGTTAGATGAAGGGGGGGTGGAGTGGGAAGTAGTAAAAGAGATAGAAACAGTGGGTTGTGAGGTAGGTAGAAATAGGAGAGCATGGAGTCCAGAGCATGTGTAAAGGAGTGTGTAATCAACCAAGTAAAATGGTGCAGTCCTATGAGGCAATGACCACTGGATTTAACAACATGGGGATTGTTGGGGACTTGGAAAGAGCCACGTTGGAAGAGTGGTGGGGGAGAAAGTGTGATGGGAGTTCCTCAAGGGCAGAGACCACCTCTAATTCATTTCAGCATGCCTCATGCCACCCCCAGTGTCTGGCACAGTGTCTGGCACCCAACAGGCAATAAGATCTGTTCATGGATGAGCCCATTCACCATTGGTCCTGGCATACAACATTTGATTTTCACATGTTTGGACTATGGGAAAGTAAAGGATAACATATTATTGCCTGAGTTTGGAGTGCAACTCTACATGCCCATCACCAACTTCTTTATTCTGATGGAATAGTAAACCTTAGATTAGAAAAAAAATGTATGGGCTTAGGGAAAAACAAAACAGAACAAAACAAATCACTAACACTGTAGAGAACCTTTCTTTTTTCAAAATTCCTCCTGATAAGAGTTTCACAGAGTCTCCAGAAACAGTTGCCAAAGGAGATAATATTCCTAACAATGATGACGATGGTGATAACAATGCAGTTACCAGGTTTGAGTGGCTTTTCTGGGCCAGCGATTGAAGGTGGGACTCTCCATATGTTGACGATTTAATTTCCTTGTCCTAATAACCTATTTGAGCAAATAGTTTTATTTTACTTTTAAAGATAAGAAACTGAGCTTCAGAGAAATGAGGTAATGTGCCCAAGGTAAAGTGGCAAAGCTAGGATTTGAATCCAGATCTCTTTAACTGAGAAAACTATTTTGTATACTACATTGGCTTTACCAATACTTCCATGTCTTGGATGGGTACTATCACCTTGCTAAGCCTCTTGCTGGTAATTGGCTAATCTAGTGATAGCCTTGGTTTCTAGGCTGGCAGATGTGGCTTGGAGTGGAAGTGCCCTGGGTCACAGCAAGGAGAAAGGAAAACAGGGTACTGCCCGCCCTGAACACCACCTTTACCTCTCAAAGCCATCTATGGAGCCTTATATTAACAATTGTCTCTATTTCTTGAGCAACTGGTATACCAGCAACCATTGAGAAGGCTTCACATGCTTTTGCTCTAATCCTTATAGCCATTCCTTAAATCAGGTATATTATCCTCATTTTGCATTGAGCTCAGAAAGGTAATGACATGCCAAAGCAAATAAACAGCTTGTCTTCACATTATAGTGGCGCACTTTCCTCTTCACATTATAGTATCTCATGGCAGGAACCAGAGCCAGTCCACATAACAGAGCAAAGCAGAGGGTGGAGAGATTATAAGTGAGGTTACTATCCATGAGCCAGGCAATCTGGCCAAATTAAAATACTGGAGGGTGGGAAAGGACAATGAGGGAAGAGAGACCCTCACCACCTCAAACTTACTTTAAAAATTGCCTACGGTCATAGAACTATGCAAATAAATAGCATGGGTTATTGTCCCTGAAATAAACCATTTTAGATCTATACTTGAATGCATTGAGATTATTGATTCACCCACATCCAATGTATGTTATTAAGCACACAGCTCTAATTTATTGCATCTGGAATAGCCCTTTGGAGCTTGACTTTCCAGCCACTAGCCTTGGCGAAAGATTCTCTTGGACCCTGTATTTTTATTGCAGGTGATGATATACCAAGGCTTTTGTTAACCAAGCTCTCACAGAAGAGTGGCATATTGATATAAAATGTAAACATGTTTCTTAGCGCCATTGTCCCACCCCCTTCCCATCCTTTCCTCCACTCCTTCTGAAGTTAAACTTTTATGCACACAGCTCTAATGATCTGGTAATACATTTCAGTTAAGATCCCTTGGCTCTTGAACTCCAGGGCAATGACCTGAACCCCATCTATTAATTGGACCACGGAGGGGGGTTCAAGATAGAGTAGTTACAATAATCCCTTCCACTGGGGATCAAGGGAAGAGTACAAGACTAAGAATAGCTGCACATATAAATAAACCACAGCTCCTGCCTATCTGTCAGGAAGAGGAGGCCACCACGTGGGTCTGCTGCTTGCTCAGGTGGTGTCCACAGCTCCCGCCCAGCCTGGAAATGGGTCCTTAATAATTGATGTGGGACCTGCTCAGCCAGAAAGTGCTTCCTAAATAACCTTCTGTCAATAGTGGCTTGAATTAAGACCAAGTTCTAAAATGCAATCGTTTTCCATTGATTGGCTTTGAGCACATCTCCCCCTCCCTGGGCCTGCCTCCCTAGACGGGGCACTGGTGAGGGAAGAGATTCCACCCAATTTGTTTGGGGCCAAATTGTAATCCCCTCTACCTCCCAAATTTACATGTTGAATTCTCAACTCCAAGTACCTCAGAATATGACTTTATTTGGAGACAGGGTCTTTCAAGAAGTAAAATGAGATCACATGAGTGGACCCTAGTACAATATGACTAGTGTCCTTTTAAGAAGAGGTGGGACACAGACACACATGGAAAAAGGACACTGGAAGAAGATGGCCATCTGCAAGCCAATGAGAGGGGTGCTCAGGAGAAACCATCCCTGCTGACACCTGGGTCTCAGACTTCCAGCCTCCAGAATGGGAAGAAAATGATATTCTGTACTTGTTAATGTGAGCTCTAGCAAACTATAAACAATTTACTCATCTGCAAAGAGGAGTGTTTCAATGTAGACTGGGAGAGGTGGAGACTGTAATTTAGTATTGCCTTCATGCCAAACGCTCACCATAAGTTCTCATTTCATCTACACCGCTGCTGGGGACACTCCTACTTCCCCAATGGTGAGCTCTTTTTACAGAGGTTTCCTGGGCACTTGCTTTTTGAATAGTTGCATATTTTGTAATCAATTCTAAGTAAACTGTGAGTCTCACTTGCTGTGGGGAAATTAGGGAAACAATGAACTGGAGATTACGAATTGAAAGGAGAAGCATTGAGCTCAAATCCAGGAATCTGAGAATCTCATCAAAGTGGTGCAATCCCCCCCAACCCCCCACGAAAAGCCATCCCTGCCCATAAACCTAGAATGCAGAGTTCTTTTTCCAGGGCTAATAATCACTTTGCAATTCACACAGAGGTCTTGTAAGGAGTCCTGGACCCCAGCTTATAAAGCCCTAAAGTAGAAGCCTTCAGTGATGTTTGGGTAGAGAGGAGATGATAGAGGATCAGAAAGAAGAGAGAAGAGAGGAGGGAAGAGGGATGAAGATGAGAGGAGGTGGAAGGCAAGAAGAATGGGAGAGACAAAGATAGAGGAGGAAAGGAAGGAGGATGGGAGAGTAAGGAGAGGAGAGTGGAGGGGAAGAAGGAGGGGAAAATAAAGGAGAAGAAGGGAAAAGAGCAGAATGGAGTAAGGATGAAAAAGAGGGGGGGAAAAGAGGAGAGAGGAAGGGAGGACATAGGAGGAGGGAATGAAGATGAGGAGCATTAGAGGAAGGAGGAAAGAGAAGGCAAGAGGGCTGGGCTCTGCCTATGGCTGAGCCAGGCCAGGTCGGGCTAAAGCTGAAGGATATGGCGGGTGCCAAATCCAAGTGCTGACCCTAGAAAGGCAGTCAGGACTTGGAGGCCCAACTGTGGGAAAGTTTTAGCACATGCATTACTTGCTAGCATGCAACATAAGCATTTAAATGTCTCACGGAAATTGTGAAGGAGGGAATGTCCTAATGAGTCCCTTGTGCTCATGGAAATTATTAGTATGAAGTCCACAGGCATTAACATAGATGTAATTGGCCTAGCTCCTTAGGTGGGATTTCTTTCTTGTTGAATTTTAGAGAATATAAAAACATATTTAAGGGCTTTTCTATATTTCCTCCTGATCTTGTTCTCTTGAACGCTCTTGCTTCTTTCGCAAACTGACTGCCTACCAGGGGAGAGAAGAGTGAGCAGTGGATACACATGGTGAAACTCAATGGAATATAAATTTGACTGATTAACAAGTCATTTAAAAATTGTTTTTTTATGAATGTAGATATGAATACACTATGGAGTGGGATGGAAAATTTTATATATTCATAATTTGTTATCTTGAGCAAGTTACGTTAACTCTGAGTCTCAATTCCCAAATCTGTAAAAAGGATTCCATTAAGAACACAGGGAAGTGATGTGACGCCTGTAAACCTCCAGCATTAGCAGGTGCCGGACAAATACGAGCTTCCTCTATTCTTCCTCTGACAGGCAGCCCTCCTCTGAGTTCCCACAGTTGTCCTCTTCTCCACCTTCTCACAAACACTTTCTCCAAATTATACATCTATTGTACTGACTTTTAGGAAGCAGGGTGAGTACTTCCTAGGAATAGGGACCACTTTCTTTTCCTTTGTGACTCGCAGGCCCTAGCACCACGCTGGGACAGAATACGTGCTCATTGAACAGTGGCAAATGAGTCCACCAAACATTTCTTTTTCAGACACTTTTTCAAACACGGGGAGAGAGCCCTTGCAATAGTAATGAGTTCTCTTCTCCCTCCCAGATGAGAGTCCCAGGAAGTCCAAAGTTGGGTCTTGCCCATGCTTTTATACACTGGGTAAGTACTGCCTGTATAAGAAGTTGTAGGGCCTCAATAAATATTTGCCAAATGGATTTTACTTTGATTTGAAATAGAACCAAAGCTAATATTGACTGGGCTCCATAGCTGGCATGAATAATAGAAGAGAAAGGCCTGAGAGTGTAACGTTAGAAATTGCCAGCCCTCACGGCTTGGCCAAGTCCGGGCCTCTCTAGGCAGATGCGATGGATGGGCCTGTGCTGCTCTCAGACCCTGGAGGACGGTGGTATGCACAGGAGTGAGCACCAGAGGACGTGCTTCGGGAACGGCTGGCCACTTACGGTAACATAGGCCACTTCCCCACCCCAAGCAGGGTGAGATGGGGATGATTTCCAGTCCACTGAAATGGCATCCCTTCTGGGCAACCTTCTGGAACCTTCAGTCTAGCTAACACTAACCTCTCCCTTCTCTGTGCTCCTACTACAGCTGGAGAGGAAAAATCCTGTAGCTTTATCCCCATTACAGGACAGTTCACTGTTTGTATGTTCATCCTGCTGGGTAGACACCACCAGGCATTGACAAAGATGAGCATGGCCTTCACTGGTTTGGTTCAGTGGATAGAGCGTCGGCAAGCAAACCGAAGGGTTCAATTCCGGTCAAGGGCACAAACCTCGTTTGCAGGCTCGATCCCTAGCCCTGGTCAGGGCTCCTGTGGGAGGCAACCAAACAATGTGTCTCTCTCACATCTATGTTTCTCTCTCTCTGTTTCTCCCCCTCCCTTCCACTCTTTCTAAAAACCAATGGGAAAATATCCTCAGGTTAGGATTAACAACAACAAAGATGGTCATGTTTTCTAGCTAAACAGGCACCAGCTTCCATTTCTGCCCCTCACCAGCTCCCAGTTAAAATGCCCAAGACACTCATCCTTCCTTCCTGGCCTCAGCTTCCTCATGGAAATGGGCATAAGAATGCCCTGCCTCAGTGGGGAGGGGGCTTACAGGGGATAAAGTCCATAAAGTGCTTAGCACAAGGCCTTGGCATAGTAGATACCCCTAAATGGCACCCCCTCCTTTTTCCTTTCCTTGCCCTCCTTGGAAGCAGAGCCAAATCTTCCTTCTCTTTAAGACACCCAAGGACCTGGTCCAGAGCCTGGCAAAGGGTAACTGCTCCGTCTTTATCTTTAGAATGAATGAGTGAGTGTCAGACTTCCTGCAGTACTACCCCAATCCTTCCCACCAAGCATCCCGAAGACCCGCATACAGACTGCCCCTCCAAACAGAAACAGTTTGTGGTAGAAGAAACGTGGAAGAAGGCACAAACAAATGTAAGTAACTTGAACAGGTGGTGCGATTCCAGGAGCATATTTATTTCATGTTGCAAAGCAGGTTTAATGATAATTACAGTTTTAAAAAAGATTTCAGTACAGAGTCCGCATCGGGGTCTCAGGCATAAAGGAAAGTGTTTTGGAGAAGAATCCAGAGGAGATGGTTAGTTCCTTTGATAGGGATACGGTGGCCACAGCCTTTCTCAGCCATCAGCTCCAAGCGCCTAGCTTGTGACTCTGTCCAGGCAGGGTCAGGGATATGGCAGGTGGTGCCACACCAGCTCCCTCAGGTGTGCTCACTGCCCTCACACCCTCCAGCTCCCAGGACGCTGCCCGAGCAGCAAGAGAGCTGGATGCCGGGAACAGCGAGATGTCCTACCCGCCTTCCACCACAAACCCAAATGCCACCATTTCCTTCTGGGATGTGAGGAGAGAGAAAGGGGCCTCGGAATGATGGGTAGCATTTCCTGAGCAGCCCTCCCCCACCCTTATTGTACAGACTAGAAACCTGGCCAAGGGCCAGTGCCCTATGATGCGCAGGGTGCGCTGGGGCTCAGGGGTGGCGCCGGGACATGGAGGCTCCTTCCTACTGAAGCACTCCTGCCCCTCAGGACAGTTTAGGTTTCAGGGGTTTCAAGTGGCGGGATTTTGTGGGATTGAGTCCCCTGTGTCCTCCTCTCCCCTAGGTCCTAGGGTGTGGCCCATGGAGCAGGACTGAGAATCAGGAAGCAAGGATGGGGACTGGCTTGCCCTGCCCTATCTTGCTGTTTGAAGCTGGTCAAGTCACTGCCTCCTCCCATCCTCAGTTCCTTCCTCTGGGAGTGAAAGGTGGGGCTGGGTGGCCTCTGTGTGAATCCCCCACAGGTGATGCACCCGGCAGGCATCCCTGTCCCAGATGGGGCCAGGGACACTTATCTCAATGGTCCTCAAGTAGCCCTGGGAGACCCGCTCTCCTCCCCACCCTTGCAGGAAAATGCAACCTCACAGAGGTCAGGGCGTAATCAACCTGCCCAAGGTCACACAGCTAGAAAATACCAAGGGGGGGGCGGTGGTTTCGGAAGGGGTGTGAAGGCTGGGAGCGCTGGGGGAGGGGGCAGCCTGGCAGGTGCAGCATGCAGAGGGGGACGTGATTGGCAGGCAGCAGGCAGCATGCCGCAGGCTGGGCTGAGGCGGGGAGCGCTGGCCTTAAGTCTACACCCTGTTGCTCCTTAGCTGTGTGATGCTTGGAGAAATCACTGTGTGTCTCTGAGCCCCAGTTTTCCTTATGCTTAAAATGGAGAAAATAACCTCTCCTCAGCCCATCTTAAAGGCCTCTTGAAAAGATCAAATGAGAAAACAGGGCTGAAAGTTGCAGCTTAAATTTTTTTAAAGCCTGAGCTTCACTGTTACTGGTTCTGTGTGCCCTGGAGCCTCAGTTTCTCTGCCTGTGAAATCAGAATCCTCACCCCTGCCTCCCAGGGGGTGTGTGTGTGTGTGTGTGCACGTGCGTGTGTACTGGAGGGGGCTGGGTGGTGCACAGTGGGGACAATGTTTGAGGAGTCAGTTCCTGCTGACAGCCTAACCATTGCTAGGTGAGGTGTTGATCGCCATGCTTCCTCAAAGGGCCTCGGTCACACCTGTTCTCAGATGTCTCACCCCCATGCTGCTCAGCAAATAGAAAGCTCTAGAGCAGTGATGGCGAACCTATGACACACGTGTCAGAGGTGAAACGCGAACTCATTTTTTTGGTTGATTTTTCTTTGTTAAATGGCATTTAAATATATAAAATAAATATCAAAAATATAAGTCTTTTTTATACTATGGTTGCAAATATCAAAAAAATTTCTATATGTGACATGGCACCAGAGTTAAGTTAGGGTTTTTCAAAATGCTGACACGCCGAGCTCAAAAGGTTCGCCATCACTGCTCTAGAGGCTGGAAAACGTATTTTTCTTATCTCCTCGGGCCTGGGAATTTATCTCTCTGCTGTGACAGGTCTCACTGACAGTCTACCTTACTCTTCCAGAACCTTCCAACCAGCCTGACGGAGACAGCCTTGGGTCAGAGGCCTCGGTCCTGGGAATGAATGCACCGCCTCCCCCAGGGCCAGGTTATGTGCCTGGCACGTGCTCAACAGATGCCATGCACAGCGATGATGGGTGTCAGCAGAAAGCAGCCAGGCTCTGAGCCCTCAGTGCCCATGCCAACCGCAGGCCCTTTCCCAGTGCTTCTCCCTGTGCCAGCTAGAAACCCAGCTGGCACTGGTTCCTCTCAGGGCAAAGGTATAACAGAAAATGAGTCTGTTCCCAACAACTCACCCGTTTACTGACAGCAGGTTTGCATCACCCAAAGGTCTGGGGATTGTTCCCTCGCTAAACATCACAGCCACCTGAGACTGGAGGACACCAGCTCTACAGGGGAGAGGGTGGTTCCAGGAGAGGGAAGGTAGAGTTGGGTGGGTGTTCTCAGGCCTGGGGTTCACTCGATCTACCTGGGAGTTGTATCGACCACCTCTGCCTGGGCCAGCCCCAGCCAGCATTTCCCAAAATGCCACACAGAACCCTCTGCCTAAGAGGCACGTCACCATGGGAGCACTCCTTCTGGGCTGGGGTTTGAAGCAGGTCCATCTGACCCAGAGCCCAGGTTCCAGACCACCATGCTCCGGAGCCTCCCAGGAACCCACCCAGAATCCAGGCCCAACACTCTCCCTACACCCCCAACAGCAATCTCTTCCCATGTAATCCCCGTCACTTCCCACAACCTCCAGTGATTGCATTTCCCCACTTGGCATTTTGTTTTGATGTTCAGGGCATAAAGGGCCAATAGCTTCCCCCAAGCTATTTCTCCTCCGAAGCAGGGAAATAGCTCAGCAATTTGGAAGCCATTTAAAATGCATTGTTTTGCTGGGGGACACTGCAGGGAAAGCGCCTGTCTCTCTTCTAAATCCTAGCACACGATGTGGCAGGCTGCTCCCAATCAGGACTTTTTTCCAATCTTGTTAGTCATTAGGCCAGAAGCCCTTGCACCCGCACTGCGCTCCGCGTGCAAGACAGGAGACTGACACACCATCGATTGTGCCGGCCACCAGCACAGGTGAGGGGCTCACGGAGGCCCCATGCAAACCTGGGCTCCGCACGTCCCTGCCCGGTGACTTGGCCAGGCACTGAACCTGGCCCCCTCCTCTGGAAAACAAACCACCCCCAACCTCCCCGGGCTACAGGCACGCGAGGATTAGGTAAGAGGAAGACTGCAAAAGGCCCCCCACACATACTGTTTACTGAAAGAAAAAAGATAGCTGCTGTTCTTACTAAACGCTGCAGATGATTATTACTCCACTGCCGCTCTCATCTTGGGCTTCTGTACGGCCAGGCCCTTCAATTAGGCTGCAACGTGCAGAGACACCCCTGAGCAGGGAGGTGTGGACGGGGTGCCCTAAGGAACCTTTCTCTCCAGATGGCTTGGCCTCCAAAATAATCTATGAAGAGCAGGCCCAGGGAACAGAACATGTAAACAGCGCTGATGCCCAGGCCCCGCCGTCACTGGCCTCAGCTGGCCCAGGTCATCCCAGGTGGGCCCAGGTGGGATGGTCACTAAAGCTCCCAGGTGAGTCCAGCGAGCATCCAGGGCTGAGGCCCTCTGCTTAATTCTTCCCACCTCAGAGTCTCGGTCCCCTCCCATCTCAAGTGGGTGATGTTACGTGAGGAGACAATGCCCAGACTGTCAGAGGCACAGGCATGCTCTCAGGGTGGGCTGATGGGAACAGACCCAGCGTGCTGTCAGTCACATCCGAGTCCCTAGGGAGCTGGTGCCAGTCCCGGTTCCTAGCTTCCATGCACTCCATGGACAAGCATTTAAAGGGCACCTACTCTGTGTCCAGCACTGAGCAGGCTCCTAGGGAAACAGTGGGCTGAGAATGGCACTGCTCTGCCCTCACAGAGCTGCCATCCTGAGTGGATGGGGTGTGGGGTGGGACTTCAGAGGAAGTGACAATAAAATTGTTACCTGAAGGATGATGACCAGGAGGAGGTAGCTGGCAGAGGAGGGGACAAAATCTGGGGGAGTCCCTGACACCAAAGAGGGTTTGGCAGTTAGAAAACCAAAGATGGCCGACGTGTGTGGAACAGAGAGAGGGAGGAGAATGGATCAGGATGAGAGTAAAGAGGCAGGCAGCGGTCAGAAATTCATGTCACAAGTATTCAAGGAGCGGCAGAATAACGTGGCCTTGGCGTGGCCACTGGAACTGGAATGCCAGGGTTCAAATCCTGCCTCAGCCACTTATAAGCTGTGGGACTTTAGGTCGCATACTTAATCTCTCTGTGCTTCAGGGCCCCATCTCCAGATTGGAGATGATGATAAGACTACCCACCTCCAAGAGCTTTGGCGGAAATGAAGTTAGTTAACTCATAAACACCACTTAGAAGAGTGCCTGGCACACATTAAGTACCACACAAACATTTTCTATTATCATTATGTGCTAGGCATTGGCTCAGCCTCCTCATGTGCAAAATAGAAGTAATTATGTCTCTAACTCAGAATGCTATTGTGAATTTGATGAGAAAGTAGAGGTGGAATCCTCACATCACCTGATGATGTGGTGAGCAGGCAGGGCAAGTTCACCATCGCCGTTATTGATCTTTACTCATTTTGTGTGCTGGGCAGAGGAGATGACATTTCTAGGAACAAATTTGCAAACAACCAACTGCCCAGAAGTGGGAGGGGCTCTCTCAGGGGAAGTGCCCCTTCAGGCAGGCATGTCAGCACAGGGCTGGGCAGGGCAGCTGGGTGAGGCACCCTTGCACTCTAAGAAGCCACAATGCTACCAGTCTCGAATCTCCAGTGATGTCTGCCCATCTCTAAAAATTTCCACAAACATATCCTGAAAGCTTTGCTCTCACGCAACCCTCCCCTGCCTGCTTTCCTGCCATGGCAAAGAGGCATCAAGTCCAGACACCTCCTGTGCCCCAGGAGTTGACAACACTTGCAAAGAGCACATTGTTCAAGGGTGTGAAGTGGTCACCTCGGGCTGGCGCCCCAGCCTTCTCTGCCCTCACAGCATCAGGGACACTAGCAGCCTGTGGCACGAACCTAGGGCACAGGGAGGCTGATGAGCAACTTCCCAGGGAGGCACCTTTGAAGAAAAGAACCGAGATCCAGCCTGGGACCCGCAGGGTCTCTGAACATTCTGAGCATCTGGTCGCTCCTCTCCCCTTCTCTCCTAGGGTGCAGTTCACCGGTGCCCTCTCAAAAGAGCAGAGGTTATTCAGGGAAATACACTATGCTCTGTCTCTGGGGATGCAGTCAGGCCTCCTTCAAAAATAGAACCTAAGTCAGGTGCACTTCCTCACTCCTTGTCTCTCCCCACCTGTCCCAGAACCCTTCAGAAGGACCCAGAAACAGGCAGCATCTCCAAGTGCTGGGAGAGTAGCCGGGGTTCGCACCCAGGTTTGTCTCCTTCCAAATCCTTTGCTCTGTTCCCACTTTAAAAAATCCATTTTCGCCCAGCCTGTGTGACTCAGTGGTAGAGTGTTGACCCATGAACCAGGAGGTCATGGTTTGATTCCCGGTCAGGGTACATGCCAGGGTTGCAGGCTCGATCCTTAGTAGAGGGGGTGCAGGAGCCAGCCAATCAATGATTTGCTCTCATCATTGAGTTTCTATCTCTCTCTCCCTCTCCCTTCCTCTCTCTGAAATTAACAAAAAAATATTTTTAAACAATAATTTTCCCTTGACTTTAAAAGTAGCATATATTTATTCTAACTATTATAAAAGACATGGAAAGGTAATCTCACCATCCAGAAATAACCACTGATTTTAGTCTGTTCTCCTCCCTCTCTCTCCTCCCTCTCTATATAATACATACATACACATACATCTTATTTATAGAATTGAGATAGTGCATTTTATAGCTTTTTTCATGAATATCATATCGAAGGTATTTTCCCATATCACTCAGTATTCTGCTATAATACAGTGTTTTAATGGGAGTATCACATAGAGGTTAAGCACACAAGCTTCTCTTCACAAAGGTCCGGGTTCGAGTCCTGGCTCTGTCACTTACAGGTTTTGTGGCCAAGAGCAGCCACGTAGAATCTTTCGGCCTCGGTTTTCACATTTATGAAACGGGGTCAATAATAATACCCATCCCACGATTGTTATGAAGATAAAGTGTGGTACTTTCCTAATAGCTGCTCTGGACAGGCCTGTAATAATAATGAAGAAATGCTACTGTACCATAACTGAGTTAATGATTCCCCTGTTGATAGATATTTAGCTTGTTTCTAATACCCATGTTATCCCACCACCCACTGTGGGAAGTCCTGGGATTCACAGACAGGCTTTGATGGCAGCACCCTGGCTGGGGACCTTGCAGAGTAGTAGCAGATGCTCTGGTGAATGGAGAGTGGGGGGTGTGAGCCGGCCAAGCCTCACACCTGTGCCTCCTCCACACAGCTCACTAAGCTCTGGAGCAACGCAACAATGCCAGGCTCCCTCTGCAGATGGGAGTGTGACTCAGGGCCCCACACCTCCGTCTACAGTGGTGCCTGGACAAGCCCCCACTGCCCACTCCCGCAGCTCTGATTCTCAGCCAGATTCCATCCAAATCCAATTCCCTAGGAAGTTTAAACATCTTTTTCCACACTTGGATTCTTTCACTGGAAGTATTACAAGCCAGGCCCGATGAAGACAGCAAGGCTCAGAAAGGACAGGTGACTTCTCTGTAGTCACTCACAGTCAGGCTCAATCAGAAGCTTGTGACAGCTGAACTGTGCCTTCCCCTCCCCATTTACATGGTGAAGCTCCACACTCCCCCCCCCCCATACCTTAGAATGTGACTGTATTTGGAGGTAGGGCCTTCAAAAAGGTGATTATGGTGAAATGAGGACGTCAGTGGGCCCTAATATAATATGACTGGTATCCCTGTCCAAAGGAGAGATGAAGACAACACAAACACAGGGATGACCAATGAGGACCTCGTGAGAAGGCAGCCAAAGAGGAGAGACCTCAGAAGAAATCCACCCTACCGGCACCCCAATCTTGGACTTCTAGCATCCAGAATTCTGAAAAAACACAATCTTTGTGTAAGCCACACAGTCTCTGGAGTTTTGTTATAGCAGCCCAAACTAGTGCAAAGCTAAAAAACAAACAAACAAACAAGAACAACGAACTACACACACACACAAAAGCCCCACCAAATTCTGAACAGTTTATATGGTTACAAAGTAATTTCATGGTTTTTGGTTCTTTTGATTTCTACATGTGACTTTGTGAGGTAGGAAGCATATGTTTATTCCAGTGTGGGTGAGGGAATCAATGAAATGTTGTATATAATGCCTCTTATCTACCTGCCGTGGATTCTAAGGGGAAGACTTATGAAGAGTGGGGGGAAGCCACAGGGGAGACAGGTTTTTGAACTCCATCTGAGAAGGAGCTGCCCAAGAGTGGAAGGGTTGCCCCGGGAAGGGGAGCTCCTGTCTCAGGACACAAGAGAGAAGAGGCGGGGTGGCTGCTGGGTGCCCCGCTGCAGAGCAATGATTCTCACTGCCATGCTGGGCAGCAGCATTAGCAAACCCTGGGAGCTTGTGGGAAATGCACATTCTGGTGCTTTCCCCCAGACCTACCCAATCAGAAACCGTGTTTGACAAGCCCTCCGGGTGACCTTGGTGCATAGAGAAGTCTGAGAGCCAGTGGGCTTGAGGAGACAGGAACAGACAGGCAGATTGGAAAGGACAAAGTGACCTTTAACAGCCCTTCAGAACCAGGGACACTGAGATTCAGGAGGACTCATCAGTGCTGGAAGGGGCCTTGGGGATTTAGCATCAGAGCAAATCTGGCCCAGTGAGGGCAAGGGTTATCCAAGGTCCCACATCAGCGTGATAAGGCCAGGCCTTTCAGGCTTACCCCTCATCACTGTGTAGCCACATATAGTACCCTTGAGGGACACGAGCCTCTAACAGAATCAGAATCATAGGGACAGCTTCTATTTTCCTTCTATCTCTGTCTGGCTCAGCTGACACATGTGTACCTTTCAATTCTAGGCTGATCATTCTTGACAGAATGTTTCAAAGTCAAGGCAGGGGCAGGAGAGGACAAAGCTGTTGCTCCAGGCACAAGCACTGCCTCTGAAATTAGTGTCTGCCAATAGTAGTTTCTGTCCATACTGGGAGATTGCCCTGTCTTGGAAATACTTCTACCTGAGGCATTACAAGTGACTACTATTCTGGTTGCCTCAACACCCAGACTCGCCCAAGACACATGCTTGTCAGACCTCATTTAATCAGCCCTGGCAGGAAGTATGCTTGAAGGATGGACACTATTATGCTCCACAAAGCTTTCTGACCTTATGGAGAAAGGCCATGCTGTGAATGGTCTGTAGGAAGGGAGAGCTTTCATTCTAACTGGTGCAACACAGCCCATCACTAGGGCTTAAGGACATGAGTGACTTTAGAAGCAGAGTATTGGATAAATATAGATAACATAATCTTGGCTGAAAGATAGCTGGAAACTTTGGGCTTGGTTACTTGCTATTCTATCATCTTGTGGGGAGCGTCCAAATTTTGTATTTCTAACAGCAATATTGATGCTGGTGGTCCAGGGACCACACTTTGAGAACCACAGGCAAGAGCAACCTGCCTCGTCTTCCTCATGGGGTTCTGGCGATGGCCCCTTTGGAAGCCCCATGTGCCTGTCTGGTCGGTTCTGCCATTTCCCCTGCTGTGTAGGAGCCTTGGACCATCACATATCATCTGGATCTTAGGTTTCCTGTCTGTAAAATGGGAATAACAACTACTGTTTGTACCTCAGAGTGTTGAGGGTGAAAGAGCGAATATATTAAAGCAAAGGAGTTGTAGGAATTGTAAAGACTATTCAAACGTAAGGGGAACAAACATTTATTGGGCACCTAGGCTGAGTCAGAAGCTCTGATGTCAGGATACTGACATGAAGAAAACAGAGAACCTTGGGGTAAATGGAGCAGACAGACAAATGGACCACTGAGACAGCCGATGCAGGGGTCACAGTCAACTGTAGAAGAATGGAGAAGAGGAGGGGCAAGTGGCCTTTATCCTCAGGACAAAGGGAAGCCACTGTAGGGTTTTAGGTAGAAAGTGACAGGGTCTTAATTTGTCTTATGGAAAGATTGATGTGGGCTGGAGAATAGCTCGTCAGGATGGGCAAGGCTAGAGGCAGAGAGATGGGGAGACGGTGAGAAGCTACTGCCGTGACCCAGCAGTGAAGCCACAGAGATGGAGAGAAGTGGGCGCCTGTGAGAGATGAGATGTACAGGACAAAGGAGATGGCAGGTCAAGATGGAAACCAGTTGGTCCACCGACTAAGAAGGGGGCACTGAGGAAGGGGTTGGAGTGGAGAGGATAAGTCTGTGCCTCCTGTACTGACTGTGATGCTGCCATGAACAGATGCTGCGTCCTGAGGGCCATGGCCACTCTCCTGCCAGGTCTTCCTCACTGTGAGGGACCTCCCCCATCCGCCCTCCCCGTGCCCTGGCATGACAAAACTCTGCTGTTCCCTGCTCCTCTGACACGCAGCTGTGTCCTTCCCACCCACGGAGTCGTCTCCAAAACAAACAACAGCAATCAGCAGGCAATCATCATTTTATTCCCCCTATACAATGCCTGAGTGTGCAGAGAATCTCTGTGATTGTTGCAAAAATGATGGCATGAAAATTGGGGCTCCTGCCAAAAAAAGGAGGGGAGAAACCTATTTAAACAAACTCAAATGGTTCAGACCCTTTTGAGGCCACTGAACTGGAGCCTGAGAGGGTCTCTGCCCCGCAGACCTCCACAAGGTGGGGAGGTGCCTGGTAAGGCCCTGCCAGGGTGGGGCAGTCCACAGGGGTGGCCTCCAGAGGCTTGGGGAATGGCCCTGGCAGTGGGACTATCCTGGCATCCACGTGAGTTCTGGGCACTAATGAAGGGCAGCTCTCCGGGCCTTTCACTCTAATCTCAGTTTCCAGCCAGTTCTTGGGAGAGGCTCACAGAAGTTCTAGACGAGGTAAGAGCACCCAGGTGGAAAGGCATGGACTTGAGGAGGCTCATGATGATCAGCTATCACTGTTCCTTTGTTCCAAGGAGTAGTGACTGCATCCCTCACTGAGCCAAAGGCTGAATGAAGACAATGTTCTATTTACTCCATCCTCACAACTGTCCTCAAGAGGGGGTGTTATTAATCTCATTTTACAGAGGAAGGAAATGGAGAGAAAAGTTATGATCTCACAGCTAGTATGCAGAAAGACAGGGATGCTAGCCCATTTTGCTGAATTCAAAAGCCCATGATTGAAGTTTTAAAAACCCAGATGATAGTAAGTGTTGACAAGGATGTGGAGAAACTGGAACTCTCATATATGGCTGGTGGGAACATAAAATGCTAGAGCCTCTTTGGAAAACAGTGGGGCAGTTCTTCAAATGTTAAACATAGAGTGACCATATGTCCAGCAATTCCTCACCTTGGTGTATGTCCAAGAGAAATGAAAACATAGGCACATAGAAATCTGAATGTTCATAGTCATATTATTTCTACCAGTGAAAACAACCCAAATGACCATCAGCTGGTGAATGGATAAATAGAATATAGTCTATCCATACAACAGAATATACTTTGGCAAAAAAAGTAGTAAAGTACTGATCCATGCTACAACATGGATGAAGCTTGACAACAGTAGGTTGAGTGAAAGAAGCCCGTTACAAAAGGCCACATGTTGCATGATTCCATTTACATGACATGTGCAGAGGAGGAAAATTCATAGAGACAGAAAATAATTTAGTGGTTGCCGAGGGCTGGAGGTTAGGGAGACATATGGGCTGACTCTAATGGGTAAGAGTGTTTGGAGAAAATGATAAACATATTCTAAAACTGGTTGTGGTGATGGTTTCATAACCCTGTAAATATACTAAAAATTAGCGAATTCTATACTTTGAAGGTGTGAATTTTATGATATATGAATCACATCTCAAAAATGTTATTTTTTAAAAGACCATGGTTGAATATTAAAAAAAGAAAGAAGAAAACAACCATGACCCTCCCAAGTGAAAGCCCCTACAACTATTATTACTTTCATTCCTTTAATACATCTTGAGCCCCTTGTATGTGCTAGTACATACCTCTGGGAGCTTGTGACTAGGAGCCCCTAGCCTGGATGGAAGAGATAGGATGTGGACACAGATAATCATGACGCATGGGCGAAGAGGCCAAGGGAACTTAAACAGGAGGATACTATTTCACACCCGGGTTGGCAAACATTTTAAAGTTTGGCATTATCACAATGGCAAAGATGCACAGTCCCCGTTATTCTGATGCACTGCTTGAGGGAGAATAAGGATGTAGGTATACTTTGGAAAGAACTTTGGGGTGTTTCGTAGAACTAAAGATATCCATGCCCTATGACCCAGCCACTCCATGTGCCCCCAGGTATTTGATAAACTCCTGCACACCGCACAAAGGGACATGAGCCAGAAGGTCCATGGCAACACAGCTCACACCAGAGACTGGAAATAACCAAGTTCATCAATAAGAGAAAGACTAAATCAACTCTGCTAAAGTTCTACTGCTGGTCCAGCCTTGGGCAGCCACTGTGCTTGGAGAGAGGGCAGCGCCGAGGGCAGAGCTCAGGGTGACAATGAGGCCAAGGCTCTGGGCCTCTGGCAGGTCTGGTGCTTAGAAAGTGGGGCCTGGGCACTTACTTGTTTGGAGACCCTCAGCCTCCCGTGAGCACAAGTAAGTCTGTCCAAGTCCTTCAGCCTGTGGTTTAGTGTTTAGGCGAATCCCCATTTGTTTGCAGAGCCCTTGCTGAAGTCTGGGGGTGTGGGTGAACTGCCCCCCCCCAATGAAAATCACAAAGAAAGCAGAAGAAAGGGGGGTAGGGCTCGAGGTAGAGAGAATGAAACTCGAAATCGCAGCAAAGTGGCTGCCTGAACCTCTGAGTTAGAGAATGCCAGGGAAGGCCACAGGAAAGGCTGGGCGTGCTCTTCTTCCTGGGGGAGAACTGGGTGGGAATGCTGTTGTGGTGGGTGGATAATGAGGTCCTGATACCATCTGTGGCTGCCAGGTGCAGGGCAGGCAGGTGTTGCCCTGGCTTCCTGTGTGCCACCCACAGCCCTGCCCATGGAGCTTAACCTTCTTTACCTAAATCCCTGTAAACATCAATTATGGATTTCTTAGTTCTGGGCAGAGGATGGGGCAGTGACAGATTCATGCTACAAATATCCAGTGGGGGCTGCCTATCCTTCAGACACCTTTCCCTCAGTGGCTCTCGGCTAGGACAGTTGGAAATGCCCCCATGTGCCCAGAGATGCCGGTGGGGACTCTGTAGCTGTTCACTGTGGGAGAGAGACGGGAGCTAGGCCACAGCCGGGGGCACCATGATTACAGCTACCACCAGCGCTGCTGCTCATAACACTATCACAAATCGATGGAAAGCACTAACTCCAGGTCAGGCATCGCACCAAGAGCTTTACCTGTACCATCTCACTATGTCCTAACAGCAGCAGGTTGTCATGTCACCTTACACATGAAGTCACATGACACCAGGGGGGTTAAGACACTTGCTGCAGATGACACTGCTCAGAAAGGAGGAGAGGCAGGATTTGAACTCACAACCGGAGCTCCTTGTTGATAAGCTCTTCTGAGAAAAGGATAATGCAAGGCCTTCCATGATACAAGGAGAAGTTTGGGCTGCCTCTGGAGGGCAAGGGAAAGCCGCAGGAAATCACTAAGAAGACGGGGTCACAAGCCGACTTCTGTTTTAGGGACACTATCCTGGAGGGCACATCTTTGAAGTCCCAGCTCCTTGGCTGCATTGTTTCTTCTGCACCTCGTCCTAATTTTGTATGTGTTTATTCTGGGAGCTAACATTAAGGTTGTTTTAGAGAATTAGGCGATGCCCCTTTCCATAATCCCAGGCACCTGGTGAGATTTCTAAACCAGCACTCAGGAAACATCCTCTCTCCAGGGTGTTCCAGCTCCACTAACCCCACAGCGTCCACTCCTGCTCTGCCTCATCATGCCGACCCTCCTCTGGGCATAGCTGCATCAGCACCTACCCCATGGCCTCCAAGACCAAGTGCAACTACACAGAAGCCCAATGGCTGGTATTTCTCTAAACAAGGGTGCTGTCTTCCTTGTGGCTCCCAGGTTCTACCCACGGCTCTGGGCCCAGGGCCTGTGCGGGGCCCCTCTTCCTCTCTCAGATGTTCCCATACATGGAGGAGAAGGACTCAGCCATCGTAGTCAGTGGTTCTGGTGTAAGCCCAGGCTCTGCCACTTGCCACCTGTGTGAGCTGCAGGCAGAAAGCTCTGTGCCTCCCTGGGTCTAGGTAGGAGGAGGCTGGATGAGAGGGAGGAAGCTGGATGAGAAGGTATCAAGGGTCCCTCTAGCCCTGCAACTCCTCCGGGAGAACCCACAGTGAGGGGCAGAGCAGACCCTCATCTCTCCAGCTGGGATGGCAGCAACCACCCCCATGCCTGCAGTGATGAGAGAACATACAGGAAAATACTGGCCAAGGCAACGTGCTTTAACAAAGTGAGAGATTATCTTATTATTTCATAACCTAGTTTATCTCCAGTGGCTCCGAACAACCTTGTTAGAGAGAGAGAGAGAGCGAGAGCGCGAGAGAGAGAGTAGTGTGTCTCCCCCTTGGTAGTGGGGAGGAGGGGGGTGGGTGCGAGTCTGAGGGAGCCACAGAGCATCTCTCCAGACCACGTTTGGAATTGCTCTGCCTGTGTCTCGACATGTTCAGAGCAGAGATAATGAACCCGCTCAGACACCGCTCCTCACTGCACAAGACAGGCCTTGTGGGGAGAGAGCAGGTTTCAGAGACAAGGCCCCCTGCCCGACTGCAGATCACAGCGCGCGCCCTGGTTCACTGGGCTGGGCGCTGCCATCTGTGTGTCGGCGATATGGAGGTGGTGACATGCTAGTCACACCTGACTTGAATAGGCCCAGACAAGAGCTGGGGCAGCAGTGGTGCTGGGAGGATGGGAGGAGGAGGGAGATAGCCATGCCCGATGCTGGAAAGCAGGACTCTTCCCTCCCTTCCTTTGGCCAGGCCCTGGGATTCAGAATTGACCCAGCCTCCGACCTTGGCCTCAGGTCAATCCAGTAATGGCAGAGGGGACAGGAGCCGTGGGCTGGAAGTCAAGCAGGGTGAGCTGCCACTTGCCCTGCAATTCAGTCACCTGGGGAAATACCCTAACGTCTCCCAGCCTCAGATTCCTCATCTATAAATGGGGATGATGATGATGATGAAGAAAATAGTTGAGTTGTGATAATGCAGTAAGATACTTAATACATTGTTTAATAATGATGTTAGCTATCGTTGTTGGGGGGGTAAATTGATCATTGCACATATATGTAATGAGGGTCTGTCATGTGTTCTGACCTATGCAGGCCCTCACCAGGGCACGAGAGAGGACATTGACAAAGGGGAGCATGGAGATTTGGGCCAACAAAGAGCCATCCAACCCGCCTTCCCCGGCTCTCCTGGCACTCCTCCACCCCCTCCTTTCACAGGTCACTCCCTTCCACACCTGGCTGGTCCCAGACCAATGATTTCTTTCCTAAATGGTGGTGCAGAGCCTCAGAGGCCAGGAATTGACTGGATGCCCCCAAATTAATTTGCAACCCATGGGAAAATCCCACTCTTTCCCCTTAAGAGACAATCACTCATAAGATTTAACGCCACTGGATGTCTCAGCTTCCCTGACATGAACAGGTTGAATATTAATCGTGTCTCTGAAGGAAGAACCAGAAAATGCGGTCTTTGATTTGTCAAATGAATCCAGCACCCATTCTCTCTCTGAGAGAATTCCAAGAGCTCCTGGGACATCACACGCTCACGTGGTCCTAGAGAGGAGGATGCTCCTATGTGTGCTGTTCAGGTAATGACTGCCTGAAAGCAACTCCTTCCATGAGTGGCATCAGCGCCGGTCCCTCTCCCCAACAGGTGTGTGTCGGCTGGATGGGGGTAGGGAACTCACACCTAACAACATCGATTGAGTACCTACCACGTGCCAGGATATATTTACATGTACGAGTTCTTTTAATCCTTGTGAGGGAAGGTGTTACTATCCCATTTTACAGATATAGAAACTGAGGCACAGAGAGATGAATATGTCCAAGATTAAACAGGTTGTTAAATGAAGGAGGCAGCTTTGAACTTAGGTCTGTCAAGCTCCAATGCTACATACTGCCCATTCAGTTAACATCCGTGATTCTCAGCCTTTCTTTTCATCAAAACTCCACTCATCTCCCCCACTACTCCCCATCAAAGAACTTTTATGGAGATTTTTTTGCCCAAATTTCCTCCTTTCCTATGAAATTTTAATACTGAAAATATGCAGTCTATCTGTTTAGGTATTGTGGCCCTTTGGAGGATCACAAACCATCATAATAACTACTAGAGGCTCAGCGCATGAAATTCCTGTGTAGGTACGGTCCCTAGGCCTGGCCTGCAATCAGGGCCATCTTCCCCAGCTGCCTGCAGCTGCCCCCGCCCCGCCACCCACCCCTGGTTCCCCTTTCACCATCGGGCGATCAGAGCCTCCCGGATGAGGAAAGGGACCAAGAGGTTGGCTGTTCCTACCGGCTCACCAGCCCTGCCCCTGCTGCAGTTTGCTCTCTGTGTGTGGGGTGACTGACAGGGTGGGGGCCTTGGCCTGGGACCACTCACGTCCCTTGCCACCCATCCCCGGTTCCCTGTTTGCCATCGAGCGATCAGAGCTTGCCGGCCGGGGAAAAGAACTGAGAGGTGGTCAGTTCGCCTCATAGTGACTTGTTGAGTGGTCGTTCTGGTCATTCCACCATTAGGGTCAATTTGCATATCACCCTTTTATTAAATAGGATTTTACCCCTAAGCTCCCCAAACTGATTTTGCCCCCTTGAAGTGTAGTGTCCTTGTTGAAATGAATATATTATACCAGTGGTTCTCAAAATGTCCCCAGGGTGAAAGAGGACAATGCTCACCCATAGACCAAGATCAGGAAATGAAACACAGTTGGACCATTTCTTCTCGAGTGGAGGGCTCATGCTTTCTTTGGTGATTTGTGATCTTCTTGTTTCCAGATTTGCCACTTCCTATGGGAAGCCTGCCTAGACACTCCCACCTGAGGTTGGGTTAGCCTCCTTTTCCTCCAATTTTGTTCTGCCACAGCAATGATCATTACCCATTTGAATGTCTTTGTACACAAGGGGAAGGGCTGTGGTTTATCCGACTCTGTATCCCTAAGCCTAACATGGGCACAGCATGTAGTAGGTGCTCAGTAAATGCCTGTGGAATGAATGAACTAATGGGCAAATGAAGTTAAGAACCACATCTGGGATGGCTGGACCACAGCATGCCTTCAGAATGTGGTATCTCTGGGCACGTTTTACAACATCAGAGTTTTCATCTGGCAGCATCTGTAGGTCATGTGCTTGGTCAACATCCCTGTGAGGCTGAGACAAACACAAGCTGAGAACTCGGGACAGTGATGGTGGTGACACTGAGAGATAGGGACTTGGCCTATGGCATGGAAATTTCCCCTCTGCTCTCCTGGCATACTGAGTAGACGTTGAAGCAAAAAATAAGATAAACTGCCCAGGAATGATAACCAGGAAAACCCTAGATAATGAAATCCCATGTTCACACCAAAGAAGGACAGTGGTGACCCCTTTAGACTTCTATTTCCAGGATTACAGCTGCCCCTGACTCTAAGGAATGCCCCTAATGCAGGACATGGAAAATGCCACATTACAGAAACAAAATTATTTTTTATATAGAGCTGAGCTGTCAAGAACAAAGTAAACCCTCAGAGGTCACAGTAACCACCAAGAGCATGAGTCCATAGAGGTTCCCCAGCACTGAGTGGGTGACAGTCCTTGGTGTTCTGGGGATCATAGTGTTAAAGGGCCAACAAACAAAGCAAAGTCAAAGTCCTTCCAAAGGTGGAATTCAAAGGGAGACCCTCACTTAAGGCTAGGATGCAGTCACACCTACATGAAAGGGTGAATAAGAAAAAAACAAGGCCCCACCCCATGGAAGCAGATGTAAGAAAACTTGACCCTGGGGCTGGGCAGTGGGCGATTCCCAATCACAAACTGGCCTTCACATGGGTCTCTAACTTGAGTACATATTACCTTGTGGCCAGATAAACAACAACAACCCAAGTTCAAGCTGAGCGTTTAATTGAACGTGGCCCCATGTTGGTGGTCCTCCAGCCACCTGGCAGAAGCAAATGCACAGCCTTCCTGGAGCAGTGCGCTTTCAACTCAGGCCTCCAAGAAGTCCCACCGAGTTTTAACAACCATGAACCCCCAATTTAAAAAGTCACAGAGCACGTGGGGAAAGAAGCCACCATGAGCAAGAGACAGCAGCAACAATGAACAAATGAATCCTACCTACGAACACTACAGATGCTGAAATGATCAGATTCAGGAAGTGAAATAAATGTGAGCACTATTTAAAATAAATATATGGGTAGTGCAAGTATAAACAAAGAACAATCAAAAAAAGATAAAGCAGATTGCAAGGTCACCAACTAAAACGTCTAGAAATGTTTCTTGAGGCTGTTGTTCCAATGGTCGGCAATATCAGAAAGAACCTTGGCACTAGAACTAAATCAAAGAACTAAAATGCTGTGTGATTGGGGCCAGTTGCTGCCTGTCTCTGGGCCTCTGTTTCCTTGTCTGCAAATGGGAGGGTGGAACTAGATCATCTCCTCAGTCCAACTCTATAAAACAATATTTGATAATACAACACATCACATCTACCGGGTGCCTGTTTTTTTGGTGCTAAGCCTGATTATAAGCATTTCACATGATTTTTTAATCCTTGTACTAGCCCATTGAGGTATGGCCTCTTATTATATCCATATTATATAGGGTGTCCCAAAATTCATGCAAGATTTGAATTTTGCGGTAGCATTAACAACAACAACAAAAAATAAAAGTCAAATTTTACTTGGTTTATTGAATCAGATTCTAATATCTGTTGCCCTTTGATTTCAATCCCTTCAATTTGATAAGCATTACCAAGTACCAATTATGGCCCAAGAGCAGGGACAATGAAGACCACGGCTTTGCGTATATGCCAGCAAAGCCATGGAGGCCATTTACCCGATGTGCTATTTCATACATAACCCTATATGGTATACTTTATGAATCAATAAAAACTTTACAATTTTTAATTATAAACCTGTGTTTTCTATCAAAATTACTTCTTGCATGAATTTTGTGACACCCTACATATTGGGAAACTGAAGCACAGAGAGATGAGCCAACTCGCCCAGAGTCCAGAGCTGGTCAGCGAGGCTTGGACTCCATTGGTCTGATTCCCGAGCCTGCTCAGTTCCACTGCACCATGTGTCCTCGAACTCGCTTGTCTCCTAACATCTGGGATTCCTGCTCCAGGACATGCTGACCTCAGGAGCCTCCATGGCAAGGGCTGCTCAATGGCTAGCACAGGCTGTTAACAACAATCAGAATACCCATTCCAGAGGGGTGGCAAGAACGCCATGAAATTAACTACTGATAGCAAATACTGTGAAGTACCTCCTATGATCAAGGCCTGTGCTTATTTTAGACAAGAACTCTTTATGCCAGAATAGCACACAGTGATCCTAGCTGGTTTGGCTCAGTGGATAGAACGTCGGTCTGCTGACTGAAGGGTCCCAGGTTCGATTCTGGTCAAGGGCACATACCTGGGTTGCAGGCTCAATCCCCAGTAGGGGGCATGCAGGAGGCAGCCAATCAATGATTCTGTCTCATCATTGAGGTTTCTATCTCTCTCTCCCTTTCCCTTTCTCTCTGAAATCAATACAAATATTCTTTTTTTAAAGGAAGAATAGCACACAGTGACAGATTTCTGGGGCTTACTTTCCAAAAACCCATGTTTGGAAAACTTTTCATTCTGAGAGCACTTCTCTGAGCCTTGGTTTCCTCATGTGCAAAATGGGGATAATAGCACCTAACAGCATTGTGTTGTTGTCGAGATTAAATGAGCGAATACAAGTCAGGCGTGTAGTAAGCACACCATAAATGGGAGCTCTTGCTGCTGTTGTTGCTGTTATTATTTTCAACACAGTGGGGAGAAGTTGCATGTTGTAGCAGATGACCTTGATTCCGTTCCAGGTACCCGACTTCCCGGCTGTGTGACTTAACGTCATTGACCCTCTCTGAGGCTCCATGGCCCCATCTGTGAATCAGAAATAACAATACTTACCTCACTGGTGGTTGTGAGGGTTCAATGGACTGTGAAATGCCTAGCACAATGGCTGACATATAATAGATACTCAACAAATGTCTGTCCTCACCCGTGGAGTGTTTTCTGCACACTCGGCTTTTCCACACAGTTAGAATCCAAAGAGGCACAGGGTTCTGTGCTTATCGATGTTGACTCACTGTTTTTTGTTGTTTTTTCCCACCAAGGGAGCTTTCACAAAAGCGGTGGGGGGTGGAAGATATCTAAATGTATCCCTTTCATAGCAGGTAAGTCAAGGCAACACAGGGATAACAGTCCACAGTCTCAGAAAAAGACCTTCAGGCCATGACCTTGACTGCTTTGGCAAAACCAGCCACTGAGATGTGCAGCTGAAGATGAAATTAGTGACAGGAATCAAGCCCTACCATGGTGAGGATTTGGTCGTTGACTCTACTACAGGGAATGACACTGACCCTCCCATCTGGAAATTAACCAGGCATTCGGCTTGTAAATGGCTCTGCAATTATGGTGCACCCAGGACTGCATTGCAGCATCACCCTGAGGGTGGGTGCAGGTAAATTAGGGTCAGAAGGGAAGTGACTTCCACAGCCGTGGCCATGCCATTCTACCATTGCCAATCATGCAGGCCCTGGGGACGGGCACCAAGCTTAACCTTTGACACTTTGGGACTTCATCTTGGGTCACCTGCTCTTTCCTCTTCCTCCCTAAGACCATGCATGTGTTCACTGAGCCCAGGAACACTGCTTAAGCAGATACTGAAAGATAACAGTGGCCTGGTAGGGTGGAGGGCATTCCAGGTGCTCTGACTGAAGCCTGAAGGTGCAAACCCAGGGAGGGAAAAGGAACCTTGGAGGATAGACAAATGGTCTGGGAAGAAGAGAGCCTGAAACCAGCCAAGAATGTCTGGCCACGAAAGCACTGCCAGTCTCTGCACCTGCTCAGTCAGAGCATGGTGCCCCCCTGGGAATGCACTCAGCATGTTCTCTCTTAGTGAAGCATAGCATCGTGTTTGCAAGCAGAACTGGCTCTACACCCCAGCTCCACCATCTACCAGGGCATGCATGTCCCTGAGCAGACCCATGTCTACTCGATCACTGGAAAATGGAGATGCTCCTATCTCATAGAGTCAAAAACATACAGGCTTTCAAATATGGATAAAGCACGCAAGATACTTATCTGAGATATGAACCCACAGTGCTAGTTCAATAAATGTTCATGTATCCTTTGCTTAACTGACATGATTGGCACCAGACGTGACAATACAGTCTAGGCTGCATAAGCCTTGTGTGCCTTACTCAGTCTATAATAATAAAAGCTTAATATGCTAATTAGACCAGCCATCCTTCTGGACGTCCTTCCAGATCAAAGCCGTGGTGGTGGGGGCCAAGGCAGAGGCAGCAGAGGTGGCAGAGGCTCCCGGCCACCATGGTGGCAGGGGCCAAGCCCCTTGCACGAATTTCATGCATCGGGCCTCTAGTATTTATATAAGAATGAGGGTGTCCCATTTAAGATGATTTCTCTGACCTGACCCAGAGAAAAGCAATAGATCAATCCCAGGCCCTTCGTCCTCCCATGTTCCCATCACCAATAAGGATGGACAGTCATGCCCAGGCCCGCGCACTCAATAACCTCCGAGTCAATAATAAGTCTAGTTATCAGTAACTCAGGGTGAATGTCTTGATTGTGGCCATGTCTTCGATGAAAAGCAAGCAACACAAAAGTGGAGCTTGTTGGCTGTCCTCTGCGTGCAGATGCTGCCATGGGAGACTCCAGAAGGGAGAACAAACAAGCACAATTGATGTCCCTGTTCAAATTTCCAAGAGCTAAAAGGGTATTTGGAAAGATAGGATAGAAACACATTTTGAAAAGAGTGTGTAGCCTTAAACACTCTACGTCAAATAAATGGTGCTGAGCTCATGCGGAGTCATGAGAAAAGGCATCATGGGCTTTAGAAACAGAATGGCTTGATCTTGAACCAGCTCTGACACTTACTAGCAAGATATCCTTGGTTGGGGGGTGGAGGTGGGGGTGGGAGGGTGGATGCCTCAGTTTTTTCATCTGTAAAATGGGAGAAATACCACTTAACTGCTGTGATGATTAGATAATATGGTGAATACCTGGCCCATAGTTAGTGCTCAATTAGCTGTTAGTTACTCTCCTCCTTTCCCTCATTTCACTCACTTTTCTAGATGACTGATACTACTTTATTTGAATTAGAATTAGAGTGGATGACTTTTATTTAAAAATATTTTTATTGATTTCAGAGAGGAAGGGAGAGGGATAGAGAACTAGAAACATCGAGGATAAGAGAGAAGTATTGATCAGCTGTCTCCTGCATGCTCCCTACTGGGGATCAAACCTGAGACCCAGGGCACATGCCCTTGACCGAAATTGAACCTGGGACCCTTCAGTCCATAGGCTGACACTCTATCCACTGAGCCAAACCAGCCAGAGCAGCAGAGGATGACTTTAACTGCATGTTGGTGACACAGTCCTCTGTACATCCAAATTTGTATACCATCAAGGAAGTGCTTGTGTAAAAGCCTTCAAAATATTTCTTCTCAATTCTTAAAGAACAACAGAACATCTAAGCTCCTCGGTCTGGAATCCCGAACCTCTCACCAGTAGCCTCAACCTCAGGCTTCACTCAGCCTTGGGGGTGTTATGGATGGTAAGAAAGGCTTTCCAGAGGCAGTTGCACCTAAATAAACCTTAAAGTGCGAAGAGGATTTTGAGTAGGAGACCAAGATGGCAGAAAGCTGTCTGGGCCAAGAGAATGTTGTGTGCAACATCTCCGGGCAGCCAGGCTTCATTCTGGGAGAAGTCCATCCCCTCCCCACTGCAATGTCCTCGCCTCCCTCCCTCTCTCCTAGATCACCGTGCCGTCTCCCCACGCCCTGCTGAACTCTGTAGCAAGGATCTCACCTCCTGCACCCACAGTTTTCAAAGTGTGCCCTGGGGATCACTGCACCCAGGGATCCTTGCAGAGCACCTGTGAGGTCAACACTGTTTATATTCATGCTATGCCACTTTCTGCTCTTTTCATCCTCATTCTCTTATGAGTACACAGTGCAGGCTTCCAGATTGAAGGCAGACGCAGATACAGCTTCTATTAAGCCACATATTGAAGAGATTTGCCAAAATGAGAAACAGTGTCGACCCCTCCATTTCTGTTTGTTTTGGAAACATTCCTTTTTATAAAAATGTATTATGGCCCTAGCCAGTTTGGCTCAGGGGATAGAGTGTCAGACTGTGGACCAAAGGGTTCCGGGTTCAATTCTGGTCAAGAGCATTTACCTTGGTTGCAGGCTCCTCCTTGGGCCCGAAGCCCAGTCAGGGCTCGTGCAGGAGGCAACCAATTGATGTGTTTCTCTCACATCAATGTTTCTGTCTTTCCCTCTCCTTCCACTTTCTCTAAAAATCAATGGGAAAAAATATGGCTGGGTGAGGATTTAAAAAAAAGTATTATGTATGGTTATGTAAGGGCTTCTTGTTGTTTGTTTTTATAAGCTATCAATAATAATTTTAGCTTTTTTTCAGGGCTAATTACCAGTATAACAAAATTTGATAGATATAATTCACATAAATAGAAATGCTTTGGGGTCTTCAATAATTTTGAAGAGTCAAACAGGGCTCTGCAACCAGAGTTAGAACCACTGCGTTAGGACAAACTGCGAATTGGGCAGAAGAGCGCTAAGTGTGAACCTAAACCTTCTCAGATGGCAATTTCTGCCCCTTGCTGGCAGAAGACCCATGGGCAGTCTGTCCCTGGCTTGACCTTCCTGTCCTGCCCACCATTCCCTGTCCCTCCCTCTTCTCCTCCTTCCTGTGGAAACCCCTGAAGGGTCCAGGCCCTAGTCTCACCTCCCAGGGACCTCTTCCCCAGGCCCAGGGAGGCCTGTGGTCTGGAGGCTTTGGTATCAGAGAGGCGGGACCCAAACAAATGACTCAAGGTCTCGGATTTGCATTTCCCTGATGGTTAAAACTGTTGGGTATCTTTTTATGTGCTTTTTGACCACGTCTGTACTTTCTTTGGAGAAATGTCTATTCAAACTCTTTGCCCATTTTTTAATTAGGCTCTGTGTCCTTTTATTGAGGAGTTGTAAGAGTTTTTTTATGTATTCTGGATACAAACCCCATGTCAGATCTCTGATTTCAAATATTTTCTCCCATTCCATGGTTGTCTCTCCACTTTCTTTATGATGTTCTTTGAAGCACAGATTATTATTATTATTATTATTATTATTATTATTATTTTAATCCTCACCTGAGGAGTGAGGATATCTTTTCCATTTATAGAAAGTGGAAGGGAGGGGAAAAAGGGGAGCAGAGAGAGAGAGAGAGAGAGACATCTAATGGTTGCCTCCCGCATGAGCCCTGACTGGGGGTAGGGATCAAACCTGCAGCCCAGGTACGTGCCCTTGACCGGGAATTAAACCCTCCAGTACACGCTCTAACTGCTGAGCCACACACACCAGCCAGGGCTGAAGCACAAATTTTTAAAATGTTGATGATATCCAATTTATGAGTTTTATCCTCCCCTGCTTTTGCAGGTGTCAAACCATTGCCTAATCTGAGATCATTACATTTAGGCCCATGTTTTCTTCTAAAGGTTTAGAGTTTTAGCTCTTAAATTTAGGCCGATGATCCATGTTGAGGTCATTTTTGTATATAGTGTGAGGAAGGGGTCCAACTTCATGCTTATGCAGGTGCATATCCAGCTGCCCCAGCATCATGTGCTGAGGAAATGGCTCAGTGTCTCTGAGCCTCACTCACCTGGTCTCTAAAAAGAGCCTTAAAAGACCGCCTTGCAGGGTGCTATGATCATTCAATGAGATAGAAGAAAGTACCCCGTGGGGTGGGCGGACCTCTAGCCCACAGCACATGGTCAATGCCTATAACTGAAGGAATGGACAACGGATTTGAAAGTTCTCTGAAACACTGGTCATCACTGCTACCCTGTGCCCACAGCTTTTCCTTCCCTGATGATCTTAAACAGGCACAGCCCCATCTGTTTGTCACAGGAGCCCCGGGCTGCTTCTCAAGAACCTGCTGCTGGGTGGCTCCGATAATCTTTTTTCTTCTCTCCCGCCCTTTTCTCTCCCTTACTTTCTACCTTAATTGTGCATTAAACAGTCTTGGTCTTAGCTATTTAATCTATTTATAATTGTTAACCCACTCAAATCTGTTTTGGCAAGGTGGTGGGAGGGCATCAATGAATGGATGAGTCAGTTGACGAAAAGGTCCCTGATTTAAAGTGAAGCCCCTACAATGATCCCACAGGCCACCCCAAATGTGGGTGTCAGAGGAGGCCCGGGAATGCCACTTCCAGCTCTCTCTGCGCTCTCCCACTCCCCTGCCCACTCTGGAGAGAGCCTTTCACATTGCATCTCCCTCCTCCATGGTGTTTGCAACACCTCCCAATTTAGTTTTCTCTCTGAATTTCATTAGTGTCCCATTTGCCTCATCTTCCTGATCTCTGAGGAAGCAGGAGGAGCCTGACTTGGCAACAAGGACTCCTGCTTCCTGACTCAGGGTGACGGGGACAGGCAGAAATGGGGCCCCTGGGCTGCAGTTTCATATAGCGCTCTGGTCCATAAGGCTCAGGCCAGCATACCACAGCTGGACCCCAGCTGTGCACCAGACACTGGGCTCAGCAGTGAGGATCTGTGCTTGCCCTTGAACCCTTAGCCCCACAGGGATGGATGGGTCATGCCTGTGCCATGTGCTGCAGGGACTTCACCCCCCGGGCAGGTGGAGTGACTGAGAAAGAATGAGGGTGTTGAGTTGGAGCACAGAGAAAGTCTTTGGGATCATTCAGGAAGAGGGAACAGCAGGTGTAAAGGCAGGATGGTAGGAACAAGAGAGTGTAAGCGAGTAACACCAAGGAATCTGATGCGCCATGATTGGTTCATCTGTTCATTCACTCGGTGCATAGTTACTGAGTGCCCACAATGTGCAGGCAGCGTTCCAGGCATAAGAACACTGCAGGGAACAACACAAAGTATGTCCCTGCCCTGGTGGCGCTCAGGTTCCAGTGGGAGAAGACCAACAACAGGCAACCAAACTTGCAGTGTCATATATAATGCCTCAGGTGGAGATGAATGGGATGTAGAAAGGGTCAAGTGGAAGAGGGCAGAGGAGAGGCTGGGCTGGGGACACTGCTCCTGGTGCACGGTGATCAGGGCGTCCACCTGGCTCACACCTCTGGCCTCTGGCAGCTCCCTGAGAGGAACACACTCCTGGTCACTGACCAGGCCCTTGCAGCCCAGGGTTGCTCCGCTCACCTGGATGGAGACTTGGAGGTCTGGTTGCTGCTGTTCCCGCTGCCTGAAGAGCTTCCCTGAGACTGAAAACAAGGCTTCTATGCCTTATGCCCTGAGGTGGGAGTGTGTTCACGGTTCAAGGAACAGCAAAGAGGCCAATGTCCCTGTTGGGTCACTGTGAGGCCTCTGGCTTTTCCTCGGTGTGAGCCTCTGAGCCACAGGAGGGTTCGGAGCAGAGGGGTGGTCTGATGTGACCAGTGTTTTAACAGGTACCTCAATGTCAGACCCCGGGAGGGAAGGGGGGCAGCAGAGCCCCATGCAGATGCCACTGTGATAATCCAGGTCTGAGAAGGTGCTTGGACCAGAGTGGGGACAGGGGAGGTGGTCACATGTGCTGAGGAGGGGAGAGAAGTGATGGGGTCAGTGTAAATACAGCACAGAGTGCGAGGGGAGGGATGGGGATGCCGGAGAGAAAAGGAACCACATTCTACAAAGAAGAATCCACTTTTGCCAATGCTCCGATTCAAACCCATCCTGTCAGAGTCAGACACCGCTCCCTGTATTTCTGCAATGTCCTCCCTCCCTCTTTGAGTTTGACAAGGGCTCAGCTATATGGGCGGCACCAACATGGGGATGAGGGATGCTGTGTCTGGGCTCCAAGAAGCCTCCACTGTCAGTGCATGATACGTTCACATGTTGTGACACTCGCAGGACCAGAGGGAGAAAGTCTTGAGAAGAGTGATTCAGAGCAGAAAGAGGAGACCATGTTTCTTAGGGTTAGATGGGAGGGCAGGGGAGGAGGAAGGTGAAATTCAAGTTTTTTATTTTAACTTTCTCGACATCACAAGTGAGCATGGATGAGGTTGAAGAGTCTCCTTCAGCCCCGTTATCTTCCCTCTATGAGTGAACCTTGGCTTGCTTATCTGAAAAATGGAATTATAAGAACTGCCTCATGGGCTTGTGGAAGTTATAAATAAATCAAGTACTTGGCACAGTGCTTCAATACACGGGAGTCCATTTTACCTGTCTCTCTATAGGAAAAGTTAAAAATCTTTTTTTAAAATAATTTTTAAAAATATTTCAGAGAGGAAGACAAAGGGAGAGAGAGAGAGAGAAACATCAATGATGAGAGAATCATTGATAGGCTGCCTCTTTTACACCCCTTACTGGGGATCAAGCCCACAACTCCAGCATGTGCCCTGACCAGGAATTGAACCATGACCTCCTGATTCTAAGGCTGATGCTCAAACACTGAGCCATGCTGACCAGGCTAAAAATCTTAATAGATCTCTTCAGAGAACCGTATGTCTCTACTGCCGAGCATACATCCCAGTCTGTAGTTACACATTCCTTGGGCTGAGAACAGAGGCTACTTTTGTTTTGTTTTGTTTTCCCTAATATTTTTATTGATTTTTAGAGAGAGAGGAAGGGAGGGGGAGAGAAGAGAGAAACATTGATGTAAGAGGGACACATCAATTAGCTGCCTCCTGTACGCCCCAACCTGGAGATCGAGCCCACAACCTGCCATGTGCCCTGACCAGGAATTAAACCGACAACCTGGTGCACAGGACTACACCCAACCAACTGAGCCACATGGGCCAGGACTACCTTCAGTTTTGTTCCCTGTTATATCCCCAGAGCCTATCACAGTGTTGAGCCTGTCATTGTTATTCAATATGTTTTTGCTGATTAAGCTAAATAAATGATTGAATCAGTTATGTAATGTCTAGACTCCAGTGCTTTTTAGCTGGGAGACCTCAGATAAGATGGTTCCTTTCTCTGCACCTCAGTTTCCTTACCTGAAAAATGAAAATTATACCCACTGTGGTGAAGGCAGGAACTGTTCACCAAATAGCCATGTCTTCCCCCCATTTCCCAGAGCCCTAAAAAACTAGGGCATGAGGCTAGTTCCGGCCCGTGGGCTGTGCGTCCCTTCGGGACTGAAGCATTTGAGAGCCAGTGCAGCCTTCCAGCTGTCTCGTCCCTGCTGCAGGGACCAAGGTGGCCTCACGTTCCAGGTAGTACACCTACAAGATGGCCAAGCCTTTGTCAGTCTGCTCCTGAGGTGCGAGGTAGAGCAGAGCCCTCCACCCACCTCAGTTAGACATGCAGCACCAGCAAGAAAGAAACCTTTGCTGTGTTAAGCCGCTGGGATTCTGGAGTGAATTTATTACTGCAGCATAACTGGGCCTAGCAAGACTCACACATCTCCCTTGCAGATGGCTTGGAGGAAAAGAAAAAGGGCTGGGCTCACAGTAAGTTTTCAATAAAGAGCTTGCTCCCTGGGCCCTGGCTCCTTTGCTTCCTCAGCTTTCTCCCCAGGGCCCAGCCTCTAGTTACGATCCTGCCTTTCTCTGTGCCATGTTCCTTCTCTAGCTTGAAACATCCTTCCACTTTCCCACCCAATTCAGGTGCTTCCTACTGTTTCTGCCATCACTCTTCTGCGTGGCAATATAAAGTAAGGCCTCCAAGGAGCTGCTCTGGCCGCTGGACCCGGCCCCCAGACCACCTGTCCTCCAGGCAATCTCCCCTCAGCTTCCCACTCCCCCGCCCCGCTATTTTCAACTATGCCTCTCACTCCACTCCAGCTTGGAATGCAACCATCGACCTCTGGACCCCAGAATGACTGATCGGCCACCGCTGCCTATGTGGTCCTAAGCTTGCCAGGTGCCTCCTGGCTGCCATCTCCTCCATCTCATTCCAGCTGGATGCCAGGCCCTTGCCTGCTCTGTCCTCCAATCATGCTGGTTGCCGGCTGCTGGTTGGGTTCCAGCACCCATGAGTCCGCCTACTGCTTTCTGCTCCGCAAGGAGGCCACCTCCACTCTGGCCGGACCGCCTCCACTTCCCATGCTACTTAGTGGCAAAAGCCTTCACCCAAAAAGCAATCACGATTTCGCATTCCAAGAGGGACTTTCTCATCAAGACCACAGGTTTGCAGCTGATGACGCAGAAAATCAGAGTGGACAAGGGGACTGACCTGGCTCCATGTCCGCATGTCCTGAAGAGTCAGCAGTGTCCGTGGGCCATCGGATCCTCGAGGACGGGGCTCGATCCTTTCTGTTGAAGCAGAGAACACAGGCCCAACTGAGTGAGGTGGCAAGATGCCCCTGACCTTCCTCACAGATCTTTCCCCAGCAGCCACTACAAACACACAGCATGGGGAGCTGGGCTTGTTCCTGGTCCCCCAGCCACACAGAGAAGTGGGGTCCCAATTCCCTGAGTACCCCACACAGACTTCCTCTCTGCAGCCTTCCCGGGAGGCTCTAGTGAGTCTTCCTCAGGGTGGGAGTGAGGGTGCTGTCTGATGGCTACTGTTCACAGGTGATTCCTCGAGCTGCCCAAACCTCTCAAGGCATGGACTGCAAGTTACAATCCAGGTGCCCAGCTAAGGTTTGGAGCAGAATAGAAACAGTGTTTTGCAAAGGACTGACGGTGATGTGATGAGTGTTGGGACAAAGGTGAGGGGATAGAGCTTAAGGCTGATGCTCTGGCCCCTGCAACAGTCCTGTCATTGATTCACTGAATTTCTTGGAGCCTTCCTTCCCTGCCCAATAAAATGGGCTGAGCATCCCTGTGGTACTCCATGAGGGAGTGTTGGTAGTCCCCTGGGCAGAGTTCCTTACACAGAAGAGTTCTGGTTCTGGCCCTCTTGCTTATTGCATTGTGACCTCTAGCAAATTGGTTCCCCTCTTTGAGCCTCTGTTTTCTCATCTGAAAGAGGAAATTTTTGAACCAGGTGGCCTGTGAAGTCCTTTCTGCCCTAGAATTTTATGACATTGAATTTGACTTATCTCTGATCTCCAGTGCCAAAGAGATAGCTGTACATGATAACAGCTTGCGAAATGAATTAAAAACAAATCTATCCCACTCGAAGAAGGGTAAGGGGAGGCTCAAAGGTTTTAAGTCATGTGCTTTGGTCATCACAGGAGGAGGAACTGGGATGTGAACACAAGTCCTCACAGATTCATGATCTGGGTACTTCGCTCTGCAACAGCGACCACACTCACCCACTGAAAACACCATCACATGACTTCTTATATAAAAGACCCACTAGGCAAAAGAAAAAGGTATGGCAGGTGCCTTCAGTCATCTGAGGCAAAAAGTCATTACTTGAGAAATTCCTTAAATACATATTTCCCAAATATACCAAGGATCCTAGATAAGAGACGTTATTATGCATTATAAGGTGAGGCATTACTGGTAATTTCCATTAAAAATGAATTTCTAGTTTGAAAATTTTCTAGCTTCATCTGTATTTCATATATTTCTTTATTGTGAATTCTCGTTATTCTCAACAAAGAGTGACTGCATTGGGCAGGAACGGTCACCAGGCTCTGCTCAAAGGCAGAGCATCCTTCTACACCTCAGGTCCTGCCCACCCCAGGGTAGAAGACCTGACAACCAGAACACTAGCAAAGTCCTTCCGAGTCATACCACGTTCACTAAAATAAAAAGCGGACAGTACACCACAGACGGTAGGACTGCCATGTTGTGCATGTTGAATGAGCAATAATGGCTCTTCATTTCTATTTATTGCATCTTGTTCATTACAAGTTTACACTCCGAAGTTTCAGAGATCAACAGGAACTTGCTTTGCTGGAATTATGGGCCTCACCCCAGGTGGACTTTAGGACTCAGAGCTGTTGGCTTTGCCCCCAAGGATCCTGCTGGGGTCCTAGTCCCTCCCAGGGACTTGGATGAAACACTGTGGGTCTTTCTGAAGCCCTCTTCCTTGTCCAGGGGACAATAGTCCACTGTGCCTCCACAGCTCAGGCTGTAGATCCCCGTGCCTTCCAATCCCTTCCCTCCTGAAGAAGTTGCAGAACTGCAGTTTTAATTGTCTTCCACCCTCATCTTTCCCAAGGATTCAGGGAAAAACCTCAACTCTTTTCTTTTTGCTGATTTCCTTTTCAATTCATACCCCTGATTTCCCTTTTTTTCACATGTCCTCCAATAAGCATCAAAATGACTATTCATAAAACCAAAATGCTCATGGGTTGACCAAAGGTTCTAGAAGTATTTATATACTAGCATTTTTTGTTGTTCTTTTTGTTTTGTTTTGACTATATACCACCCAACTGAGCCATACTCATGATTAGCATCAAAGGTAGCAGGAGGCTAGTATGGTCAGGGCCATACTAGCATATTTTGTGGAGGGGAAGTCCAGTTAGGAGAGGAGCACAGCATTCATTCATTCACTTCCTCATTCATTCATTCACTCCCTCATTCATTCATTCATTCATTCATTCAATAGTGCATGTTAGGTGCTGTATAGGATATACTCATGACTCAAGCAAATCCTGCCCTCAGGAAGCTCACAGGCTGACAAGGAAAAAAAAAAGAGACATGCCCATAAGTAATTATAATGCTTGGAAGTTTTATAAGAGAGATACAATCCCATGAGAAAACAAGAGTGGAGGGATCACCCTGCCTGACCAAGCAGAGAACTCAGCCTTGCACCAGTGTTAGGCGGGTGGCCTGGGGACAGGGCAGCATGCTCCACATGAGGGAGTGTAGGTGCAGGAGGGGAAAACGGAAAACATCACACCTGGTAGGTAGGCTGGGCCCCAACAGACAGGGCTCTGGCTGCCAATTTAGAGAAGATGAGCATTATTCAGTCAGTAACGGGGAGCCATTGAGGGCTTGTGAGCAGATATGTGACGTGTTGGAGATCTGCTGTAGGAAGATGAATGTGGCAAGCCCTGTACAGTATGAACAGGAAGGGGCGGTGCCTGGGATAGGAAGCTCCTAATTGTATGCCAAGCATCCGGCAGAGTGGCAGCCAATGGTACATACATGATTTTATTTAACCGTCTAGACAACTGCAGGAGACAAGCATTCGCCTTCCAGCCCTGCAGATGAGGAAAGGAGGCTTGGTGGAGACAAGATCTGCACCCTGTTCTCTCCCTTTGCGGGAGAGCCACAAAACGTGCTGTGACACTGTGTGACCTCTGTACACCTGACACTCCCAGAATACCTTCCACTCCCAGTGCACCTCTACGCTACCCTTGGGTGGATGGAAGTGTGGTCATTTTCTGGACTGCATTTTGAGATGTCCAGTTGGAGGGAGATGCAGGGTGCCTCTGCCTCTGCTAGCTTTCCCCAAAGTGACCACACATCAAGGAGATAAGACAGTGCGTTGAGTTGGGTACCAAACAACACGGACTTGGGTCTTTTGCAGGGAATTTCAAAGCTAGCAGGAGGCCAGCCTCCCTCCCTGCTGGGAGAGCTTCCTTCTGTCTTTCCCTTCTCAGCTAAGACGTGGTGACAGGAGCATGCGACCAGGGAGCCCCAGGGAACACCCTTTGGATGCCAGGAATCTGTTTTTTCATTGACATTCTAGCGTTTCTAGGCTCTGGGCTGACTTCATTCTTTGGGAGGATTGCCCCGAGCACTCAGGGAACTCAAACTGGACTTCACACCTGCAGCCAGAGATGATAATCATGAGTGACTCCTGTCAAGACACCAGATTTAAAACTTGGTTTGTTCAAGAAGAAAAACATTCCTCATTGTAAATACGGACGATCACTGTGCTATCTACCTAACAGCAGGGTGCAGAATTTCTCAGAGGTGCCCTGGCACGAGCAGGGGCTGTGGGGCTGGTAGAATGGATCTGAGTCACTGTCCAGTCACTGCCTGTGGGCTTTGGGCAAACCCCTTAGCTCCCTTACACATCTTCATTATTTAGTGGGAATGATAAGAAGGGATTAGAGAGAGTAAGCGCCAGACTCTCACACAGACATCAGAATGTACAATAGTTTCTTTTCATCGTTTTATATTTCCCATTCTGGGCATTGCACTCACAGTGAGGTTACTCTCCTCATTAGGTTACCAATGGAAAGAAATGGATTTTTGGAGGAAAAATTTGCTGAAATGATAGCAAGCTGTTCATATCCATGACCTAATGCTTACTACCAGGGTCATATAAGTCTTTACTGGCATGTCTTTCTCTTCCCCCAGACTGGGAGCTCCTTGAGACAGTGCCCACAGTATCTCCAACTCCTGGCATGTATTCGCCCCTTTCTACCTTCGTCACCTTATTCTGAGGTCCACACAAGACCGCAGTCTGACGTTCTTTAGGGGTTTTCTTTCCCCAGCCTGGTTTAAAGAATGACTTTTAAGCATCACCTCCAAGAGTAGGTCCAATCCCCTGAAAACCATTTCATTACCATGTAATCATTAGGGCAGGATACTTAACCTCGTTATTCTGCAAAAAAGCATTGGTTTCTAATCTAAGCCAATTATAGGTGCCAACATATCCCCTAACATCTTAATAACGCCAAGCCTCCCAGGGCTCCGGACAGGCAGGCAGGTTGAGAGATCTGGGGCTTACAAGACATGGAACTGCACACGGTAGAGGAGAAAATGAAGCATCCAAGCTAGATTGGAGTCCTGGCTTGTGCAGATGGGACGACCTTGCCTAGTGCCGGGCTGGACAAATGCTCCTCAAGGTGAACTCCCTTCTCTTCCCCTGACTCCTGAGGAAAACAAAGCCATCAAACTTGTTGCAAGTAAAGAGGGAGAGGAGAGAAGATTCACCACATTCCCAAGTCCATTTAGAATATAGATTTTTTTTAAAAAGCTTTTCTCCCTACAGACTGAAGGAAGCAGGTTATTTCATTTTAATTATGGCAGCTGCAGCTGCTGCTGGTGAACTCAAAGACCAATTTTCCAATTCAAAACACACACACACACACACACACACACACGCACACGCACACGCACTCATGCACTGAAAGAATCAACGACACACACAGAATGACGCCTGCATGAGAGAGCACATCGACAGGGTAGAAAAATCTGAATGTCCAGCTGGAGACACTGGGGCGCAGGGGTAACTCCTGCGTGTGCTCACCCACTTCTCCCCACGCCGCACCTCCTCTCTGCTCCCCAACTTTCAAGGCCAGCCCATGAGCCCCATGGTGTCACGGAACATTTCCTGTTGAGCAGCTGCACACTTTTAGTGCACACCGGGGGAAATAAAGGCAGCAGATGGCTTTAGGTAATCTCCTTAGAACGTTTAACGGGGCATCCTCATTCATAAAGGCCTCAGGAGCTTTTTCACAGGTCCCCGAGGGGTGGTGAGCCAGCCCCCGCCAGCCCTGCCCTGGTGAGGACAGGTCTGCTGCACAGGGAAGAAGGGTGGAGCTCGTTTGCCAGTTGCTTGCCCATGGGCTGCATCCAAGTTTCTGCTCAGTGTTCTCTCTTGTGGTTCCTCCTGTGTGTACTCACAAATGGCTCTCCACATGAGCGTGAGCTGCCCAAATCCATGCCATGTGTCGAACTGTCTTTGAAAGGACTGAGGCTACATGCTACTGCAGGGATGTCTGACAGAGAGAAGGTGAGAGGCGCAGGAGGGAGCACCATCCTACGAGTGACCGAGAGAAAGACGAAGATACTGGGCTCCCGCCAGAGCAAGATCACATGTTTGCGAAGATGTGCAAGAACTCTGCCAGTAAGACGAGGTGTGGAAGGAAGCATGGGCAGGGAGTGAACGGTTCTCAGATAACCGCAGGTGCTGAAAAGCACCCTGATGAGGTTGGTGGTATCAGGGGTGGGCGGGGGTGGGGTGGGTCTCAATTTTCTGCAGCTTGCTTTTACTGATCCAATGTTCCCCTTTAAGACCTTCAAGTACACCATCAAAAGTCCTGGCATTTGGCCCGGCTGGCGTGGCTCGATGGTTGAGCATCGACCTCTGAACCAGGAGGTCATAGTTTGATTCCTGGTCAGGGCACATGCCCAGGTTGCTGGTTCCAACCCAGTCGGGAGCATGCAGGAGGCAGCCAATCAATGACTCTCTCATCATTGATGTTTCTCTCCCTCTCCCTCTCCCTTCCCCTCTGAAATATAAAATTCTGGGATTTGAATGTGCAGCATAAACATAAATTTGAGTGCTCCCCCTCCTTCCATGTCCACCAGCTGCTCTTCTTTCCTCAGGAGACAGTGCAGATGCCAGAACTCCCACGGAGCCACCTCTGCTGTACCGACCACAGCTGCACTCCCACGCCAGAGTGGGGTTCTACCACTAGCACCTGGGGGTGACTGATCTCCGCACAGGTCCGTGCTCTTCAGCTCCTTCCTTCAAATGATTATGCTGCCAGGGCTATTTCTAAGATGCAATCCTGACCCTGCTCCTCCTGGCTCAGATCCCTTGTTGGTTCCCACTGTCTTTGGGGCAAAATCCAAGCCCCTCCCTAGAGCAAGCAGTTCTCTATGCCGTCCAGCCTGGCTGCCTCCCCAGCCCAGTCCCCTGCCACTCACCCCTCAGTCCCTCCAGGCTGCAGCCAGACCCAGGGGTTTCCAACATCTCACTGTTTCCCTGCTGCCCTTTCCCTTGGCCTGGCAGGCCCCTGGAGTGCTCATACCCAAGTCTACCAGGCAACAGCCCATTTTATTCTGGGGAAGCACCTCCCTGATTCTGGGAACCACTTTTTCTACGGCTCCCATCACCTGGGGTGTGAGAGACATCAGTGCTATTTGGCAACTATTTCTGGCTTTCTGCCTTCTAGGCACAGGTGGGATGGCACACCCTGACAAGGGCCACACCGCTAATGAGAGCCCGTGGGTTGCGAGCAGAAATGTACCTCTTCCAGGTAGGAGATTTAATTACGGAGGTAGGAACCTCTCATTCACACTGGCAGGGTGTGGGGCGGGGGGGAGGGGGGGGGCTGGCAGGTGGGACAGTTTGCCAGCCTGGATTCTGGGGGACTATGAGAAACCCCTCCCCTCCCCCACCCTCACTGCCCAGAGGGGACTTGGACTATGCGAGAGAACAAACCCTTTGTTGTCATAAGCCACTATGATCTGGGAGTGATTTGTACCCAATATTAATTAGTTGATCTGACAGATACCAGATACGTGGGTCTTATGAGAACTGTCACACCCAAGAACCCTGCCTACCTGGCCATGCCAAGTCAACCACAGTTCTGGGCTCCTGGCTGCCCATGGGGAGAGCAGAACCTGGTCAAACAGAACAGTCATAACTCTCCCCTGGGCTTCCTGAAAACAGGAAGTGAAGTAGAATGTACTCTCTAGCAATGCAGATTGTAAAATGAAAAACTTGAGAGCTATTAGTGGCCACGTGGGTGTTATGAAGTGTATTCTCCAAAAATGACATGTAGGAGTCCTAACCCCCAGCACCTCCAAATGGAACCTTAATTGAAGACAGGGTCTTTAGAGAGATAATCAGTTAAAATGAGGTCACTGGGGCAACCCCTAATCCAATAAAAGTCATTGGGGAAAGGGGAACATGTGGACCTGGAGACAGGCATGCACACCGAGAGAACATCATGTGAGACCAGTGGTGCTTCCAGGGGCCCAGGAACCCCCGAGCTAGGAGGGAAGTCTGAGAATTCCTGCCTTCAGAGGGAGTAGGATGCTGCCCCCACCTCGACTGGACTCCCAGCTTCCAGCACTGAAACAATACACTCTGCTGTTCAGGCTCTCCATGTGGGACTTTGCCACAGCCGTCCTAGCAAACGAAGACAGCGGGGAAAGCTGGTCTCCGCATAAGAAAAAGAAGTTCACTAGCATAAGAGAAGCAGCCCAGGGCCACCAAGAGACAAAACGGATTTAAACAGAACAGCATCAAAACCCTGATCCCAGTCCCACTGCATCTCTGCATTTTCTCTGGCTGGCAAGTTCAAGAGTTTAGATTTTATGAGGCAGTAGTAAAACTCCCTCTGTTCTGAGTAAGTTAACTCTGAGGTCTCTGTCCCTTTGAACCAGCAGTCCTAACTAACACTGTTAGAAAAGGAAAGCAGCCCGGCCGGCATGGTTCAGTGGTTGAGCATCTACCTATGAACCAGGAGATCACGGTTTGATTCCCAGTCAAGGCACATGCCGGGGTTGCAGGTTCAATCCCTATTGTGGGGCGTACAGAAAACAGCTGATCAATGAGTCTCTCATCACCAATGTTTCTCTCTCTCTCTCTCCTTCTCCCTTCCTCTCTGACATCAATAAAACCATTTTTTTAAAAAAAGGAAAGCAAAGCCCTAGCTGGGTACCTCAGTAGGTTAGAACATCATCCCGATACACTAAGGTTGAGGGTTTGATCTCTGGTCAGGGCACATATAAGAAGCAACCAAAAAAAATGCATAAATAAGTGAAACAACAAATTGATGTTTCTCTCTCTCTCAAATCAATACATCATATAATAAATAAAAGGATAATATGCAAATCAATCGAATGGTGGAATGACCGGTCGCTATGACGCACACTGACCACCAGGGGGCAGATGCTCAACTCAGGAGCTGCCTCCTGGTGGTCAGCGCACTTCCACAGGGGGAGCACCACTCAGCCAGAAGCCAGGCTCACAGCTGGCGAGCACAGCGGCAGTGGTGGGAGCCTCTCCTGCCTCCACAGCAGTGCTAAGGATGTCTGACTGCCAGCTTAGGCCTGCTCCCCATGGAGGAGCCATCAGTCAGACATCCCCGAGGGCTCCCAGACTGAATTTCGTGCACTGGGCCTCTAGTAAAAAAGAAAAAAAGAAAAGGAAAGCAGGGTGAGTGCTGAATTTTAACCAGATGGATGACTGATGGACAAACAAGCCCACTGCTTCCAGATGCTGTCCCAACCTGCCCCAGGAAGAGACAGGGTCCCCTCTTGTCTGCAACAGCCTTCATACATTCATGCAGTCTAATGCTCCTGGCATTTCCTTTAATCCAGGAACAGCCCAAATAAATTCAGAAAAGAATTCTCTCCTGCTCAGTTATGCCTTTCTTCCCAATCCAAACACAACTGCATGCCTGGTCCCTTGAAAGGCTCCAAAACAAAACACATCCAGCCCAAATCCCTCATCTTGGTTCATGTTATTTTCTTGGCTGCACAAACGTAGGGGCCTTTGTTTCTTCGGCTGGGCCTTTGGACTCTCCCTACCCACATTCCCCTGTGTCTGAGCTCCCACGCCACAAACAAGTTAGCGGAGGGTGGGGGTTGGGGGAGGCGATCCGAGGGAAGCCAGGCTGGGAAGGATTCACTGTCTATGACAAGAGCTGGAGTTACCCTGAAACAACTCACCAGCCCTTTGGAATAACCATGGAACACAGGCCCTCAGGGGCAGAATGAGGCTGGATAGCAGGGTGTGGGTTACGGGTTTGGTCTTATAGAGTAGGAGATGATATTCAAGGTATAGTTGAGTCTCTGGGGCTGGCATGGTTGCAAAAATGAGCAGAACCATTCCACCTTGAAGCTCCTACTAAAGAATGGAGACGCTGCTCCCCTCCAAAAGACTAGGGACAGCAATTGTCCTCATGAGCAGGACTGGATGACTAACTATATTACAGAGTTCACCACCCCTGCCCAGAGTCCAGGAGGAACCAGATTTCCCCTCGTTTGTTCTATCTTCAAGATCATATAAAAATATGATGCCTATGTCAAGCTGCCAGCTGACTAGATCAGAGACATTAGAAAAGAGTAGGAGTTTTCTGGAATGGATGGGCACCAACTCAGCCTTAGCAGAAAGGGTGGTGGGGGTGAGAGGGCCGAATGGATGCCATTGCCCACACTTGCTGCTCTTCCCCATGTTCCAGAGAACTGCAATGCTCAGGCTCCCTTGCACCAGCTTTTGGGCAGGCAGGTTTGGCCACTAGACCCTGGTAGAAGACTGGAGGTGAGAAGAAGAGAGAAGTTAGGTTCTCTCTCTCTCTCTCTTGTCTTCGCATCCCTGGCTGTGGCCACATCAGCTCTGTTGCTCCAAGTCCTGACAGGCTCCCTACATATTAATTCTAGCCTCTGCTGGACTTTCCTAGCTTCTGGAGTCTAGAAATCACCTTCTCCCAATTCCCCCTTCAGTTTAGGAGTGATAGCGCTTCCCTGTTGTTGGTGATCTCAGGGCTGCCTCAGAGACCGTAGCTATTTTTTCAACAGTGTGACCAATTCCCTACATTCAATTCCCTCTGTTGAAAGACATAGAGTGGTTTCTGTTTTCCTGCCTAGACTCTGATGGACAGAGATGCTGAGAAAGAATCTGTAGTGGAAATGCCACTCTGCAGCATCTGGTACGATGGCTGCAGGAAGATTGGCAATATGTGGAATCTACTGAACAAAATAAACTGATGAACAAAATAGATCCAGAGACATAGAAGCATGGAACAGACTGTGGAATCTCAGAGGAAGGCAGGCGAGGGTGGGTGGGTAGGAAGTGGTCAACCAAAGAACTGTATGCAAGGTGTCAATGGGGGGTGGTGAGGAGGGGATATATGTAATACTTTCAATAAAGAGAAAAAAGAGACTGGCAATGCTTGGGCTGGCCAACTATAGAACTGACCACTGCAGTCAAGCCCAAGAGGAAATAAGAAATAGGGGCCACCTGTGAGACACTGGTAAGGTTTGGGTGGGGGCAGCCTCAGAAGGAGAAGGGAAGAGACACAAAAGTCAGGTCTCTGTTTTTTTTTTCTTTTTTTCTTTTCTTTCTTTTTCCATAAATCTACCCAGCTTGAATGTGACTTCTTGTGTCGGTTGGGAAACTCATGATTGGGAAAATGCCAAGGAATTCCGTTGTAAAACTTTAAAATCCTTTGCAGGTTAGGATGTCTTAAGCCTCTGTAGGGAAGCCAGGAGTTTAATGAGACAGAGACAGGCCAAAGAAGGCATCTCTCAGTAGATTTAGTGAGACATTGAAGTCTTACCGTGATGTGGCTTGTTTGGGTCTTGTCTGTGTGGACACCTACAACTGTAAAGGGTTAGCATCGATCCTTCCAAATGCAGAGGGTGGGGAAAGCCATCCTTTATTGAGAGAGGTTGGGGCAAGGAAAAATAGGACTGCTGAGAGACAACCTCCTCAGTTACTAAGGAAGAATGTGGACGTGAAAAAATTTAAACAGACAGACACTGGCTGGGACTGAGAGCGAGCAAGACAAAGGAGAAAAGAACCCACAGAAACTGAGGGATAATGGCTTGCAAGCTCTCCCTGATGGCCAGCCCCTTGTGTGGTGGGCGAGTTTCCTAGCAGAGGTTAGCCTCCCACAGTCAGGATAGGGGACGCTGGGGTCCAGGATGCATTTGCTTTCTGCTTCTGCTCGGGCCCTTGTCACAGGTGGCCTCTTATGGACTGGCTCTCATGTCCCAGACCAATGGCCCCCACAGGAACGGAAAGGACCACCAGGTGCGGAGCTGCAGGGCTGCTAATGAACTGCCACACGCCTTACCTCCCTGGAAACCTCTGTGGGTCCCAGAGAGGAAACCGGCGCTGAGACGTCTGCACAGACAGGGCCCCAACCTCAGCGTCCCCACCTTCTTTTCTGACCTCGCATGCCCACCCACACAGACACACCTGCTCATTCCCACCTCTGTGAAGCTGAAAGGTGTGTGGATGGAGAAACCGAGTTGGAAAAGAAAGAGTCCTTTCCAGAGATGGGGAAATCAAGGAAATTATTAGCTACCGTCCCTTCTTTCAGGACGTCACCCACACTGTACAGAGTAGCATCACCAGCGGCTGAAAGGGAGAGATGTGTGTATTATGCAAAATCTTCTCCAGAAATTTAGACCCCTGAGCTTCTAGGCAAGGTGAGGCCTTCTCTTTCGAGAGCTGGGTTTCTGACCCTGAACTCTGCTCCTGCTCCAGGACTGGAAGGTCAGGACCATACCCAGGAGCTGACTGGACAAGGTGGAAACAGCCACAACTCTGATATCCAAGGAGAGGGCCCGACCTCTGCCAGTGGCTGGCGTGGCGGCATGGGCAGCCTCTGAGCCGCAGTTCCCTCGGCGGATGATGAAGGTAATGTTATTACCCACACCACTCCTGGAGGCTGTTGGGAGGACCAACTGAAAAATGGGTGGAAACCCCTTTATGATCTGTAAAGCCCAATATATAGCACTTCTGCTGTCATCATCAATACTAATCCAGGCCTCATGATCTCTGAGCCCTATGACCCTGCTGCAGGAGCTACAAATAGGAGAACTGCCCAGAGACAGAGCATCCTTCTGTTGCCAAGGAAGAATTTGGATGTACAAATGTATAAGTAGACAGACACCGGCTGGGATGGAGAAAGAGACAAAGGAGAAAGAGCCCATCAGAAATGGAGGGAAAATGGCCTAAGAGCTTTCCATGCAAACCAGCCCCTTATCTCGCTCACCTTCACAGGGACAGGCAGCAGGGAGGGGTGTGGGCGTTACCAGGTAAAACTTTAAAAACAAGTTGCTGGGTTCTGGGCTATGATCAAAACGAAGTGTTTACAGGAAAACACACGCATAAGCCAATCATATGTTTATGGTACAAAGGCTTTGCCCTCTGGCTGCCTGGCAAGGACCCGGGCTTAGGCTGCACTTCTGCAGCTGCTCTACCTGCCAGGCCACCTTTGATGCTTGTTTCAACCCACCAGGACTCCCGGGGGCTGGGAAGAGGTATGTGTTGCCTGGGGAAACCGGCTTCCAAACCTTGGCTGGGGTTTTCGCGTGCTGATTATACAACTTCACGTGAATGGAAATTAATTTTACTTTGCAGTTCTGAACAAAAAGAAAGAAAAAAAGTAAAAAGGACTTCAAGCTGGAAACATTTGTAGCATTGAAGATAGAAGAGGGTTAATAACCATCCAATAAAGGTCTGGTGCAAATTGACGTGGGAAAAAATTTAGGACACCAATAAATAAATTGGGAACAGACAAGGGCATGTTATAGAAGTATATTAAGTGAATATACACATGGAAATAATGTTCAGTTTCTCTAGTAATCAAAGAAGTACAAATTAGAAAAAAAAAGGATTGCACCTAAATCACTAATTTCCCCCCCACAATGCTTTGCAGCCAGTCATTTAAAAGTTCTTAGTGAGCACCTACTATGTATCAGCAAAAATGTCCCGCATATTGGATGAACAAAATGGACAGGATCCCTAGTGTAGGACTCTTACTCCAGAGAATCCACTTTCCTGCTGTGTGGTCCTAGGCAAGTTATTTAATGCCTCTGAGCTTTGTGGCGACAATTAAAAAGTCTCCTCAGCTAAGATAACACTTTTGATTCACCCAGCTACAAGACTTAAGCAAAGCAGGGAACATTCAAAGTGAGTTTTAAGCGTCGAAAACAAAATCAAGAGAGCTGGAGTTCCTTGCCAAAGGTCACAGAGCCTAGGGCTCCCACCCAGTTTTTCATGGTTATATGTCATGCTTTCTGCGGAAGCAGGAGTGTGTTAAGGGGCCCTGAAGAGTGGCTGGTGAGGGGACCACCTCAGGTGGCGCAGATGCTGGTGGGAGGTAAGAAGACAGGGCCCAGTGGGGCCAAGACTGCAAGCAGGGCAGGTTCTCCAGGCACGGACGCCCTGTGCAGGGTGGTCCGCACCCTGAGCCCTTCCTCTTACTTGCTCCAAAACCGAAGATGTGCTTGCTGACCCATCTGCTTTCAGCAATGACAGAGAATGGCTTTCCCATTTCGTTGGTAGATAATAAGAAAAGCAGGAGGTGGCAGCTGGCCTGTTCACTATAGAATGCTCCCAAGCCCTCCAAGTGATGGGCAGATGCAGTGAGACAGGGGGTGCTGCGTGCATCCCAACACAGTGCACTTCTCCGAACACGTGGCAGCCACGGGCCCGGCGAACTGTGCTAACAATCAAGACACATGGCATCCGGAACGGAGCGAGAGTGAAAAGGCATTTCTTTGTCCGTGACTCAGAACTCTTATGGGAGAGGAGTGTCTGGGAGAATGAAAGTGTTGTTCAGGCAGAAGCACAACCAGCCAGGAAAGAAGCCTAATCAGTGATGTGCATAGAGGAACCTGGACCAAAGCTCACCCGAAGGCCCAGGAGGGCGGAGGGGCGGAGGGCCTGTGTAAAGCTCTTTGTCCACGTTGCTCCCTTATTTAAAACCATCCATGGTGTCCCACTGCCAACAGGGTGAAGTTCCAGACCCACAGGACAAGGCACTTCACGACTTGGTTCCTGCCTTTCCAGCAGCCACCCCATCTCCAACTCTGCCAGGTATTTGTGGTTCCCCAAATGTGCAACGTGGTGTCAGGCCCCTGAATGTGCACAGTCGCTTTGTCCAACCCTCACCTTAAAAATCCTGACCCCCAACCCGCTCCCCCTGAACCTCCCCCAAGGCTGCTGACTGAGTCAGGCACCATTCTTTGGTTTCCCTTCTCCTGCACAGTCATTTAATCTCTCTCTCCACCACTAGAGACTGGCCTACCCCTTATCTAATTCTGCATCCCCAGTCTAGCAGGAAGCCTGGCATATGGCCAATACTTGCATGCCCCACGAATACTGTTTGGGTGGATGGAAGCTGGGATGAGTAAAATAAGTGTGTTACAAAGCTCACGTGTAACTACCAAGGCTTGTTCCTCATTAGCCATGGAAGACAGGTGGAGAGAGAGATGCAAAGGTGATCACTGGAGAGGCGGGTGCAATAGTGTAGATGGTGGCAGAGGCAGGGAGAGGGAAGGGTGCAGAGGAACCTGGGAAGCTTATGGAGAGGAAGGCTGAGAGAAACGGTCCAGGAAGACTGACCCACAGTCTCCAGATGGAGCACAGTGTGACGCATTTAGGCAAGATAGGGCCCCGGGTATATGTCCTATTGGGCAGGGTGGTGAGTGGGGAAAATACACAGTGAGTCTTCTCATCAGCAAGGAAGCAGGCCTGGGGGGCGCAGAGTGCCGACACAGGCACACCGCATTTTCCCGGGCTTTGCTTTATGGGGCTTTGCAGGTGTTGTGTTTTTTACACATTGAAGGCAAGACCCTCCACCAGCACAAAGATTATGACTTGCTTTATCGCGATGGTCTGGAACCAAACCCTCCTTATCCCCAAGGTGTGCCTGCACACGTTCTTTACCAGGTAGCCCTTCATGAGCCTCCAGTGGGCAGGCTACGGTTAAGAAGGCCCCAAGACAGGACTTACGTGATGAGAGCAAACAGAAGGCCCTTCTGATTCAGCAATGAGTCTGGGGAAGGGGCGCTTCCAATGCCACAGCACTGAATCTGACTGTCCTGAGCTCACTGCCCACACGGCGCTGGCCCAGAGGAGTGTGCAACTACCTCTGCAACATGAGGGGCCCCAAGGGAGGCGTCAGTGTGGTGCAAGGTGTGCAGACTTGGAGTCAGGCTTGCTCCTTGGCAAGTCCCTGCACCTCTCTGAGCCTCAGTTTCCTCATCTGAAAAACGAGGACACTACTTCCCACGTCCGGCTGTAAATGTCCGTCTATAGAAGCTTGCACATACCTGGCACTTTCCTCCCTCTGGTCTTCTTTCCCTCTGGATACCTCCTTCATCCTGAGCAATGGGAGAAAACCCGCCATAACGAAGCCCATCAGGGTCCCATTGGGCAACTGCTTTCTGCTGGGCTCTGCTGAGCGCTAGAAAAAACCTACGACAGGGTTTGGCCCTCTGTGGACTTAGTGAAACGCTGAATGCTCTGACATTCCATTCCTGCAGGAGCCTGCACGCCTGTCAGTTCATCCTTCCTGCCTGAGGGACCTCGGCAATTCGCTGCAGGGCTCCCAGCTCAGTTTCTTCACTGGTTCAAATAGGAGCCTGTTGACCTCTGCCCCGAGGGCAGTCCTCAGGCCGGGATGAGCTCGCTTGTGGGAAAGGGAGTAGCAAATGTTCAGGATACGTCCAGCGTCCAGCGTTCGTGTTCGAGTCCCTCACCCCTGCAGAGAGGGGCTTTCCCTGCGTTCTCCCAGGCTCCTTTCTGCTTTCTCATTCGAACGCTTAATGAGTTTCACCCTCGTAAGTGACACCTGCTGGAAATGTAATTGTGCACATAATTGCTAAGTGGGAATGGAGGCAGCTTTACTAGTATTTCCCGATGCCGGTGCCTCCTCTAGGGAAAGAACTGGTGTTCACGTGAAGCCCTCCCTGCATCCTGGCTGATGGAGCTCCGTGGGGCTTCCCCCCGATGCAGGGCACCTGGCACAGGAGGACTGGCCAGGTAAGAGGGAATGCCTAATGCAGCATTCAGACTTCCAGAACCCCCCGTCTGGCTCTGAGTTCAGGGAAGCCATGCGGCCTTATCATGATACTAACTAGAAAAGACTAAAAATCCCAGCAAAGTTTCCCTGGAAAACATTCTCATTAAATTCCAAAAGGCAGGGGCCCTGCTGTGGAGCAGGAAGTGAGGGGTGGGGCGGAGGTCTGAGAGAGGCCCCTGCTCTCCTCTCCTGGAGGGGGGCCTGTCCACAAGACAGGGCAGGGTGACCTCAATAGTAACACCATGATAAGACTTAGCATTATTGCTAATGATCTTGGTAATGAAGGGCTGAGTTAAGGTAAGAGTCAGCAAGATTACTGCTAATAATCACCTTGTTAATGGTTGTTAATGGTGGACCAAGTGGAACGCAGGCAGGAATGTCTGGAAAGACAGTCTTCAGAACAAGGGATAGGGGAAACAGGCCTTAGTGCTTAGAGATAAATACATAAGTATATGAAGATAGATAAGTATATAAGTGTACACATATAGAGCAGGCTTGTCATGTTCCAACACCGATCACTGGCCAGCGGCACGTGGAAACTACAGGCATCCCGTGGAGATACTGCGGGCTTGTTCCTGACCCAACAAAGCAGCTGTAACCACTGGGCGGGTGGCGGGTCCTGCCTTCAATTTGTGAAAAACGCAACACCTGTGGAGCACAGGGCAGGGAAGCGCAATAAGGCGAGGCGTGCCTGCACTTCTACTAACACCCCCACTCTCTCTTCCAGCTGCCAGAAGTTTACCTGCCACATCTGGATGAGAATTAGGACATTCATCTTATTTTTTGTTGTTTTTTAGCTGACCTTGTTTGCCTGTGTAGACCAATTCCTTTGACCCCTCGTCCCTGAGGCTGAAACTCTTCCCTCTCTACATTCATGCCAGCCGCAGGAGGAAGCTGCTGCCGTCCTGTCCTGTGAGCCATGGGCTAGTCTTCTGAAAGTGCCTGCGCTTCTGTTTTGGGGTGACTTGCCCCCTGTAAGGACACTTGGGGTTCATGGTCCTGCCTCACACAGCACTCACTCTGGGGACCTAAGTGAGGGCTCTGATGCTGCCACAGTGCCTGCGTTAACTGCCTTATGGAACAAGGGCTGTGTGATAAATAACAACAGAATCCACGGAGCTCCAAGCCTCTCGGTCTCAGGCCTGTAGCCCAGACACTAAGAGGGGGGCGCACACCTTCACCGTGGAAATCTTTCAGAAGCCCTCCAGTTCTCTGTTCAAAGTGTCCTGGATACAATGTGCACTTTCCTCAAGGCCAAGGATCAGGCACAGCTATTCCTTCACTCAGCTCTCTGACACGGATGTTCTTCGGGGCTGCTACCTCTGTAGGCGTTTTGTGCCTTTGACATTTCTATGCTCAATGCTCCCTCTTTCTCATGCTGCCACGTCCTCCCTGACTGTGAGCACTCGCGTCACTGTGCTCACCTTGTCCTGCTTGGCATCCCCCTTGCCGGACAGTGAGTTAGTCCTTGGAACACAGCTCTGCAACAGGGCATGGCTGGCTGGACTGTGACGACCAGGCCTCATCTCTGTAGACACCACCCATTGGCTCTCTCTACACCCACACCCACCCCTTCCAGGGTGCCTTTCTGTGCACAGAGACTGAGCAGCCAGAAACAAGGCACTGCTCCCTGGAGGCGAGACCAGGCTCTCCTGAGCACAGGCACCACAGGACCACGGTGAGGGGGAGGGGCGGGGGGGGGGAGGGGAGAGGGGGAGAGGAGGACGGGTGGTGGTGGCTGAGCTCAGGTGAGTCAGGGCTTCCTTCCCAGATGTGGATGCTGGGTGGCCAAGGTGTTTGTTTATCAGGACGGCTGCAGTGTAGGCTCCACTGTCTAGTCCTACAGGTTTGAGCCCCAGGTGGAGCGATAGAGGGGATTCCATTACAAGCCTGTGTGGTGATGGGGCTGCTCTGGTTCTGTGCCATCAGAGCTTAGGTCCTGGCATTCCTGGGATGTTGGCGAGCCACCTCATATCCCGCACTAAGTCCTCTTCTGTTTGAGCTAGCCAGAGCAGAGGCTGCTGTCTGAAACTAAGATGCTGGACCGAGACAACATCTATCCACCCAGAAACTCTAAGCTCCTTAAGAGCAGGGATTCTCTTGTGTCTTCATCTCTCCTTGGGCTGCATCATGCTCTGAGTCTTTAAGAAGCCCACTGACTGCAGGACTGAGATGAGGGGGTGGGCAGACAGGCACCTCTGGTGGCCCCGCCCACGCTGCTTGGCTGCATTGCTGCTGGTTTGCTAATGCTTGGGAAGTCAGATCACCTCGCTCACAAACACCGAGTATACAGCTGGTGATTTGGGTTCAGAGGATTTCAGAAAAGCGAAAAGACGGCGGCGTGCAGACACATTAAAATGTGTTTTGTCGCCGCAGAGGCTTTTCCCCGTTTCCTGCCGGGCTGGCTCGCTGCCGGGTTCCAAATGGCGGAGGGACTTCCAGTTCATCAAAGTTCTCTCACCATACGCCATGCACACTGTGAGTAACTCCCTTCAGACCCCTTCCTGTCCAGATGTACAAAGAAAATAGCAAAGGGAAATAAACCCAACACTTCCTTGCTACGCCCACTAAACCGCTAAAGCTCAGTAGTTCTGAATCATCAAACCTTGCATTTCTCATTCACTGCCCCTCATATGCAGCATTGTTTCAATTAAGCTGGGAGCACTGTTACACTAATTATGGTATGATATTAGTCCCTGCAGATTAATATGCAGCTAACAGTTTGGGAGTGCTGTCTGGTTTGTATCCCACTAGCTACTTGAAAGTAAACCGTCCCTTGAAAGTTGTTCTTGAAGTGAGGATGCAAAGGAACGGGACCCCATGCAAAGGTGCTCTGCAGTGAGGCCTCTGCAGAGACAGCCCTGGTTGTACCAGGATCTAAGCCCATGGGGGCCACAGCCAAACAGGACCCTCTAGGTGGGGGGCACATTTTATATTTCCTCTGTATCCACAAAGCCCTGTGCTCATAGCAGGTGCTCAGTTAACACTTTCTTATCAGACCAGCCTTAAAATGTCCTATTAAAACACACACACACACACACACACACACACACACACACACAGCAGAAACTCTGCAATGTGTCTGCTTTATGTCAAAAAACATGGCTCTGTTCCATGAAAAATACAGTCCAGAAAGGGAAAGGAAGTTATATTTGCTGCTGCATATTATAAGCCAAACACCATTAACCCTCCCAAGTACCCTGTGGGGAAGATGTTATCATCCTCATCTTACAGATGAGAACAGTGAGGTTCAGGGGGGTCAATCACAGAGTGTGGGACCAACGTAGGAGGTAGCAGAGACCTAGACACAATGAATGTGGGACCCATGTTCAGTCCTGTGCACATGGCGTTCACTGACTCTGGTATGACAACACACTGATAAGGACTGGGCATCACAGAATAAAATACAACGCATATCTCTGTGTTCAAGAAGAGAAAAGGGAGTAACAGTCATGTAATAAATATGATCACAATAATCATACTGATCATCAACATCCCCTCAGCATTTACTGCATGCAGGGCACTCCGCTGAGTGCTTTGCCTATTTTATCCTCACCCTACCCTGTGGCCTGGCCATCAGTATCCCCATCCCAGGAATGAGGAAAGTGAGGCATGGGGCTCAGGAATACAGACAGGAAGGGGGAGCCCAGAGATAAGGTACAGTCCCACATATTCTGACTCTGAGGTGGCCGTTTAAGGACGGTGGTGTTGCCATCCCTATCTCAAGATGACACTTAATCTCATTGCCAGAAAATGGCAATGCTTGACCTGATTGAATACAAAACCAGTTAGGACATAATATACAAATGGAAATACCCAATGGGTGCTTAGGAGCATCAGGGCTATGGGACATCCGAGAGGTGAGACATTCCCATGGGATGCAGTGGTTGGAAAGGTGGTGGACTTGATGGGAGCAGACGGGGGGGCCTGGAAAGTCTTTCTGGGGACAAGTAATGGTGTAATTGCTTCCATGTCAGCTTGGCTCACAGGCTGTGTCCCATAAGAAGACTGCAAGTTCCTTAGGGACAGGGATGCATCTGTACTTAATGGTGTGACCTTGGTTAAGGCATGTGCTGTGACTGCTATGTCTTGGTTTCCTATCCTTAACATGGGGGTCATAATAGAAGCTACCTCACAGGGTTCGTTTTCAGGATTAAGGGGGCTGCCTGGAGGAGAAGTTAGCAGTCTTCCTTAGCAGTGGTGGAAGTGCTGCTTCAGATATCCATGAAGTAATCAAAGGGTCGGTGGAGATCCAGCACTTCCATCACATGGACTTTACAAGTCTGGCCAGGCCACTTACAAGTCCATCCCGTCACTGTAAAGGGTCTGAACAAGAATGTGGAAGCCTATTGGTTACCAGAGCTGGTAAATCAAATCCATCACAGGCCAGCTCCTCCAGAAAGCCCACCTCGACCACCCTGTCTTACCAGGGCCACTTCCTCTACTGAATTCCTATGGAAACCGACATGCAGAGAGATGAAGTCCCTCGCCCATGGTCATGCAGCTAGTAAATGGTAAGCCAGGGTCTAAACACACCCATCTGGTCCCACAGCTTGTCCACTATGCAAACATGGGAATCATCTGTGCTTTGATACTTGGAAAATTTCAGCAATAAATCATCTTACCCTATGTAGAGTCTTTTCAAAGTAAATCATTCCATTAAAATCTTTCTAAGTGTTCCCTTTGCCTATGACCTTCTTAAAGCTTTCCTACTTTTTTCTTGAGTCAGTTTGGGTAATTTGCATGTTCCTAGAAAGAAGCCTCGCCTATGGAGATTTTCAAAAGTGTTAAAGTACAATTGTGCATTATATCGTTACCATTTAAAATTACACCTGTTGCTTTATTTCCTTTCTCCTGGATTAGTTCTCCTTTTCATATTAGATGTTTTCCAGTGCTAGGTCTATATTGCAGCAACAAGAAGTGCGCACACATCAAGTTCTCTTAAAATGCTGGCCTCACTCAGTCCAATCTTCCAGGCTGGAAAAGTAGTCAGAACGTATCTTTGAGAGCGAACTCTTTCAGGGAGGAAAAGTGCCACAGTGGGCCGGTTTGGATCTGAAATGGGAGGCCTCCTGGGTTTAGACAAAGAGGAGTTAAGTTGTTGTATGTAAGAAAGCAGTGAATGAATCTGACAGCAGACTCCTGGGAGAGGGGTCCCAGGGGCACAGAAACAGGAGGACGGGGAGAGAGGGTCAGGCACCAAGGTGGCAAACAGGGAACAGCTGGCCAAGGAGGCTTCGGGGGTCTAGGGAGAGCCTGGGGCATCCTGCAACCTGTGGGTCAGGCCCTGGATTCTTTGCTTTAACATGAGAGAGCTGGCCACTCAAAGCCGGAGGAAATCCGGTGAGAAGACTCGCTCCTGAAATCATAGGAGCTTCACAGAAGGAAGAGTGTTTGAGTGTTTTACACTCTAAAATGAGGCTTGATAGCCCAGCCAGCATGGCTCAGAGGTTGAGTGTCAACCTATGAACCAGGAGGTCACGGTTTGCTTCCCAGTCACATGCCTGAGTTGTGGGCTTCATCCCCAGGAGGGGGTGTGCAGGAGGCGGCAATCAATGATTCTCTCTCATCATTGGTATTTCTACCTCTCTCTCCCTCTCCCTTCCTCTCTGAAATCAGTAAAAATATATTAAAAAATAAAATAAAATGAGGCTTGATAATAATTCACAGGGTCATTGTGGGAGTTACACAGGCGATACTTGCTACAGGCCCAGCGTGTGTCTGCTCACTGCAGACCAGCACTAAGTGCTCTATGCACGTACATAGAGAGGCAGAGCCACGGATGTGTGTGCCTGAGAGTGAGTGTGTGCAGTTGGCAGGGAAATGTTGGTACAGTTGAGGGTGAAATGCTCAACCATGAGCCCTTTAAACACCCTCACAGGCTCGAGGAGTGTAAAATCAACCGCCACTGGATCCTGAGCTAGCGGGAAATAAAACAGCTGATGCCTGGCTGGACCCTGGAGTCATTGGTGAAAGGCGGGGAGTGGAACCTGACTCTGGAACCACCCCAAGCGGGCTCATCTGTGACCTGGGATGTGCAGGCCCTGGCCACAGCCCAGCGCATGGGGCGGCCCCCCCAATTTCATTTCTGCTCCTTGCATGTGGGCCCCATCTCAATTAAGATCAGTTAGAAGTCAATTTCACAGTGGTTGGTTTTCTAAGATCCCCGCAAAATGATAAGCTGGAAACAGGCAATCACATCTTCGGGGGAGCAGAGGTCCTCCTCAACAGGGCTTCCCTCCGATGCTTGATTTATTTATTTGGATTTGATTTTTTAATTCGGTAAATAATGTCTATTTACTTTTTTCTCCGCTTCCAAAACCAGTATATGTGCAGGAGGAATAAGCAGCTGTCCTTGCCCCCACCGGACCTCAAACTGATGGAGACTTTCCCCTTCACCGGCTGTGAGGTTTAAAGACACACATTTCCCACAGCTGACCAGCAATCATTGCCAAATGTAGGAAAACCCAGAAAGGTGGAAAGAAAAGGAGAAAAATCATCCAGGGTCCCACCACCCAGAGACAACCACCTTTAATAGTGTTCTGTGCGCGTCTCTTCTGCAAGTTTTCCCCGATTATTTTTACACGGCTGAGATCACATTGTGTGTCTGATTTTATCTCCTGCCTTTGCATGTACTGGGATGCCATAAGCATTTCCGCATGTCATTAAAAGCTTGGCAATTACCATCTTTAATGACTACAGAATATTCTATTCTATAAACGAACCCTAATTTACCTAACCAGTTGCTTCAAGTGGGGCATTCAGTGGTTTCCAATTTTTCATTCTTATACATAAGACTGCAGGGAACGACCATGTGCATACATTTTTGTTTGCATTTCAAACTGTTTTCTTAGGATAGATTCCCAGAGGTAGCATTATGGGTCAAAGGGCGTAGAATTTTTTGAGGTTCTTGAATCTAATTACTAAACTGCTTTTCTGAGGCGGTTCCAATGGCCGCCCCTCCGGCAGGGTGAGGGCCTCAGTGTGTGCAGGTGCGCTCTGAGGCCCGGGGTCTGGGGAGAGCTTTGACTCCTCTGCCTCCCCGGTGGTGGCCCCGGGATGGGTCAGTGGACTTCCATTGCTCCCTTGTCCCCTCCCCTTGTGTCTGGCTTCACTACCTTTCATCCGGGGACACTGAGAGGGCTCTGTGTGCTCCTTGTTCCCATCAAGGGTCCATGACACAGCAGGAGGCAGGGTGGGGGAGGTGTCTGTGAATCTGAGGTCATGTTTAGCACTTCTGGCAATATATCAGACTCAAGGTATTTGCCCTTTTCGCCTTTTTTAAAGGACCACATGTGCATGAGAAGCCTTCGCTGCACACGTCTGTGTCTGTCTGCCGTGCTCAAGTGCATCCTCACACGGTGGATCTGGGTCCGTTTCGGACGGCACTGGAGAAACTGTCTGATTTGCGCTGTAGAGGTCACTGGACATGCCCTGAAGGGCAGTGCTGCATTTAAAGGAAAAACAAAGCACTTCAAAGGGGAAGCCGTGTGAATCTTTTCACAGCAGAGTCGGAGAGCTCTAAGGGAACGCTGTGGGGATGTTTAATCACGAGGCAAACAGAAAACAAGAAAAGGGAGGGCTGTGAGAACAGAGCTGACTGCGTGCGGGGAGAGTGAGTGTCTTCAGGGTAGGGGGTCATGCGCGCACAGGGAGAGGCAGGAAGAAGGCTCTGAGCACCTCGGGGAGCCGGGCCTGTGGGAGGCCTCTCATAAATGTGGGACAACCAGGAGTGCAAAGGCTCGGAGAGGTCACGTGGCCAGTCCTGATCACACAGCTAGTCAGAGGCAGAGTGAGAATTCGACGCTGGACCAGCTTGGGCCTGGTCCAGTGGTGTCCTACAGTAGTGTTTCTCAGACTTTAATGTGGATGAGATTCCACTGGAGGTCTTGTTAAAGTGCAGATTCTGATTCAGCAGGTCTGTGGAGCGGCCTGAGGGTCTGCATTTCCAACAAGCGCCTGAGTGGTGGGGATGCTGATGGTCCAGGGACCACACATGGAGGAACAAAGCCACTTCACTATGGCTCTCAAATTCTACTAAGCCTCAGACCACCTGGAGAGTCCCTTAGAACACAAATTGCTGGGCCCCACCTCGAGCTTGTGACTCCATAGGTGTGGGATGGGCCTGAGAATTTGTATTTTGTAAAAGGTCCAGGTGCTGCTGCTGGTCTGGGCACCACTCTCTGAGCATCTTGTCCCTGGAGTGGGTGGGCGCCCTTCTCAGCCTGCTGACATGCTGCTCTGGGGCCTTCCTGTGTTCTACAGAACACAGTAGGCCTTTGTTCTTGGGAGGGTCTGGAGGTGGGACTGCAAAGAGATGCTGCTTTTGTCCTGAGACCCTCAGCTTTTGGCTACAGCATTAGGAGGGATGTGTGTGTGTGTGTGTGTGTGTGTGTGTGTGTGTGTGTTGGGAGTCATATGACAAGTCTCATAAACCCTTGTAGTTTTCCTCCAGAACAAGGCGGTGTTAAGAGAGGCCAGAGGGTTTCTGGGGCAGCTTGAGGACTCCACCATAAAAAAGCCTGCTTTGCAGTACATCAGTTATATTATGTTGTTGAATGGAGCTTCCTGCTTGTTGGGTCTTAGAGTTTAATAAGAAAATATATTATGACTCAGTCCAAACTTTACAAAAGTCCTTGGGGAATCTGAAGTGAATCATGTTAAGCTCCTGTTATAAAACAAACAGTCTTCTCTTTCACAAGCCCGTATCAGCAGCAGCCTAGCGGTGGGGGTGAGGGGAAGCGAGGACAGGGAAGGAGACTCAGCAAGGGGTGGAATCTTTGCCCAGAACCTTTCTTAAATAACTAGAGACTTTCTGAACAGAAGGAAGGCAGAGCCCAGAGAGCCTGGGGAAAAAGAGCTTTTTTAAAGGTGGCCTGAGTAGCTAAGAGCAGAAGGTAGTTTGAGGAGGCAAGCCCTTGGAAGTCACCTCCTCCAGGAAGCCTTTTTTGAGTTCTCCAGGCAGAAGTGCTCTCAAATGCATGGCCCTTTATCTTTGCATTGAGCACAGAAAACCATATTCTTATATGTCAGCCCTTATGGCCATGACTGCTCTCCTGTGGCAATGAATCTTTTGGGCTGGCAGAACAGACACGCCTCATTTCCAGAGCCTCCACCCTGTGTGCTGATGTCCCTGCAGTACAGCAGGAGCCCCACAACCACTGAATGCTTGACTGACTGACTGACTGACTTCCTGAAGTTTCTCAGTCTCCATGTCTAACTTCATACACTGAAGGAGGAAATGTTATACGTTGGAGGAGCCCAGGGTGAATGAACAGAACCCAAACTAGGAAGCAGGTCAGTAGGAAAATGCCAAGAGGGCATTAACTAGTACCATATATATTCCTTTATGCTGAGCCCTGGCTGTGGGCCCTTCCTGGAGGCTGGCATATGAACCTGGCTCCACCACTCACTGCTAGAGGACCTTGGGCAAGTCACTTCACTTTTCTGTAGTCCCTTTCTTCAAGTGGAAACCAGAGATAATTCTAGAACTGACATCATGGCATGGTTGAGAAGGTTGTCAGATGGCACATGGAAAGCACATAGCATAGTCCTGAAAGAAAGAATGACTAAAAGGACGGAAGCAAGAAAGGAGGAAAGAAAAGGGTCAAGTCAGTAGAATAGGAGTCCCAAAATGAGAGAGAGAGAGAGAGAGAGAGAGAGAGAGAGAGAGAGAGAGAGAAGTTAAGTTCTTATATAGTTTCAGCCCCAAATCCACAGATAAATGCATGGGAAGAGTAAGTGAGGGGCTAGATAAATGGACTACACTTACATTTACAGAGGGCTTAATACATGTTAGCTGTAATGAAGCTAAGCACATAAATATTAGTTCATTCCATCTTCATAACCACCTTATGAGATGCTTCTTATCTTTCAGACTTTACCTATGAGGAAACTGGGCGCTATCTACACAGAACTGGCAGAACTGTCTCCCTATAGCTAAAGTTGATGAAAAGACAAGTGAGAAAACTTTGGAAAATTTGGCATCCCCATCTAGTAAAATTGAAGATATGAATGAGCTTATGACCCAGCAATTGTAGGACCAACAGATAGGTGCACCCAAACGAAGTGTACAAAAATGTCCCCAGCAGCATTGTCAAATATGAGAGACAGCCCAAACCCCCCTCAGCGGGCCAATGGATAATTTCTGGATGGTTGCACCATGGAATATCATACATCAACAGAGATGAACAACCTTGATACACATAATTTGAATAAATCACAAAAACATTGAGTAGAGGGCCAGGCACAAAAGCATACTTCTTATATGATCTCATTGATAAGAAATACAGGCAAAACTAAGTAATATGGTCAAGACAATAAAAAAAGGAAGCTTGAGATTCTCACCAAAGGCGGGGTAGGGGTTGCCCGAGGTGGGATGAAGGGCTGTGACGGGGAGGGGCCTGCGAAGGCTTGGGGAGTACTATTCCTGTTCTAGTTTCCCTCCAGGTGGTGGCAACATGGGTATTCACCTTGGAATTATTTGTTGGGTGATACACATAAGTATTATATTTTACAATAAAATATTTGAAAACTACAAACAAAAATATGGCTTATCTCATAGTAGGACTCCAGAAAATCATCTCCCAGTCTACAGGTGAGACCTTTAAGGATGAAACAGAATGAAACTCAGCAGAACAATGTGCGGATTCTAGGCCTTGAGCAGTGACCAGAGGCTGGGCCCTCCCTGTCCAGGGCAGAAAGCACCGTCAACACAGGACTCAGTGGTCCCAGATCCCGGGCTCAGTGTTTATGTTTACTTTATTTTTTTAAATATATTTTTATTGATTTCAGAGAGGAAGGGAGAGGGAGAGAGAGTGATAGAAACATCAAAGATGAGAGGGCACTGATCAGCTGCCTTCTGCACACCCCACACTGGGGATCGAGCCCGCAACCCCGCCCTCTGTGGCCAGGTACCACAGCGTTCCGAGGCGAGCATGCTGCTGGTTGCTCCCAGTAAGTGTATGGAGATTCTTTCAGGAGTGTCTACCACGTTTCAGGGAGAGACTATTTTGGGTGTCTCAATTGTATCTATAATTCTACCCCTAAAGTCATTTTATCCATCTTTCCAAGGATTCAAAAATAAAACTCTTGCCCGATGGAGGCAGTAAAAAAGATTTTCAGAGAAAAAAAATCTTCAAATACTATTTTTGTAAAACTGCACACACCTTTCTCCCTTTTCTTTCTCCATCTTCGCTAGAGACCTTTGAGTTATGAAGTGCACTTAACACCATTAATTGCCATGGAAACGACAGAATCTTCTGCAGAATATGGTCAACTTTTTCTGCACAGGTTTCTTCCCTCCTTTCAACAAAGACTTTGAATAATGGGCTGTTTTTGTTCCTTTTGTGGGAAGACAAGTTTCTCCTCCCCCTCCCCATCCCTTTTGAATTGTTACTTCCCTTGGCCGGGGCTCTGACAGTGGGAGCCTGTTACCAGGTTTCTAGGAAGCTGGGAAAGAGGGAGAATGTCATTTGAATTGCAGCTCTGCTGATGCTACCTGTGGGGTCCAGGTGTTCTCACCTGTGCTTCAGCAATGATCTGCTCTTCACCAATTTTATTCAGCATCATTAATAACAACCCTAGTGCAGTAACAATTGTTAATAACAATTCCCATTTACTTGGGTGCTTACATTAATAGCAATTGTATTGACTATGTGCAGGGAGTATTGTGAGTGCACTGTATGTGTTCACTTATTTCATCCTCACAGGCACCATGTAAATATTAAGATTATCCCCATTTTACAGATGAGGAAACTGAGGCACAGAGAGATTACTTCACCTGCCCTCAGGCACAGAGCGAATAAAACAGGCGAGCCCAAGATCTGAACATGGGTCTCTCTAATTCCATACCTAGTCCATGCATTTCTACCATGGGTGTAGTGTACCTTTTGAAAGAAATGATAGTGTACCTCTCAGCCAGTGACTAAATCATTAATGAAGTGACTGAATCATTAAATATTTACTAAGCCCCTACTATGTGCCAGGCACAGTACTGGATTTTGTTTAGAATTTATCAACTCAGCAAACTCAGCTACCTGAAACAACTCTGAGAAACAAGAATTATGCGGGGGAGCCCGGCCGGCATGGTTTTAGTGGTTGAGCTTCCACCGTTGCACCAAAAGATGACAGGTTCAATGCTTGGGTTGCCAGCTCGATCCCCAGAATGGGGTGTGTAGGAGGCAGCAGATGGGTGTTTCTCTCTCATTGATGTTGCTATCTCTTTCTCCCACTCCCTTCCTCTCTCTAAAGGCAATAAAAATATATTTTTAAAAAGCCTATGAGCCACCCAGACATATAACATTCACCCATTTTATTTATTTGAAAAATACTCCCTCACCTTTACTTTCTCTACACACAATGTTAATAAGTTAGTCATGTGAAATCAGAGATTTGGGTTTGAATTCCAGATCTGTCACTTCCTAGGTGTGGGATGGTTTACCTAACCTCTCCAAGATGGTTCCCCATATTTAAAACAGAAGTTATCTCAGGAGGTGGTTTTGAAGATGAAACCAGAAAATGTATGTAAGGCGACTATTTCAGTAACTGACACCTAGTAGGAGCTGAATATCCATCCAGGTACTAGCAGTAGCTGAGGCTGTATTCATTCATTACGTAAACACTTACTATGCACCCAGGATTCCCAGCGCATCCTCTATTTGTGCTCTGCACTACCTTCCGGCTAAGAAGGCGCCTGGGAAGTCAGCTGTGAGACCAGTGAGGCAGTCCAAGGACAGAATTAGCAGGGTGCCAGGCACGGGGCAGCCACACCACTGGGGTGACCTACCAAGGATGCAAGCTAGGAAGTGGTAGAGCTGGAATTTGAACGCACGTTTGGTGACTTCCAATCCTGCACCTGGGAATACTTAGATTGGAGGCATTTGCCCCAAATGGGGAATAGAGCCACACATTCCCAAGTCACTGAGGGCCAACCCCACGTCATGCACACCTTCTGGCATCTTTCAAAAGTTCTGCAATAACTAACCCTCTTTTCATTGAGTCTGTCTGTCTGTCTGGCTTCCAAGCATTAAAGAAAGGAGTGGTCCCAGGAAATATTGCCCTCTATCAATCCAACATTAGACACAATTCAATTTCTTAATGACATTTGTGATCATTAGGCCCTGCTTCTAATTGAAAATGAATAATTGAAATTCTAATTATTACAGGAGTCAATAGAAGGCTACTCTAGACAGCAACTTGCTAGGCAAAAGCTTTAATGCTAATCACTTTTTAACTCCAATAAGTTTCTGGTTATTCAAGTATTTCTTTTATTTTTTAAAACTTATTTTTTAATTACAGTTGACATACAATATTATATTAGTTTCAGGTATATAACATAATAAGTAGACATTTATGTAGCCTACCAAATGATCACCTGGATAAGTCTAGTACACATCTGGCACCATCTATAGTCATTACAATATTATTATTATTATTTTAAAAATTGAATTGATTGGGGTGGCATTGGTTTGCAAAACCATATAGGTTTCAAGTGTACAACTCTAATAAACATGCATTTCTTTAGGCTAAACTTCTGGGAGGAAGTTTAAAATAAAAGGATCCATTAGTGGGTTATTATTATTTTTTTTAGAAGTTTACATATTGGTGTGTTGGTTATGGCAATAAGATAGACTGAATTTTGGGGCTTTCCTTCTTACACAAAACCATATAGCCATGTGGGACAAAATAAAATGGGAAAAATAAGAAACATATGAGCAATGAGTGAAAGAGCTGAAGTGGTAGTGCCACAGAAGCCCATGAAACACAAACATAGACCTCAACAGCTAAGAGTGGGCATGTGAACACCTATGTGAGGGAAGAAGACACAGCCCCCGGCCACGGGAGTCAGGGAGAGAGCACGAAGCCCCTGTGACCCTCCCACAAGGTCAGGGCCTCAGAAGGGTCTCTTCCCTTCACGAATGAGATATCTGCCTACTGAGCTACGGAGGAGGCCAAGAAGCTTATTTTTGTTCCGGGCTTTGGATTGAAAAAAAAAATTACTATCATGCAAGTACAAAGACCAAATTTATACCACCTTTGTGCTCCAGGAATCCTAAACCAAGAAATTAATGTAAAAGGTTGGCCAGAGCCAGTGAAACCTCTGCTACTTAGTCGAATAAGGCACAAAATAACTCTAGAGATTCTGTAAGGGCACCTCCATAACCTGGAATACACGGAAATCCCACTGGAAAAATACAACAACAAAAACCACGTTACCTAAAGATGAGCTTAAAAAAAATGTACAAATCCCCAAGAAAACTCTTCATGTATAGGCAACAACCAGGAGGCGTAACAGCCTTGAAATACTGATAGATGATAATGTGTTTAAATGACAAAAAAGATAAACATATAAAATCATATTAAAAGAAAAAAACACTATGGAAAAAATATATAGGCAGGTTCAAAAGAGAACCAAATAAAACACGAGAAATGAAAAAACAACAACAGTCATTAAAATTCAGAGGCTGATTGAAACGGCAGGTTAAGTATAGCTGAAGAGAGATTTAGTGAACTCAATGATGGGTTTGAGGAAATTTCTCATAGTTTAGCATAGGGAGACAGAAAATATTAAAGATCTGTTCAAACAGAGGAGGATAGTATCAGAAGATGCAACATACATCAGATAGAAATGTCAAAAGGAGAGAATGGGGGAGAGGGAATATTTGAAGAAATAATAGCTGAGACTATTCCAAAACTGATGAATAGTTAAGACAAAAAAAAATAACTGTGAAAGTTCTGAGTATTGGTTTCCTTTAGTTTTCTCAAGGAGATCAATCTTTAGGAAGCTGAAGAATTAAGAAAGAAGATAAATCGATAGATTAAAGAAGCACAAAACCTGGCATCATTCATGGGGAGAACAGCGCTCTAAGCAATACTACTCTCCCGCATCCTAGTGTGTCAGCCAGAAAACCAGGGCAACGACTATGTACCATGAACTCTGTAGAGTGGAGATCGCATTATTGTTCCTGATTCATCACCCTTCACCTCAGATCCTTCTTCCTGAACTTTTCAGTACTTCCCAATAAAGACCATGTGAGCTACCTACTGACCCAAGGGGAATGAGGCACTCATGGAGCTAACCTGCAAAGGGCAGACAAATCCAGGTGAGTCCAGTTTATTTTTTATGTATTTATTTTTAAATCATATTTAATTTTTATTGATTTCAGAGAGAAAGGGAGAGGAAGAGATAGAAACATCAATAATGAGAGAGAATCATTGATCAGCTGCATCCTGCACGCCCCCCCACCCCAGGGGATCAAGCCCTCAACCCGAGCATGTGCCCTGACCTGGAATCCAACCGTGACCTCCTGGTTCATAGATGCTCAACCACTGAACCATGCTGGCCGGGCTGGCTAAGACCAGTTTACATCAACTGACACCTAGCTGATGCCCGGGTACATGAGCCAGAACAGATTATTGTTTTAAGCCACTGAATTTTCAAGTAGCATATCAACACAGTATGATTGTGGCAAAAGTCGCCATATTATCTCAACAGACCACATAATTCTGATGTAGGCACTGTAGCCCCTAAGGAAACTCAGAGGCTCCAAGAAGCAAGAGGTAATGCAACTTTGCCCAGTGTCACACAAGAGTAGGTTCAACACCTGAGGCTTATTCTTTCTGTCAAGTCCAAACTTTTACCTTCTACACCAAACTGCTTTCAACAAAAGTTTGTTGGGTGAATGGATGGGTGAAAAACAACCCACCTACTGGGCCAAAGACATCAATTGCACTTGCCCAAACTCTCACTTAGGGTCTGACCACCTTAAGGCCAGGACAAACTCATCAATGTATCCCAAAAGGCTAATTTTCCTTTTAGGAGATATCTGCTACACAAAGAGCTTGTCCAACAAATGAATCCCCTTCATGCTGGGGGGAGGTGGGGGATAAGGGAGAGAAAAAACCTGCATGGAGTGGAAATAATCACAGTCTGTCAGGGTCCTTGGCAGGCTGATGCTCTTCATGGTCCAGCAGGTGGTGTCAAGGATGCGACCTCCGGAGGTTCACAATGGGCGGTCCATGAAGCCCTCATCTAAATAGATGGCACGGAGTCCCACAGCTGGTCTGTGTCTTAGAGCCTGGGGCCGAGCAGCTGCTGGAGCAGGGCTGATGGGCGCAGCTCCCCCTCCAAACCACTGGGATGCTAAATAAGGAACTGCCTTGTTCTACTTGGGCTGGGAATGGGCAGACCCTTCTGAGAGGTTGCAGAGAGTTCCCTGTCCAAGTAGCAGCGGATAAAGATGCTCAGATCCTCATTCCTCCCTGAGATGCACCATCTCAAAATAAACAGAAATAAAATGGATGATAAAGTTAAAACCCTGGAGATTTGGACCCTGCTTTTCATTTCACAAAACATTTTAAAATTTATTTCTAGTCCAGGAGGAAAAAAAAATAGACAAAGGATGTGAACAGTCTATTTATTCAGAGAAGAACAAATAAAAACAGCTAATAAACATATGAAAAGATGTTTGTCCACACTGATAATTAAAGAAATGTAGATTAAAAATAACCATGAAACACCACTTTTTTTCTTTCATCAGGCTGACAAAAATGGAAAAGCTTGATGATTTCCAGTGTCTACTGCTAGGATAGGGGTAGGCTTATAATACCGTGGATGGGAGCACAGGTGCAATGTTTGCTGGACAATTTGGCAATCCCACCAAAATTTAAGTATACACATATTTTGGAATTGGTCCTATTTTTAGGAATTTACTCTCTAGTTATACCCATCCCAAAATATACTAAGATAGGCATATCACAACTTCACTAAAGAGTTATCTGTAGTAGCAAAAAAACTAGAAATTACTCAGTGTCTGCAGACAGAGGACAAGGTTAACAATCTATGGCGCATTCAAACAATGGAAGAATATGAAACAGTGAACAAGAGTGAGTTAGTTCTGCAGGGACTGAGAGAGGAATGTCTCGATATGTTGTCCAGGGAAAAACACAAGGTGCAAACAGTGGGTAAAATGACCTCCTTGGTGTAAAAAAAATTTTTTTCCATGCAAGAATCAGGGGGAACTCTTTTCCAGTGGTTGCCTTTGGAGAAAGGCAGCTAGGAACCTAAGATGACTTATGTGTTTTGCTTTCTCTTCCTGTACTTCTCACCATGCACATCTATTTTTTTTAAATTAACATTAGTTATCTGGGTAGTGACATCAGAGGCCATTTTTGTTTTTCTTACACACATTAAAAATCTAATGAATGTTACAATATATGTATTATGTTATGTGTTAATTCCAATGCATTCAGGTGCCAGGCAGGTGAGGTGAGAGTGATCCAGCTGAGACAGGAGAGTCACCCACATGAGGGGAAGCAGCCCTGTGTGCAGGAAGGGACATGGCAGGGGAGATGAAATCCTTTGCATGGTTTTTTGTTTTTTTTTTAGAAAGTGGGAGTTGTTCTCTCCTAGGGACAATCAGAAAAGAAGAAACTGGGGCTTGGGAAGTGGAAAGGAAACAGTGGATGTTAGAGTAGGATAGATTTAAAAAATATAGTTTTACTGATTTTTTAGAGAAGAAGGGAGAGAGAGGGAGGGATGGAGGAAGGGAGGAAGAGAGGGAGGGAGGGAGGGAGGGAGGGGGGAGGGAGAGAGAGAGAGAGAGAGAGAGAGAGAGAGAGAGAGAGAGAGAGAAACATAGATAAGAAAAGCATTGATCAGCTGCCTTGTGCACACCCCCTACTGGAGATCAAGCCTTCACCCGGGCATGTGCCCAACTGGAATGGAACTGGTGACCTCTCCATGCATGGGATGACACTCAACCAAGTAAGCCACACCAGCCAGGGCCAGAATTTTTTATGTGCAGCCTTGAAAGCTATGAAGGGGACAGAAGCAAAGTCTCATAGTCCAGGAAGGGCATAGTGTGTTTCCTAGACAACTGGGATACAGAGGCAGGGATGCCAGGAGAGCTGTGGGAAGAGCCTATGAGAGGGTTCCCCTGGGTTGAGGAGCATGGGCAGCGGCCCCATGGGTGCCAGGAAAGCTTTAGCCACTGAGGAGGGGCTGGCAATCCTCCTGCAGTCAGGCACGTTCAGGGAGAAAACTAAAGATGCCTGCAATTTTTCCATCTCAAGTGTCCAAGTTCATCTTCCCCTAGAACAGTGATGGTGAACCTTTTGAGCTTGGTGTGTCAGCATTTTGAAAAACCCTAACTTAACTCTGGTGCCGTGCCACATATAGAAAGTTTTTGATATTTGCAACCATAGTAAAACAAAGATTTATATTTTTGAAATTTATTTTATATATTTAAATGCCATTTAACAAATAAAAATCAACCAAAAAATGAGTTTGCGTGTCACCTCTGACACGCGTGTCATAGGTTCGCCATCACTGCCCTAGACTCTAGGGCTGAGAAGAACAGGCAACCCCTCTGTCTCCTTTACCATCAGCACCCAGCAATGTGCCCGGCACACAGTCGGACCTCTTTATGGAACAAACTGGATGCTCAGTTGGCCTCTCATTGTCCTGACACCTTGTTAGTGTCTCACAGAGATCTCTGAAGATTGCAGCCAGGTATGCAGGTGGGGGTATGTGGAGAAGTTCACAGAAGTCCTCCTGGAAAGGCTGACCTATTTCACATGTCAGGCAATAGCTGAGCAACCAAGATTCATGTGACTCTATTAGGTCACATGTAAAAATAAAATTAGAATTAATTAAAAACTCCAGAGTCCAGCTCCTTACAAACACAGCTTTGATGTACATTCAGCACCTTGAACAGCGGCAGTGAGCGAAGAGCAATGTGGTTTCATTGATCCCAACTGCTGGTGGAAGGAGATAAGGTGGATAAAAGAAATCCACAGATAATCAAAATTAAAACTCCTTTATTCTTTCTTTCCATTTCAACTCTGTCCCTGACACACTCTTGTGAGGACCCATAAGAAATGCTTGGACTTGTTTAATCTTCTCTTCTGTCTTTTTTTCTATAGAAGTTGAGATGTTAAAAAGTGAAGGGATGGAAGTGGCCTCCACTGAGAGCCTACTGTGTGTCAGGCCAGGGCTGGACAGGATATTCTGTTTACCTCTCCTTTCTCTACACTATTTTGTGCCCCAGGAGGCTGACCTATTGGGGGTATTACTAATAATATTCCTTCCCCTCTGACTCCTGGTTGGATTTAGCCCGTGGGAGGTGCAAGTCTCAGAGGGCAGGAGAGAAGAGAGGCTGGTATTTACTCCCCCACCCCTCCTGCTGGGCTCTGAGTTGGCGGTGACTTCTTTCTTCTTACTAAAGCTGTGGCTCCTGTCCAGCATGCTCTCCTGCAGATACAGCTCCCACCCCTGCCCTTTTAGGCCAGAGATGCTAATGGTTCCTTATTGTTAATTCTGAGCTGCTGCAACATTTCTTATTGGTTTCCTGAAACCCTGACCTTCATTCAACTTCGCTCAGTGACCACGTTTTGTGTGCCATCAGTTCTCTGCACTTATCACTTACTGCCCCATTTACTGGCCTCATTTCTCAGAGGAGTAGAGATCCTCGGGGAGGATTACTGATTTGCCTATGGTCACAGCTCTAGGGATTGGAAGAGCCTGAATCTCATGCCTGGACTGTCCAACCCTAAAGTTTTGAGATCTGACAGTGTGATTATATCGCTGTGAAACTAATTAGTGAGCATTTGCAAAACAGCGCCAACTGCAAAAGAACCATTTGCAAGTTTTTACTCAGAGTCGAAAGGATGAGAAGGCCGAGTTTTTGACCCTGTCAATGATAGATGTGTCTGGAACTGGTAGGAATTCTTGTCCTTTACCATATTACTTTGCCTCATGGATTACTTTTCCAACTCCCAAAG
>NW_005871134.1:2392685-2429017 GCF_000147115.1 Myotis lucifugus
ATCCCCGAGATGTATTTTAAAGGACGAGTAGGAATTAGTGTGATGGGGGCATGGGAGGCAGGGCAGGGAGGCAGGCAGGTATGCCAGGAGTTCAGCCTTTCTGAGCACAGGACATACCCACGTGGGAGGAGCTGGGCTGGAAAAGCACACAAGGACAGTCATGGGGGACGTTGTTCAGTGTACTAAGGAACAAGGTCTAAGTTATAAGACTGGGGCCTAGGGTCTATGCCAGCCCAGAAGCAAGCCTCAAGAACTGGGTGCTATCTCTCAAAGAGCATCGTGCCTTCTTGAAGAACTTATTTAAAATGTTTCCAAACTTATTCAGAAGTAATGAGGACATTTCGATGAGTCCCTATAAACCTATGGCTCAGGATGCTGCTCCTTAGTCTCCTCCGGTTTCCAGTCAGGATTGGACCGAAGTCCTGAGCTCACCATGTGTGCAGGTGTTAAGGTCCTCAGTTGGAAGCAGGAAGGGCCAAGGGTCAGGAGGCAGAACACCAGGCAGGGGTGCTCCCTGCAGCCTGAGAGCAACCATGACCAGCAAACACTGGGTTACAGAATTCCTTCTGTCGCCTGCACCTCATAAGGGTAGCGGGCGAGGAGCACACACACAGCTAATGCAATAGAAGTAATGCACGAGGAAAGGTGGCACATGGCTTTGGAAGACGAGCTGCCAGACCATCTGCCGGGTAGGCAGAGCCTCCCCATAGAGGCTTCTGGAATAAAAGAGAATATACAGGCTCCCGGAGCAGGTCATGCAGAGTCTCCACCTGACCATTACATTGCATGCTCTGTTCAGGAGGGAAAACTTCAAACTCAACTTGAGACCAAAGAGTATCCCGTCTCCACAAATGCTGTCATTAAGAATCATCACAGATAATGTGCTTTTAATTAGAAGGGTTGAGATACTGGCAACTGTTCAAAAGGCCTGCCATTTGAGACTCCGCCAGGATCGTGGGTGCAGACAGCGTGCACAATGAGAGCCCGCTCAGGTGGAAGACCGCGAGCCTTCTCCCTGAAAACACCTGGGAGGTGCCATGTCTCTCTATTCGTGACACAGACTGAGTGGGATGGAAAAATTGGTATCATCCCCTTTGCATTCATGAGGAGGAGGAGAGAGGTTTGGTGGCTTGTTATGTGCCAAGATGGAAAGGGTTTTGTGGCCATGGTGAGATCATGGTCATGATGCATAACCTTCCTTGATTTCCTTATGTGCCAAATGCAGACAATGGCCTACCCCTCAGGGCTATGGGAAAGATGAAATGACCCGATGCACCTCCACACCAGTACGAGTGGCCTAGTACAAATGGGATGCTGGGAAAAACATTCACTTTCTTCCCTTTTCCTGCCTGCCCAGGCTAGTGGGTAGCAGGACCTACATCCGAACCGAAGTCTTTGCGAAACCAAAGGTTAACTCTCTCTCATGGCTCCACACAACCTCTCATCTTGGGCTGGTGACAACTAGGACAGAGTTTTATTCCGCAAGGGTCAAGTTTGCAGGGAGCACAAGCAGCCTGGGCTTGTCAAACACCAGGCTTCAAATGTGAGGTGTTTCCTGCCTGTATCTCTAAATCCTATCAGCCTCCTGCACCAGGGAATCTTTGCTGGCAGTGACTCCATTAAATACCAATAGATGGCCGGGCTGTGGAGCACATGGCATAATCCTCGTCGGCTAACGGAGTCAGGGACTTAGGCAGATGCAGTTATTTCAAACATACAGATCCAGGGAAAGCTGCTTGTTATTTTTAAGCAAGTGTCCCCCATCGGCTCCCCAGCTGCTAGAATGACAGGTCTGTCACTTATTCGTGTGAGCTGCCTACTTCTCTAGTAGGCAGCTCACATGAATCTTCTTCCCGCCCATCTGACCCGAAACATGCCCAAGATGAGCAATCTGAAGCCGAGTTTCAGTTCTGGCTCCACCACCCATGAGATGTGTGGCCAGGGATAGTTCCATTACTTCTCTGTCCCATTGCAAATGGCTATGATCAAACTTATTTGGTCTCCAAATATAGACTATCTAGTGCAGCCTTGAGCCATTCCTGGCAAAATGAGGATGATTCATTTCCTAGATTGGGTGAGCTCATAGTTCTCAAAGGAGTTGGAGGTGTTCCTAGGACAGACATAGGATTATGAGGGCACTGCTTGGCCCAAAGGAGGGTTTGTTCAGTTATGTACCTGCCCAGACAACATTGCACGGGTTGGCTGAAGATTATGATAAAGGATATAAAGTGTAGAGTACTCTTCAGAGGTAAACTCATATTCATTCATCTATTCATCCATCTACCCATTCATAGGCTCTTTCATCCATCTATCCACCCAATTCAACAACAAATATTTAGTGTCTACTATGCACCAAGCAATAGGAATTGCACATACATCAGTGAACAGAATAGATGAAAATCCCTGCCTTCCTAGAATTTACATTCCCATGAAATCTACCAATTTACCCATCCATCCATCCCACCCATCCATCCATCATCCATCCATCCATCCATCCATCTATCCATCCATCCCACCCATCCATCCATCATCCATCCATCCATCCATCCATCCATCCATCCATCCATCCATCCACCCATGTCTCTTCCTATCTATGCATCCATCCATCCATCCATCCATCCATCCATCCATCACTATTTCTATATCCATTATTTCAATCACCAAGTTTCCAACAAATACCGACTATGTACTCAGCATGGCACTGGCCACTAGGAAGAAATTTAAAACAAATAAGAACTGTCCTTAGTTCTCATGCACTGTAGTTACCCAGGTAAGATCCATAGCTCTGTGCCATCTCTATGGCCACTTCCTGGGTACACCAGTTACTAATACACATCCCTGTGATACAGGAAATGGTTAAGAATCAGATTAATGAGATAGGCTGAGTGCTACCAATTGGAGGACAGTGGGTGACTAGAAGGCAGGGGCTTTATATGGAGGGTTGTGAATTTTGTGTATATTGAACAAATATTGTGTCTCCTATAGTCATACAACTGTTTCTTGAGAGAGTAGATATTGTGACAAATAAAAATATAATTTCATTAAGAACATCACTGAATGGGTAGTAACTTTCGATCATTATATAACATCAAGGTAGGGACATGGGTAAGGTGAATGAGGCATCAAGGATGAAAAATTTAAGGAGCTACTCACTCTCAAGTGCCTGCTCTATACTTGCACAACCCTGATAGTGAGTGCCTCCTTAAATGTTGCTCCTAGTGCCTCACATCTCAACATCATGGGCAATATAATAGGAGCAGCCCATTAATGAACATATTTGTTGTACCTGGCAATGTACTTAGCTTTTACAATACCTGGCAATGATCTTACTTAGCTCTTACAATAACCTTACAAAATTAGATATGATTAGCCCCATTTTACAGAAGAGTAAAGTGAGGCTACTGAAAGCATATGATTTATGTAAGGTCGTAGAATCATGAAACCCATGGAATCCAGATCTGCCTGTTTCTGACCAGAGAGCCCTTCAAGGTGGGCCCTGTGACTTGTCCTCCTTGTGACCTGTATGCAGCGAGTGCCTCCTGTAGCTGACACGTGATTGTGAAATCAGTGAATCACCATTTGCTTTAATTTAGCTCCTTTCTTCCTCCCTAGATAACTCCTCTCCTGGTGCTGGCTCAAGGCTCTTCTAGGCTGCCCTTCCCCTGTTATCACCAGAGGGTCCCTCCCTCCCTCCTTGAGCCCCCTGCTTCTCTACACAGAGGGGCTGAGGCTCTTCTCTAGACCCAAACTCAGATAATGCGCAGTCCTCCCCTGAGCCATTTCATTCCTTTCTCAGAAGCTCCTTGATCCAAGGGACCACTGGGCTATAAAAATGATGTTTTTTGAGCCTGGCATTTCTACTTCTTCAAAGAGAAAAGGTAAAGGGAGAAAATGAAGCCACTTTTAGAGTGCAGCTAAGTAGTCTGTAATCACTGGGGCTCTCAGCTGGCTGTACTGAATGACAGTTTGCCTGAGGCACAGGGGCCAGTGTTCCTATTTGGCTTGACCTCACAGGTGTTGAGAAGGAGGCTGTCTAGTGGGTAATTTCTGACATGAGCCATGTAGACTGGACCTGAGATGGGAAATTCCATGGTCAATAATACTCCTCCCTCTGCTGAACCCTTTGCCCAACACCTCCCTGCCTTGAGTCTGAGTGTAACGCCACACTGGGCAAGGGGCCTCTCTGCAAGGGAGCGGAGCTTCCTGGAGCTGCTGGGAGGGAACCTGGAAGAGCTGCCTTCATGTTTTGAGGTGGGGGAAGCTGTGAAATTCCACCCCACAAATCTGCACCAAGATCGGTGTCCAGGTCTGTGGAACGGACATTAATTAGGCACCAACTGTGTTCCTGGCCTTAAACTGAGGCCTGTTCGCATGTATTTCTTCATTTAATGATCATCCCACAATCCCATGAAGTACTAGGGCAAATGGGTCAGGATTTCTTCTTGGGGTGATGAAAAAGTCCTAAAATTCATTGTGGTGATGACTTCACAATACTGTGAATCTTCTAAAAGCCACTGAATTGTACATGATATGCTTTGTGAATTATATTTCAATAAAGGAGAGATGGAGAGTGAGAGCAAGAGTGAGAGTGAAAGAGAGAGAGAGAGAGAGAGAGAGAGAGAGAGAGGAGAGAGAGAGAGGAGAGAGGAAAATATGTATCACTAAGAGGAAATTATTTGAATCCATATTTTCTAACTCAAGGTCTGAGCCAGTTACTAAATAAAATGTAGTTTGCTCTTATTTATTTTCTAATAGGGAAGAAGGAACAGGGTGAGTGCTCTATGGGAGATTTCAGCAGAAGCACTGAGTTAGTCAGAAACAGCGCATGCAGACCATGGATTCGAGGTTTGCTAAGTTGCTCTGTGAATGCAAACCTCCTGCCTCAGTTTCCCCATAGTGCACACGTCAGATCACAGGCCCAGCTGTGGACAGGGGGCAAATCATACTCATGCAGCCCTGACACAGTCACAGGGCTTGTACTGTGCCAGATACTCTTCTACAGGCTTGGGATATCACAACTTACTTATTCCTCCCATTTAGGCTTGCAGGTCAGAGAAAAGAAGTTGTCACCCAAGGTCATAGAGTGAGTGGCAGAGTTGGGATTCCAGCCCTGGCTGTTGGGCTTGAGTTAACACTCACAGACTCTACACTCTGTGTCTAACGAGTTCCCTTGGGTCCTGTCTCACTACCTCTGACTCTGCTCTGTGCCGTCCTTCCCGGAGACCTACATTCTGTAAGGAAGCTGGGGTTGGAGTTACCCTCGTGCTGAGTGGCCAGGTTACAGAGTAGGAAGGAATGTGGACTAAGTATGAAACACAGGGAGGAAAGGCCCTCGCCTGGGAGCTGGTGGCCTGGGACTGGAGGGCCACTGAGTCCCAGTGTTTCTTGCTTCTCTTTGGGCCTCAGGTTCACCATCTGCAAAATGAAAGTGCTGAAGAGGTGACCTTGAAGCTGTCTTTTCCCTAAAACCCTAAGATTCTCAGCCTAAGGGCAGGTCCACCTTCCTGCTCACTGTCTCAAGGTTGCACTGTGGCCTTGAACACTGGGTGCATGCGGGTCCTCCCTGTGACCTTCCTGATTCTCAGCATTCAAGGAAGCCCCCTGACCACACAGCATTGGGACTGTGTTCCCTAGTAACCTTTTTCATGTCCGACTCCATCTCCACTTTCTCCCTACCTACCCCAGAAATGGCCACTCCCCCCTTAATATCACTCTGTTCCTATCCACGGTGCTTGGCTCACAGTAGGTACCAAATCATGAATGAATGAATAAATGCATGTCTCTAATAAACATTATCAGAAGGCTACACTGACTGTTTACTTGTCTGTCTTCTTCAAAGAGCTATGATTTCACCAATGCCTCTGATGTTTGTGCTAGGCTCTGTTCTGGATACATTCATAATAAGATAATTGAGTAAGTGTTCTAAAAGGCACAGTAGAGTGAAATATGACTTTGGAGCTGACTCAGGAAATCAGGGATCCCCATCAGGGGGAAGCTGCAGGACACACGGCCGATACTAACAGTCCCAGACAGGGAGACTAAAAGAGCTAGACACATGACCAAGGTCACAGGAGTCTGCACTCCAGAGCTATCCCAGCACCTGGAGGAGGGGTCTGTTCACACCCCTCTCATCAGGCCTCGGCTGGGTTCAGACTGAGGTGATTTAAACCACTCACTGTCCCGTCTGGCTGGATCTGAAACTCTCTAGACCAGCGCTGTCCGATAGAACTTCTGGGGTGACAGAATGATCTATGAGCCTAAGCTGTCCAACATGGAACTAGTCACATGTAAAATTAAACACTTGAACTGCGGTGCATGTCAAATTTTAAATTTTATTTTACTTGAACTCATTGAAGTTTAAGTAGCCCGTGGTTACCGCATTGGACAGCACTGGCCTCAACCTACAATACACACAGGGTGTCTGAATAAGCCCAACCTTACTTCAAGACCACAGAGCTCTGATTCCCCAGCACACAGCAGGCGGGGATGTGATGGCTGCTGGCGGCGATGTCTGCTGCGTGGCTCCCTCCACGCCCCATCTCCAACTCTGGCATCTGAAACCTGGCTCTGCTCTCAGTTCTGCCTCAGACAAGCTACGGACCTGGGACACGTAGTGGGGACTGTGAGCCTCCACTTCTTCATCTTGCAACTTCATAGGGTTATTAGAGGAATACATAAAGGGAACCATGTAGGAAATTTACTTGGCATGTAATGGGCACTCAACAAACATGGGTGCCCTCCTACGATCCCTCCTCCACCCAGCTCCTCACCCTTCTGCTTTACTCGGATGGGCCCCATCACCTGCTGGAATTCACATACTCTCAACCATCTGAGGGTCCCTCCCTATTCCCATCTGCCTTTCCCTCTTGGCCTGGCTTGTGTCAGAACCCCTAGCCCAGCCCATCCTCAGCTCCACCTGAGCCCCATCTCAGTGACCGGGGAATGGCTCTTCCTGCTCTCCACTGGGGCCGGGGGACAGGTGGGAAATACACAGCTTGAGAGCTGTGGGCACCATGACACCATGGGTCATGGTGGCTCACACATTTGTTTGGATTTTTTTTTTTCTTTAGGAGGAAGAATGCTACGGGTTTTGGAATGAAACTGTTTAAAAACACAGATCTTGACAAAACAAAGGCCAGGGCCTTCTTCCTCTATTGCCTCTCCAATTTCTTCCCGGGCCCCCAGAGGCAAACACTGGGGCAGGCCCCTGAGCCCCTCCAGAGACGGATGTCATGCTGCCAACATTCGGTTTCTTATAACCTCTGGACGGATGCAAGCAAGTCATGTGCCTGGTCTGTGGAGACTCTGAAGGGGCCTATGGAGGAATGTGAGATCACAGCCCAGCAAAGGTTGTCTTATCATGTGAGATAAACAGCCTTCAGTATTGATGACCTTTTCTTGAGGCAGAGATGGTGTGAAGGGAGAAAAGAGCCTCCCAGCCAGGAACCGGAAGTTATGATGGTTTGTGCGTGAGAGCCAGGCACCAGGCTTGCATCTTCGTAGGCAGAATGGGGCCCAGCTCTGCACTGGGCAAGGTAAAGTCTTGGGGGCTCAGTGTTCTCACCCATACAAGGGGGGCAGTATTGAGGCCTGCCTCATGGCACTGCTAAGAGAGAACACGAAGACGCTGTGGAGCCGGAAGTGCTGTGTGGCACAGTTTACTGGCGGTTTCCCTTGTCCTTCCATGAGCTTTGTTCGCGGAGACCAGCTGTTGATCTGACACTCCAATCTGGACCTTTCTTTGAAAATTACCAGATTCCACAAAAAACATCTGGATTGGGGCAGGGAGCCCCCAAGGAAGTGGACGCCAGCCCTGATGATTAAATGACGACTACCCCTGGCTAGAACTGAAAACAAATTTTATAAGTGTAAACTGCTCGTTTCCTCCATTTCCTCCAATGCTTTGAAGATAGGTCCCTTTCCCGGCCCCATTTCCTCACTACAGCAAAAAGAGAAGCTTCGGACTTAAGACCTCAAGATGTAACTCTGAAAACAATTTGAAAAGGAATGTGTAACACAGCAAGTGGTAGATCTTGGAAAAACAGCTGGGTGTATTAGGTAGAAAGAGAGAGAGAGAAACAACAATGATAGAATCATTGATCAGCTGCCTTCTGCATCCTACACACTGGGGATCAAGCTGGCAACCCAGGCATATGCCCTGACTGGGAATTGAGTCATGACCTCCCCGTTCATAGGTCGACGCTCAACCACTGAGCCACACTGGCCAGGCAAGGGAAGGGTATTTTTGAGGAAAACCTGGGGTGATACATAAAATGGCTAATATAGAAGCTGCTTAATAAACACTCACTGAATTGAGTTGAAGTGCATACTATTCCTCACTCCTCCCTCCCCAACATCTTTGGTGAAAGCTCAGCTTATCTAGCTCTCCCTGCCCTGCCCGCCCACCACAACATTCCTTTCCAATGGGCTCAGTGATGAGAGGAAGACAGAAAGCATTTGGCCAGAAGGCCAACCTCATTAACTCCCACATCTCTCCATCTGCTATCTATCAGGAGCCCCTTGCAAGAAGGCAGGTGACCAATAAAAGTCCTCCCGTTTCCCTGTGTCTCTGGGCCAATGAATGACAGTGCAAAGCCGTCCACCACGGTGGGCCCCATCAGGGCTCAGCTCCGGCCTTGTGATTCGTAGCTACAGCAGGATTTTTTTCTGGGCTCAGGAAAAGCAAGCTGAAGTTCACAGCCAACTTGGAGGCAACAGCCAAGTCTAGCTGGCCCCCTCCATAGGTCAAGAGAAAGTCTAGGAACCAACAAAAGACACCACAAACATGGTGGAGTAAGGTCATTATTCACAGCACAGGGAACTCTGATGTAAATAATAAGTTCCCTTATTGCCCAAGGGCATTGATTTAGAAACCGAAGCTCTGCAGTAGAGTTTTTCAGGAACATGCAGTTCGCAGAAAGTACGGAACAAGGAGCCCATGTAGATGGTAAATGCTCAACAAATGTGAGCTGTTGTTGTTACTCCAGTCGTATACTTGTTGTTGGTAGGGCACATGCTTGGCTCTGAGTTTCCCAGCAGCAAGTGGGAAGCAGCAAACACGATCCGTTTCACCATTCCCAGTGTCTGCAGGTGTATGCACAGCACTAGCCCCGTGCGACCATTACTGCTATTGAAACCTGAGAGAAACATCTCTCACGGGTCCTCAAAGGATGGACACTGCAGAGTCTGAATAAAGAAAGGTGTTTGGAATATCCCTGCAGGAAAACGCAGGGCCAGCTTCCTCCAGCTGATCGTCGCCTTTTCGTATCAGTATCTGACTGCAGAGTAGCCATGCTACCCTTCTCCCTGAGATGCCAGGGCCTCAGCTAAAACATGGCTGGGATGGCTACCTCCCACCCCCAGCCACTGGCGCCCAGCACCCACCATTTGGCCTTCCTGTTTTGTCAGTAAAGGAATGAGAGTATTATATTTAATCAACCAATCAGTCACATAAGCCTCATTACCATTAAAGAGGAGAAAGTAAGCTTTATTTATGCAATTATAAGGCATTTAAAAAACAAAGGCATTATTACTAATACTTGAGCCTGGCAATTTTCCCAGAGTGGTGAACTGACAAGGGCTTTGTTCTTGAAGAGGCAACACAGCGCTTCCAGACTCTTGCCCCTGCTCCAAGCAGGACGCCTCCTGAATATTCAGGAAGGTTCTGAGGGCCCCTCTGCCCGCCGTGCTGTTTGGAGAAAACAGCAGTGGAGTGGGAGTTAGGAGGCTGCAGACTTTGTGACCCTGGCCAAAACAAACAGCCTAGGATGTTAGAAGCTTAACTCAAATCGCCAGTAGAGCTTTTAAACAATACTTGGTCTCCATCCCCATGTCAGACCAACTGAATCAAAGTTGCTGAGGATGGAGCCCAGGAAACGGTATGTTTAAAAAGTGCTCCTAGTCTGGCCAGTGTTCTCAGTGGTTAGAGCAGTGGTTCTCAACCTGTGGGTCGCGGCCCCTTTGGTAGTCGAATGACCCTTTCACAGGGGTCGCCTAAGACCATCCTGCATATCAATTCATAACAGTAGAAAAATTACAGTTATGAAGTAGCAACGAAAATAATTTTATGGTTGGGGTCACAACATGAGGAAACTGTATTTAAAGGGCCAGAAGGTTGAGAACCACTGGGTTAGAGCATCGACCTGCAGATTGGAGGGTCAAGGGTTTGATTCCTGGTCAAGGGCACATGGTGCCTGGGTTGCAGGTTTGATCCCAGTCCCAGTCGGGCTCATGTGGGAGGCAACCAATGGATGAATGTCTTTCACATCAATGTCTCTCTCTCTTCCCCACACCCCCTCCTTTTCCTCTCTCTCCAAAAATCAATGGAAAAAATATCCTTGGGTGAAGATTAACAACAAAAATGTGCTCCAGATTCTAGGACACAAGCAGGAATATCCAACTATGACACAGTTGCTCTCTAGGTTCATTCTACCTTGGTCTTATCAACAGATGGGGTTTCTTGGAGATTTCTGATCCAGCGTTCTCAAACACACCTCTGCAGCGGGCCCAAAGGTAACCTAGGGAGTGAAGTGGGCCAGGTATGGGGCAGAGTTACTAAACTGTCTTGAGACTAAGCACAACACCTGCCAGGTTAAATTGTTTTTAAGAGACTGAGGAAAATTCAAATGGCCAGATCCAAAGCATCTGCCAGCCACACATTGCCGGCAGCCCCAGCTTGAGAACCCTAATGAATAGGCAGATTGCAGGCCCCCATACATGGCTAGCTCACTGGCCTGTAATGTATGACACTTGCCCATGACATACACCATTTCTCTTTTGATTCTACATCAGAAGCCACAGGCAAAGGGTGGGCATTCAATAAACACTGTGTGGAGGAATGAATGGGGGACAAATAAGCATGAACGGGGAATGGGTAAACCCCAAACATCCCCAATTTCACACTGTGTAATGAAGAGTTCAGGAGTTTAGCCTTTACTGTCCAAAGCAGTAGCCACTGCTCACACGTGGCTATTGAGCCCCTGAAATGTGGCTGGTCCAAACTGATGTGTGCTGTAAGAGTGAAATACACACCACAGTTCAAAGAAGGAGTGAGAAAACAAGAATTTAAATTTTTCATGAATATGTTTTATATTAATTAAATGTTAAAAGTATATATTTTGAATACATTATGTTAAATAAAATATATAACTAAAATTAATTTCACCTGTATCATTCCATTTTCTAGTGTGACTACTAGAAATTTTTAAATATTATATTTCCTATTGGAAAGTGAGTGCTGAGCTATTATACTTTCTTTTTTCTTTCATGTATGTAGCTGTGTCTTCCTTGGGTGTGATCTTTTTTCAAGATCATTCTCCAATAAAAGCTATCCTCTCTTCCCCTCTCCTCTTCATCTTCTAGTAGAATGATGTCATGAGACATGGAGAGGGAGTAGGGATTGAGATCAAAAACTACTTTTCCTCCAGGCCTTGAAAGATATACTGTCTATTCCCATCTCTGACCCTCTGCAGGGTGTTCCTTGTAAATGACCAGAGCAACCTATCTCAGCGCCCTTCCCCCCAAATTTCCCCTGTCTGGATGCCTTTCTCACTTGCCACTCAGGGAACTCTTACTCATCCTTCAAGTCCCAGGTCAAATGCTGCCTCCTCTGTGAAGCCCTCCCTGATCCATCCGCTGGAGTCAGGAGTACCCTGTTGCCTCTCCCAGTGCTCAGATGATACTGTGATTGCAATACTTCTCCAGGGCACGCTTGTGATCTTTTGACCAGTTGGTCTCTTTCACGAGTCTCCTTGAGCACAGGGTTGGTCAACTCTTCTCTCTGCGGCCAAGGCCTGACTCAGGATCTGACACACTCAGTAAATGCTGGATGAATGGATGGATAGATTTCTCCACCAAAGGGAAGTGTCTTTATTCACTCCTTCCTCTCCTCAACAAACACTTCCTGAGCACCTACTATGTATCAAGCATACCAAGCACAGTCTAGGCCAGTGATGGCGAACCTATGACACACGTGTCAGAAGTGACACGCGAACTCATTTTTTTGGTTGATTTTTCTTTATTAAATGGCATTTAAATATATAAAATAAGTATCAAAAATATAAATCTTTGTTTTACTATGGTTGCAAATATCAAAAAATTTCTATATGTGACACGGCACCAGAGTTAAGTTAGGGTTTTTCAAAATGCTGACATGCCAAGCTCAAAAGGTTCACCATCACTGGTCTAGGCAGTGAGCAAAGCAGACAAAAAGGTTGCTCTCAGGGGCTTCTACGCTAGTGCTGGAAAGTGCCTTGCATGGTTCTGATGCCCGGATGTTTAATAAATATTCACAAATGTTGCTGCTGGAGAAGAGGAATGGCGGGGGGAGGGAAGGAAGGGAGGTAAGCTCCTGAGCCCCAGGAGCCCATCCTTCTGGAAGGCACAGGCCTTCTCTTTGCTGCTGGTCTCACCAGGGACTTCCTTAACAGAGTCCTTAGAACCCTTGGTGCACATCATGTGCTAACGGCTTCAGGAGGTGCAATAACAGTGTGACAGTCGGTATTTATTGGTTCTGATAGAGACAGAGGAGGCTCTGAATTGACCAAAGCTCGGCTTTCACTTTTCTTACAGGCACAGCAGAAGTGACCAAGGAGATTGGTAGGACTTTCAGACTCACCTAGAATTAGTAACCATCAAAAAAAAAAAGTTGACACCATTGCATTCGTTAAACAAGGGCTCTCTGTCCCTCAGTAGCACTGAGTTTTGTGGGAGGGACATATATTATGAGATGCAAACCAGGTGGGACAAAAGCCACCATCATATCTTGCAGGAGTGACGAGCTCAGCCCACACAGAACCAGCTCTGCTCTTCAATCTCAGAGAATAACTCCACCATCCACATAGTCACCACAGCCAGAAACCAGGACGAAACCTTGTCGCCTTTTCACCATCCACATGTGGTCAGGCATGGAATCTTGTCAGTTACTGAACCTTGTCAGCTACTGAACCTTGTCAGTAATTGAATCTTGTCAGTTCTTCCTACACATGTCTCTCCATCCACACTGCCAGCACCAGCGTCTAGCCCATCTCCATCACGCGCCTGGGTTATTATGAAGCCTTTCTGAACTCCATGGGACAAGGTTCCCACCCTCACCCCACTCCAATGTTCTGCAGAGGCTACCACCCTGTTCAAATCCAAAGATGAATGCCCTCACATGAGAAGAATGGCTGTAGTTATCTGACCCCTGGTGTCACTGTCCAGCCCACATTCCTAATTCTGAGGGTTGTTAGGAGGAAGGCTGATGCTGGGTAAGCTATCTAGAAGGATAGAGTATCAAGGAATAAGTTTAGGAGTCAGGATAGCCTTCTCATTTGCCACTGGCTTCAAATCTCTAATCCGTCATTCCCTTGCTTTGTGATCAAAGACAAATTAGTCAACATCTTTGGTTCAAATTAGGTCACATCATCTGTAAAAAGAGATAATCATACTTAGCTCCATGATATAGACTCTCCTTGCCTACGTACTATATACCACCGAGAATACAGAATATAAGCCATGCACAGTACTCAGTCTAGTACCTAGCACAAGTTCTCAAATCGGGATTACCCTGAAAGATCATCTGCAAATAGTAAGCCTTTGCCTCCTTAGGGAAGACTGCCATTCCTATAGAATCCCCATCCTGTTCCAGATGTAACACTGCATTACATGTGAAAGTTCCAGATGCCTGTGTAACCGTCCCCAAAATTGATCACGTTTGTGACTGAGCTGAGGTGATCTAACTCCTTCTAGTGGGACCAAGATGGAAGATCCTTTCTAGTCCCATCATGTGAGTGCCAGGAATCGCCAGCATTTTTAGGCTTTGAGCTTCTTATTTATTTATTTATTCATTCTTTTTTTCTTTATTGATTTTTAGAAAGAGAGGAAGGCAGAGGGAGAAATAGAGGAATATGCATGCAACCCGGGCATGTGCTCTGACCAGGAATCTAACCGGCGACCTTTTGGTTCACAGGACAATACCCAACCAATGGAGCCACACTGGCCAGGGCAGCTTTGAGCTTCTTAACATCAATGTGAAGAAGGAAACATAATCAGGTATATAATTTCCAGTGCTCAAGAGAGAAAAACAAAGCATTTAGGAAAAGCACAAACTATTCTGGTAGTAAGACCAAAGACAATGTTCTCCCCTCTGAGCTCAAAGAAAGAATTTGGGATAATACAGGTGTCAGCAAAGTTTTCACTAAAGGGCTCGGTTATGAATAGTTTAGGCTTTGTGAACTATAATATAATATCTTCCCTAGCATGTTTGGCTCAATGGATAGAGTGTCGGCCTGTGGACCGAAGGATCCTGGGTTTGATGCTGGCCAAGGACATGTACCTTGGTTGCAGGTTCCTCCCCAGCCTGGGTCCTGGTCGAGGCTCATGCAGGAGGCAACCAATCAATGTGTTTCTCTCATATCGATATTTCTCTCTGTCTTTCCCTTCCTCTTCCATTCTCTCTAAAAATCAATGGAAAAATATCCTCGGTTGAGGATATATATATATATATATATATATATATATATATATATATTCCATATAATAAAAGGCTAATATGCAAATTGTCCCCTCGACTGGGAATTCGGGGTGGCCAACTGCCCACAGCCCCTCCCTCCAGCTGGCCCCACCCCTGATTGCCCCCCCCCCCCAATTGGGGGTGGGGCCAGTCAGCAAACCTCCCATGTCCCCTCCTCACAGCTGGCCCGGAGCAATGGAGCAATCGCCCCAATTGGGATGGGCTGGCCGGACCCCACCTGTGCACAAATTCATGCACCGGGCTTGGCTACTCAACTCTGCCATTGCAGCTCAAAAGCGGCCATATAGCCAATATGTAAACAAATAAGTACGGCTGTGTTTTAATAAAACTTTAATTATGAAAACAGGCAACTGGGCCATGGGCTGTAGTTATCTGACCCTTGGTGTCCTATAATGAACCGCTTTCCAGCAGTCTGACTTTGAACAGTCACTTTACCTCTTTGAAACTTAGTTTTCCATACCAAAAGATGGGAGTCACTGGCTTGAGTGAAAGAAGGAATAGCCAATGCTCATTTGGGGAATATACATTTTCAAATTTGCCTACTCACTGAAACTTTTTGGTAACCCCCAAATCAATACTCATTGCACTCCTGTGGCTTCTCACAGACACGCACAGGACTGGGAAATGTGAGTTTCAGAAGCACACGTTCCCTGCTGAGGCCAAACAAGGCAACGCTCATGTTTCTTTCCCCAGCTCTCACACTGCAAACACTATTCTTTTCGTGGTCTATTTAGTGTCACATTACACATTTTTTGTTGGCTATTTTGCTGTTTAAAATGGCCCCAAGCACAGTGCTGAAGTGTTCCTAAGCATGAAGGCTGGGATGGGCCTTATGAGAAAATATGTGCATTAGATAAGCTTTGTTCAGCACGAGTTATACCACTGCTGGCTGTGAGTTCCACGTTAACGTATCACACTATATATTTAACATGGTGCTTTTAAACATAAATACACCTGAGAAAAGATTATGTATTGATCAGCCAATGAAAATGTGATCAGAGGCTCGTAGGGACACAAATCTATTTTTCTAGGAGCAATAGTTCACTATTCACTCATTCAGTGTTCACGGCTGTTTTATACGACCCAACTCCCAGGAATGCTGAGACTCGCCTGGATATAGACACGTGGTCCAGAGTTGCTGCTAACAGTAATGCTGTTATCAAACTCTCGGTTGATAACATGCTGTGACGTGCAACTATTACTAATTAATCACAATAGTCTTAGCTCCTCATGCTGCAATAATGCCCCTGCTAATTAGCCATGTTTGTTTAATTCTGTTTGTGTTATTTAACAAGAATGCTATATTGCTGTTATGAAGTGGTTGTATCCAGAGTCAGCCAGAGAATGTGTCCTTATCTTTCCCCTTCCCTTCCCGAGGGCAAAATACCAAAAACAAAGCCTTCCTACTGCCTGTCTCCTGGGGGCTTCTGCAGACAAAAGCAGAAATAAGCACTGGCTGGAGCAGTGACTGTGCAGAGACCAGAGCAGCTCCTTTCTGGAGGGAAGCAGGAAGCTGCACCTGCTGGGCCTTGCAGCTGAGCCCCTCCTGGACACTGGCCTTTTCAGGAGCCTCACCTGTCCTGGCGGCTCAGTGGACTCTGAGAAGCAGCATCCTCACTCCTTGTTGCCCTGGTTAAAATACCAGCCTGGTAGTTATTTGTTTTCTCCCAGACAGATGCCAATGATGGGGGGCTGGGAAAGAGACGATGGCCCAGATCTGACTGACAAGGGATGCTGAACAAGGGGCCTCTGTGGCATGTTTAATGAAAAGGCCACTAGGTTCTTATCGCATCTATTTGGTTTTAGAGTGTCGTATATAAAAACAATTCAACCAGCAGGGTTAATTGCTTCTGGGCCTTCTCTTCTCCCTACGGCTCCCTGGGTGTCCTCTCTCCCCACTTTCCTTCCTTCCTCTCCCCCCAGTAGGCTCCACTCCAGACTTACTTGGGCCTCACAGAGAAGCAAAGGCCCACACAGTCCTGCCAGCTCCCTCTCCCCATCTCTCTCTCCCCAGCACCCAGCACTGCCAACCTACAGGCCAGCATCCCCTCTCGCCTGGCCACCTGCAAGAGCCTCTAATACTGCTTTCCTCAGTTGTTCATGACCAGAGGGTCCTTCCCCTCAAGGGGCTTTAGGAAGCATGTGGAGCAGAACTGGGTTACTAGCAATGAGCCAGGGAGAGTACCTGGCGCTAAGTGCCTGGGGGACGGCACAACATAGAATGTCCCTGATGATTTCATTCCCTTTGCCACTTAGTAGCCTCTGGGGTTTGGTTTCTAGTCCCACAATCTAATTACCAAATTGTTTGGTATGTGAATGATATCCAAATAAATCTGCTATAGGGGGGTGCAAAAGTAGGGTTGTAGTTGTGAATATGTGAAACATAGTTAATAAAGCTATTGTAATAATCATAACCTGCATATCTTTTTCTATACGAACAACTGGCATGGTAATTTGAAAATCTAATTACCATATTTACCTACTCAAAACTCTTAAGTGACTTGGTATCAACTGCATAAGATCAAGGGCTAACTCCTCAGGTTCTAGGCCCTTCTACTTCCCCAATTTATCTGTTCACTGCTCCCCCATGGTTACAGTTCCCATACATCTGCCAACAGTCTCTTCTTTAGATTCTAGCTCTGCCTGCTCTTCCTATCCTATCTACCTAGAGCACCTTCCCTCTCACCTCTTTCCATGACAAATGCCTACTCAGCCTTCAAGACTCTGTTCAGGCATCACCTCTTCCAGGAAGCCTGCCAAGATTCCTCTGCAGCCTCAGGTGCCTCTCTATGCTTCCCTTGTATAATTTGTGTAATTTTCAGGGCAGTTACCCTACTAGAGAGCTCCAGGCAGGAAACAGGCAAACTGAGTGCCCAACAGAGAGTGGATTTACAAAAGTACCTCTGCCTTTTCCTGTTTTACATATTTGGATTTCATGAAAGAATTTGAAGAAAAAGTCCACTGTCACAAAAGGCTCGGAAATGCTGCTTTAGGTCACTGAGTTTGTCTGATGAGGAAACTGAGGCCCTGCGACTCCTTCATGATGGAGTTAGTACAGTCGGAGAATAAAATGCCTGCAGGTAATTGCACACCTTTCTGGCCAATGAGGACCTGGAGTCTGGGGGGGAGAGATGGCTGGAAGAGGAGCATCCAAACTGAAGACAGTCATGCTGACCTGTCTGACCAAGCTCCTTCCAGAGGAGACGCCTGGGACGAGGCCATAGGATGCCAACCAGGAGGGCAGGTCTATACTTCCAGAGCCGCCTTCTCCTCTTTCTACAGCATGTTAGGCTAGGAAAGCCACTTGCTCATCTGGGTTCTTGCGCCCGTGCATTTGTTTACACATTCACACCATTCCAGAATGTTCTATTTACGGGTCCATTCTGTTTACACGGCCTCCCTATGGGGAAGAGGGGGAGAACTGTGTTCACATTTGTATCCCAAGTGACATTGTGGGTAGACAGCCTATGTTTGCCGAGCACGCGTTCTCATTTTACGAAGGAAAGCCAGGTCCAGCCTGCCCCGGGCACTGCCCAAGGCACCCAGCTGTTTCATGGTGGAGCTGGTGGAACCCATCTTCAGACTTGCTCACCCACAGCCCTGACTGCACCGGAGTGGCACCATGTGGGCTCCACAGCACACGAGCAGTCTGCGCTCCTTCCCACCAGGGCTGGGAGCAGAGGTGGGGGGCGCCTTGGCCTTACCTCATGGGGGAGACCACCTTGTAATGATCCTTCTAGTTCTTTAAGTACCTAATGTCCCAAACCCCAGGAGAGGGAGCAGGAGGAGCACATATATGTTTACTGTGTACTGAGCACCAACCTTGTCAGCCACTCACAAAGAGCTCATAGTCAAGAAACACGAGAACATAGGTTATTTCATTTGGTTCCCATAATTACCCCAGGAGGTAGTAGTGTCTGTCCCCATTTCTCAGATGACAAAATCAAGGGTAAATGGCAAAATAGGGATTTCAGACTCAAGACTCCAAAGCTGGGGTGCTTTTCCCACCACTTATATCCCCTGGTCTCCTGAACGGACTCACTCCATTCTGATTCCACTTCTAAGAAGATCCAGACAATGCAAATTCTGCCACATTCAATAGTCTTGCCCTGAGAGACAACATTATGTGACTCTCAGGTCCATAGGGTCAGGGATAATTAAGGCCAGGTCCCGAGTTCCCAGTCACAGGCTCAGGAGATAGGTGGAAGCCGTGATTTCAGCAGGAAGTGGTACAGACTAGGGAAATAATATATAGGAACAAATATATACTTTTATTTATTTCAGAGAAGAAAGGAGAGGGAGAAAGATAGAAACATCAATGATGAGAGAGAATCATTGACCGACTGCCTCCTGGACGCCCCACCCTGGGGATCAAGCCCGCAACATGTGCTCTGACCAGGACCTCCTGGTTCATAGATCAACACTAAACAACTGAGTCACAATCTGCCAGGCGGCAAAGGTTTTTTAAAAGAAACTAGCATCTATTGAGTGCTTTCTGTATTCCAGACACGTTCTAAAGGCTTTATATGTAATACTCAGAGCAATGCTATTGGTATATCCTATTGCTGTTATTCCCCATATTTCAGACAGAGGGATTTGCGACTTGAAGTGATTTTGTCATCTGTCCATGATCACCCTGCTGTTAGGATAAGGGCATGGCCAGGTCAGCCTGCAGGCAAAGCCTTTGCCAGACACACCTTTGCATTATACCTGAGGTTCAGGGAAGAATTCCTGGAAGCAGGTGGCTCCCTGGCCCCAAATAGTGTCCCACTCTCTCTCCCAGGACTCCTTACAAAAACAAAGGTGATTCACTGGAGAGTTTCAGTCTGCCTTTGATGATTTGGTCCTAAGAATAGCTATGGTTTCTTCTCTGAGTGCCACGGACATTATCTTGCCAAACCCTGGCTCAGCCCCTTCCCACTCCTTGAATTCTTCCTTCTCTTTCTCACTTTGCAAGGTTCCGTTCAAATACAGCCCTCTGGAGGCCTCCCCCCTTGAGCATGGACCCCCTTTTCCTCTAAACTCCTCTGGCTGGTCTGGGATCAGGGGGTAGGCACACTCTACTACTTATGAGGCCTTGGACTGGGGGTTTTACATAACTGTATCTTCTAATCTCACTTTGACCTTACACTACTTACTGCATGAAGGTGTTACCGTGACACAGAAGAGAAAATGAGTTACATAGATGTGTCATGATTGCTCAAGGTCACCCAGCTCCTGAGCCCAGAGAGAGAATGTGTCTGACTCAAGTCTGCACTGTGCCTGGTATGTTTATCTATCTCCTTCTGCGGACAGATGCCTAGCCCCGAACAGAAGTGCACTCCTTGGAGGCAGGGATAGGGGTAGCGCTATATCCTCTGGGCCCTCACTGCAATTTTAGTAGAAATTGCTTACCAAAACTGTGTCAGATACATGGAGATCTTAAATGTTCCAGTGCCCTCACTGCTCAGCAGAGTGCCCTACACCGGAGGTATCTAATAAAGAACTTTTTAATTTTCTAAAATTAAAACAAATATTTTATTAAAATTCAAGGCTAGGATTAATGATTTTGCTAGGATTTAATGATACACGAAGTACAAGGCAGTACTGTTCTTGCTAACATTTCCTTGCTATGTTAATGAAATTATTATAACCCTGGGTAACTCCAGGCCTAGGTAGATTTTAACTTCAATCGACCTTGAGCATCACTCTTAGCCCCCATGTGGCATGTAGATGGCTCTGGAGTTCCAGGGTTGGGAGAAGAGTATTTGGTGGAAATGGGATACTTCTCCATCACATTTGGAAGGCATGGGTTTGTAGGCCCCGCTCTTTCTCTCAGTAGCTTATTACCTTGATCCTATCTAGCTTCTCTCTCTCAGCCTTAGCTCCTTAAAAGGTGCTGATGCTCTGTGACTCAGGTCAGGGGACCTCTCTAAGGTACTGGTGAAGAATTGTGTGTTTTTTTTTTAAATGAGGGAGATGAGGAAGCTTTTGTAACCACAACCCCAGACTTGGCACGATGTGACCCAGTGCCATCGAACCACCTAGCAGGCAGCCCTATCCGGACAGCATCAGGAGCGAGGTTCCTGCGGAAAGGCAGATACGCCAGCTTCGATTCCCGCATCACTACCTCCACTATACATTGTGATGAAGAATTACGCCACCTGCTCATATTCAGAATGCGCATCTTCCAGGTGCTATCTGACAATTCCTCCTATAAAGGGGCCTTCCTGCAGCAAGCTGTCTCGTGGCCGGAAGAGAAGCTTTGGAGAGCTGTGTCCAGGAGTAAGAAGCCCCGAGCCCTCAAGGCCATTCTCATTTGAGTGCATTACTTAGAGTGACAAAAGTGCCCAGCGAGGAACTGCGAACATGATCTGTACTGACTCCTAATTGCAAGTGCACATGGCAGAGGCTGGAGAGGCGGGGTGTCAGGGAGCTAAGCCTTCCCTTACCCCAGCAGGAAGGCAATAGATACTGTGCAAAGCTGATCCATCACTTTGAAACAGTTTGAGCAAATACTGTTTAATGATATGGAAGCAACCACCAGAAGAACTAAAACCAAAAGCAGTTAAATGCAGTTCCCTCAGGGGACAGGACTGGAGTTGGGGGAAGGGCTTTGCTTTTCACAGAAGACCTTCTGCACTATTCTATTTTGTCATCGTTGGTGAGGATATCTTTGATTTTAGACAATGAAAAAAAAAAATCTACTCCCCAGGAAACTGTCCTTCTTGGAGTTTGGAACCGTCTCCATGTTTTTGCTTGGTTACCTGTCAACCCTGTGGGCTTGCCGAACAGGTGCGTTCTATGTTCATGCTAAGGGGGGTGGGAGATGGGCTCAGACTAACCTTTCTAGAAGGGGTGATGGAAGTTCAGGAGGGCTCCATGTTCTTTCAAAGAGGACATTTTCTGAAAACAGTTATGATCTAAACAACCCATAACGAAGCTGGGAAGTAGCCAGGCATCATATAGTTCCTTTACAGGGGGAGTCATTGTGAGGTATCACGTCTTGGCTAAATGCTTGGAGTAAGGGACCCGGGAAAGCAACGGTAAAGGAAACCAAATCCCAGGGATGCTGTGAAAAGCTTAGATCCAGATTACTCAGGTATCTGTGTCCTCAGCCACAAGTTACCCTCAGGTGGAAGGCAGAGATGGATAGCGAGGGCGGAAAGGGTGCCCGGCTGGACTCAGAAGACATGGGTGCTTGCCATGCCCATGGCACTGCTGGGAGTGGGCTCTGAGGGCTTACAGGTGCAGGGCGGGGCTGTGTGGGGAAACCCTGGTGAAGTCCTTCTCCTCTCTCAGCTTCAGTCTCCTTAGATGGACACCTGAATTTAAAAATCTCTCTCTCTCTAGGGCCATTTTGAGGATTAAATGAGTTAATAGAGCAAATGGGCTAGAATTCTGCAACTTCCTATTTATCTCCTAGCTTCACCCTCCCTGGGCCACAGCCCTCCAGTGGCTTCCCATTTCCTCATGTGTTCTGTCCCAATATAATGGGAGCCACAAATGAGAGCCACATACGTGATCTTAAATTTTCTGGTAGCCACACTTTTTAAAAAGTAGTAAGAAACAAGTGACATTAGTTGTAACAATATATTGCACTAATTTCATGTTTAAGTATATTTCTTTTTTAAAAAAAATATATTTTATTGATTTTTTACAGAGAGGAAGGGAGAGAGATAGAGAGTTAGAAACATCGACGAGAGAGAAACATCGATCAGCTGCCTCCCACACATCCCCCAATGGGGATGCGCCCACAACCAAGGTACATGCCCTTGACCGGAATCGAACCCAGGACCCTTCAGTCCGCAGGCCGACGCTCTATCCACTAAGCCAAACCGGTCTTGGCAATATATTTCTTTACCTGAAACATAATTTTAATAAGATGAAATTAGGTGTTACAGATGCACCACGTGCTGTTCTAGACAGCTTTATATCCATTGTTTAATCCGTGCAACAGCTATGTGAGGTAGGGATTCATAGCCCCATTTTACAGATGGTGAAATGAATCAATATAAGAAATCAACTAATATGCTATTTTACATTCTTTGTGTTTTCACGGTAAGTCTCTGGGGTACAGTGTGAATTTTACCACACTTATCCATTCAGGTCAGCCACATTTCAAGTGCTCAGTGGCCACAGGGGCCTGTTGGCTACCCCAGTGGGTTGTGCAGATTCAGATCTTTCAGTTCCCCCAGCTGGCCTCACGTTCTCTAGCCTCTATTCACATGCTCTTCTCTCCGCCTGGAGCATGCCCTCCACCACCTCCAACCCACTTTGCTAGGCTAACTTTCAATTCAGGTCACTTTCTCCTGGAAATTCACCCTGGCCCCTTTAGCCAGGATAAGGGATCCTCCTACATGTTCCCACAGCACTCTGTAGGGTCCCATTAAAACCCTATTAAATGGGTTGTAGCTGCACGTCATGCTCCATCTATACCTAGCTAATCACTGAGCCTCCCCTGCCTAGGATGTGCCCAGTGTGTGACAGATGATCTGTAAGTGCATGTATATTTGCTTGCTAAAATGAAGCCCCCTCAGGCTCAGGACATGGATCTTCTCAAGGGTGGTCCTAAGGAGCAAAGGAACCAGCTTCCCCTCTCTGCACACCTACCCAAAAGATACAGTCCTGGGAGCCAAGCAGACCTCAGTTCAAATCCTGATTCCACCACTTCATAAATTCATGTCCTGGTCAAGTCCCTTCACCACTCAGAGCCTCAGTTTCACCATCTGTAAAATGGGTCTATTAATCCCTACCTTGCATAGTTGTTGCACCGATTAAACAATTGATGTCAAGTGGTCTAGAACAGCATGTGGTGCATCCTAATTTCATCATATTGAAGACGTCATCAATTACAACTGCATCAGGCACAAGCTACATCATAAGTTTATGAGCCAATGAAAAAAAGGGGAAAAAGCCCCAACAATGCAGTTAAACTGTGACATCCCTATGACATATAAGATGCAGCCCACATTCAGAGGTGCTTAAATGTTGAGCTATGTATGATGGCATGTGGTAAATGCTCTCTCCGGTCCCCTGGAGAGTAACCGACCAGCACTCTTAGGTAGGAGATGCTGAACTCTGACTTGTGTTGAATACCTGGCCTCCCAGGACTTGGGCTTCCCTGGAAGGTGAGGAAGGACTGTTTACCGAGTTCCCACTATGGGCCAGCCACTTCCTTACATTATTTTATTTTATTACTAGAGGCCTGGTGCATGATTTTCAGGCATGGGTAGGGTCCCTAGGCCTGGCCGGCAATCAGGGCCGATCGGGGCCTTCTGGCTGCTAGCCAGGGGCCTCCCTTCACTCTTTGCTGCCCCCTGGTGGTCAGCACACATCATAGCGAGCGATCAGTCTCCTGGTCGAACTCCCGCAGGGACAATTTGCATATTAGGCTTTCATGTATATAGATTTTATCTTAAAATTTTTAATTTATTTTAGAGAGGAGGGAAGAGAAAGAGAGAGAGGGAAGAGAAAGAGAGAGAGAGAGAGAGACCAATGTAAGAGAGTAACATTGATCATTGCCTCCTGTATGTGCCCTGACTACTCAAAACCTAGCTATGTGTCCTGACTGGGATCAAATCTGCAACCTTTTGGTGTATGAGATGATGCTCCCACCAACTGAGCCACCAAGCCAGGGCTCCTTATATTATTTTAATCACTCCTCAAAACCATCTTCTTTGGTATGTTCCTCATTTTTAAGAGGAGGAAATGGCAGTTCCAGCGGTTAGGTTGGCCCACTAGACAGGGCAGAGCCTGGACTGCCCTGGGGCCTGTGCCATGCGAAGCCCCTGCTTGCCTTCAAGCCAAGACATTTCTAAAGGCCTGGGCCCCTGGGGCTGAGGGAAGCCCACAGCCATGTCAGCAGCTTCTCGTTAATGCTCTGTAAAGGCCCTGAGCTCCTCAGAGAAGCGCAGGATCAAACCACCAGGCAGGAGCTTATTAGATTTAATGCCAGGAACAAACCTCGCAAACAACAGGTTAAGGAGACCCCTGCCAAGATCTGAAGGAGGAGCAGAGCCTCCCTCCCCAGGGCGCTGGCGGGCAGAGCCTGGGTTTGCTCAGCTCTGCTCGCTGCAGTATCCAGCCAGGGAAGAAAGCACCAGCTCCTCCCTCCTCAGCATCAGTGAGCTCCCACATTCCTCAAGAACACCCAGCTGTGGGAGGAGGCACCTGAAGGGGCCAGGGACTGAAATGGCCAGTGGGTGGTGAGTGGGGTGAGGGGTAGTTAGAGAGGAGGCTCTAAGTGTGGGGAAGCCGCCTGAGGTCATCAGAGCCTGAGACTTCCAGCTCAAATGTAAACACCTAGCTGGTGACAGGGGCAAGGACAACAGCTAAAAGGAGGAAGGCCCCCTGTTAGCCATGGGGGACCCCACTGGCTCCCTCCTTAGTGTGAGGGTCTCCTGTGGGAGGTGTCAGGACGTTTGCTCTGTCAGGCTTGCTGAGGCCCAGGTGGCAAATGCTGGTTCTGCAGATTTCACATAGAGGTTTGCTCCTTCCACCCTGTTTCCTTAGAAAGTGCAGCCTCTGTCTATGGAGCCAACGAAACTGGGTCACTGGTTCCCTCATCCGAGATGCCAGGACCTAATGAGGGTTTCTCGGGACTTCTACTTGTTTCAAGGAGCTCTCTCCATCCTTTCTATTTTCCAGCTGAGATATTTGGAAAACAGATAAGAGAGGAGCTAGTCAGATGAAGTGGAGGGAGGGGCTAACCAGGCCACCCATTGCCCCAGACCCCTCCCTCCCATCTTCTGCTGAAACCCCAGCCCAGGGCAGAAGAGAAATGGAAAACCACTGAGCAGCTGTGGCAGTCCATGATTCTGCTATAGATTAGGGGGGGGGGGGATAAAGAACATGGAACAATGGCAGCCTGATGCAGTAGAGAGATGGCTGGCTTTGGGTCACTGAGGAAAGCAGTATTTTCGTCTCCGCTCAGCTGTGAAATGACCCTTGCCATGGTTTGGCTTGGGTTCCATTCCAGGTGCCACCATCCACTTGCTATGTGACCTTGGCCAGGATACTTCTCTCTCCGCCTCAGTTTCCTTGAGGGAGCCGGGAGGGCTCCGTGGCTTTTCCACTGTGTTCGAGGGAATTCTCAGCTCTCCCCTCCCCTTCTTCCAGAGCAGCCTTGCTCTCCTCTACTTAGACCTGTTGGGTCCCTGTAAAATCTCCTTCAAAGACAGGCTTATGTAGCCAATAAAAGTTTGAAATCCGCCAGACTAAATAATCTCATACATTCCTTCCAGTCCTGATGTTCTCTGAATCTAAAAATTGCCAAGTTGCAATCTAGTTGCAGGAACAAATACTACTGAAAGAAGTCTGGAGGTGCCGAGTTTGTGTGAGCCGTGTGCTTGTGTGTGTATGTGTGTGTGTATGTGTTTAATTCTTCCACATTTTTCTATGCTGCTGTTTTGCAGACACAAACCACATGCAAACATTTTACCTGGAAACTTGGCTGCTCTCGAGTTATTTATGAGCACAAAGCGCTGCAGGCAGAGTAGGACACGTGTGCATGTGCCCAGGGCCTGCAACGGGCTTTGCACTTTGCAGGCGGGGAGACAGACCCTGCTGTCCCCGTGGCTTGCAAACACGCAAACCAATGGAGAAAAACACAGCTTCAGCAGGCACGGGCTCACAGGCTGGGTTTTCTAATTCTCTTGCTGGCCCTCCCTCCCCCAGGCCTTCCTGAGTCTTGCCTGTCTCTACAAGGTGGAAAAAGGAAGATAAAAAAGCAGCCCAGTAACCATTTCAAGACGGTGATGGGATGCTAGAAAGTCTGTGTGGAAGGGGCTGCCGACTTGTACCATTTCTGGGGGTGAAACTTCCAGATGGAGGCCTATCCGAGGCCTCAGCTGTAGACCCAGCCTGAGGACGAATCAGATTTGAGGCTGGTCTCCCTGGGTGATGGGTAATCCTTAGCATTCTGCACACACAGGCCTTTTGGTCCAGCCTCAGACTCCAGCAGAGGGGAGCAAATGAGAGGAAAGGCAGACCGTGAAGACATACAAAATAATTTTGACTTCGCTTTGGATCATGTGGGTTTTATTTGGGGTGAGCATAGAGTTCACATGCTTTTTTAATGATCGCTTCACTCCGCCACCAAAAACTGAGCAGATAAATAGACTGTAAAGTTGAACGTGGTCCTAGAGAGCATCTAGTTCATCTAACCCATTTCAAGGATGGGAAGGCTGAGACCCCCTGTGGAAAAGCTCCTTGCTGGGAATCCTCCCCCTATAGGAAAATAACTGAGTCTAGCCTCAGACCACTGGCCATTTCATTCAGTTTCCCGGGCTTGAGTCTCCTGCCTGGCCTTCATCTGGTCACAGAGCACTGGGCTGAGAGAGGCCTTGTGGGGACCCAGCACCTGGGCGTAGGGGGAGTATCAGGGCTGCCATGCGTGATCATTCCGGTTGTGTGCTGCACAAGGGCAGCCACCACGGAGTGAATGAGACCTCTAACCTGGCTCTCACTCTGCTTGCCCGGCTGTGTGCCCTGGTGCAGGGCTGCTGCCTGCCTGGAGGAGGGGCGACTTATTCTAAATCTGACAGGGGTGCTGCAAGGTTGGCAGGACTCAGGGAGCAGGACATGTGCACAGGGGACAGACTGGAGCCAGGCCCCAGGCTGAGTTTATTGGGCAGAGGGAGGGAGAGCAGGCACTCTGTGAAGGGAGGACATGCAAAGGGCCACTGTTGGGGGTAGATCTGAATCAGAGTCTATACACCTCTCTGCTGGCCTGGGCCCAGCACCTGTGGCACCTGAGCCTCGATCCCAGGCATCTCTCAGAGGGCCAGGCCAGGAAAACCCCTATGTGGACACCATCTCAGCATGGGTTACACACCCTGACCCTCTGGGCCACCCCACCGCCCTGTTCTGTCCACTCTGATGTGACGGGAACCCATGGGGGCCTCTGTCACTCTCACACTCCTTCCCCATGGCCCTTCTTTCCTGCTCCCTGACTCCCCGAGAATGGAGGAAGCCAACCAACACGAGGAAGGAGAACCAGCCCAGCTGCTCTGCCTGCCTGGCGTTGGGGGTGGGGGGTCAGCTGGCAGCAACCACGCCTCCCCTCCATCCCCCCAACTTCTGCTGCTTCAGGAAAGGGCTGAAGACACCGATTCTAAATATAGGCCCGTCCCCCATCCTCCTGCTCGGCTAATATTAGCCCTTCTGTGGGATCCACTGACAGCATTATTCCCTTTTTCTGGCTGTGCTGGTGGGAATTCTTCTGCTTACAGAGAGGCCGGCTGAGCCAGCAAAAGACTGGGGACCACACCAAGCCAAGTACAGTGAGAGCTCTGCTAACCGGGGGCTGAGCCAGATGATTAATGGGGCTCCTTTCCAACATAAGATTTATGATTCTGTGAATGGGGAGGCTTGGGAAATGGGGGTGGGGCTGGTTCTGGTTAATTGAATTTGTCAGCTTCCAGATGGAGGGGGCACTAACATTTGTTGATAATTTACTCTGAGCCAGGGACACTACTAAGGATTTCAAATATGTGATTTCATGGGATTGTTACAACGGCCCGTGAGAAGGGTAGGACTGTGATCTTTGTTTTACAGATGAGGGCACTGAGGGTCCCAGAAGTGAAGGGAAGGCCCTGCACAAACAGCTCTCATTGTGAAGCTGAGGTTTGGATGCAGATTTTGGTGACTCCACACCCCTCACCTTGGATCACGCTGTCAGGTCTATTTGCTTTAATAATGGCCACAGATCTGTTGAAAATGGTATGAGTGTGCTCCTTCTGTATGGTTCGTAGTTCGGGTCAGAGAAGCAAAGCATTGGATCCGAGGGGGAGGCCTTGAATGCCGGGCCTGCCCCTGCCACGCAAACCTGGGGTAACTGGTTACGCCTCTCTGAGCCTCGGTTTTCCCATCTGGGAAAGAGGTGCGGATGAGGGAACTCCAACGGCGCTTTAACCTTGACTCTTGGAGTCTGGGTTGCATTTCTTGGGTGGGTTCCAGTTCTCACCAGCCCAGCCCAGAAATGCACCCTGAAAAGAGCATGGTGGGGCATGCGGCAGGGGCCTAGGAAAAACTGAATGCGTTACTGACCAGGAGGCCCCCCAGGCCTTCCAGCCAAGGCTTCGGCTCATTGTCTTGCAACTCCTCTCTCCAAACTAAAAAGGACAAGAAAAGTCAGTTCCACCCGAAACAGCACAGAGCAGAGAAGATCCTCTTTGGTTTCCCAAATGCACTCAGAGAAGAGAAAAGGAGGAAGCAGATTTGAGGCAGAGTGAGTGACCCACAGGTAATAGCATGGGGTAAGCAGTAGGTACTGATGTCTTCCGATTGCTCATTTCCCCATTTTGTTCCAATGAGAATTTAAGGCCGGGGACTGAGGATCTGGTGATGCCTAAGGGGATGGCAGCCGCAGTCACTGAAAAAAGGAGTGTGGTCAGTGCAGACAGCTGACCGCATACAGAAACACGGAGTTACACGCGCTTGTCTCCACCTGGAGAACGATGCTGGCCAGACACAGGGACTCATGACCACCCCCTGCATTCTCCCCTGGCACCTGCAGAGGTGCCCCCTCGAGGGCAGCTAGCCTTATTGTCCACTTTCTGACTCGGGGCTCAGGACCACTGACCAGGGCCTGCCTGCAGGGTCCTGAGAGCCCCATGGGAGGAACCTCCAGACTCCAGACACTGGAGGAGCCCTCCCACCACAGGCGTCAGGGAAGTCCCTACGTCCTCGCCACTTCATCTCTATTGCATTTTATTGAAGCTAAACCAATACTGAAATCTCATTTCCGAGATGTTTCCTGGACCATGGCGCTCTCTCGGGAATTCTCAGAGCCGCCGCTCTCAAGTGGTGCCGGGTACGTGTGTGCACGTGTACCAGTGACAGGCGGGCGCGGTGACTCTGTCACCACCAGGAAATCACAAACAGCAGGATTGTTTTCGAGGTGAGACAGGGGTTCTGCATCCTTACAGAAACAAGCGGAGCCTAAAGGGAAATCGCACAGGCGTGCCAACATGTGCAGACCCAGGAGAGCGCATGGGGCCCAGAAACAGATGTGCCCAAGGCGGACATACGGGACGCAGATGCACATGCCTCAGAGTCCCCAGACACACAGACACAACCTGTGGCTCCGCCCTCTGAGTGCCCGTAGGCGCTGGCATTAGGGCCAGGGAGCGTGGCCCCTCCAAGCTGAGAGTTCCCCATGGTAGGGGCTCCCTCGCTTAGGCACCGCTTTGGGGGGATTTCCATTCTGATGATCTCAGGAAACTCCCCAAAGTACCAGTAGGTCCATTTTCACAGCTGTTTCCTAGTCATCTTCTGCCCCAAAGATCTTGGATTGAGCGCTCCAGACAGAAGATGAATAACATGGACCTCAGGGAGAGTAATAGCTCAGAGGGGCAGCAGAGGACATGGTGCTGAGGAGAGGGGGCAGGCAAGGAGAGGAAGGGTAAGCTTCCTCGGGGGTCCAATCTGCTTCTGAATCATTGGATCCCTAGAGTCCAGCCAGGTGGGAGCGCTGGGCTGTGCCCCAGAGATGATCACTGGGTGAATTAATGCAGGGCTAGTTCAGGCCAACCGAACTTGGTCTCTGTCTTGCCTCTCCACTGCCCAGAATATCAAGTCCATGTTCCTTAGAGCCCAGCCTACAGGTCTCTTCCAAACCCAGGACCCATCTTCCCACCTCTCATCCCTCCAACCTCCCCCTGGCTGCCCCTCACTCACTGTTCCTGTGCCCTTGAACTCCTCATTTCTCCAGGATGCCAGACTCATCCAGGTCTCATAGGCTTTGTGCCAACTTTCCCTCTGCCAGGAACTCCCATTGCTTCCTTCCCTCTTCCTTGAACTCTTTTAAGATGTACATCAAACATCCCCTCCCTTCCTGCAGCTTCTGTCAATCTTCTTCTCCCACTCCCACGCATCCCAGTCGGAGTCACTGCAGCCTCCTTAGGTCCTCAAAGGCCTTTCTGTCTCCCCAGGGTGCGCAGCTCCAGCAGGGAGCCCTGTCTCACTTGTCCTAGAGCCCGGCACCCAGTAAGTGACACCAGCAGGAAGCTCAGCAAGGTGGCTACCATAGCTCCAGGGCCTGCTCTGGGCTTTATTGAGTCCCTTAGCTCAGCCCTGCCCCCTTTGGGTAGGAACAGAAGAAGCAGTGGATGCCAAGTATGGAAACCAGACTGGAGAAGAAAAAGTCTGGGGCACAGATTGTACTACACCGGCCTCAGGGACTGCCGCCATCGCGCATGCCCTCCCTCCCCCAGGACACATTTGAAGGTGTAATTCCCATCTCTCCACGTCCTTGTCCCCCGCAGGTGGCTCCTGCAGCCTCTGTCCCACTTAACCTTCCCCAAGCTCCTTCTAGGGTATATCTGTCCCCCAGATATAAAACAGCATTAAAGACACATCTCTCCCAGGTTAAACTCTAACTCCCCAATGCACAGGAGATACTGCTCTGGCTTTGAGCTGGAGAAACTGGGGCAGCCAGGCTGGGTCAGTGGAAGCAGGAGCTGTAGGCCCTGCCTGCTTCCTTGGGGAAGTTCCAAATTCATGAATATCTGCCTGTCCTACTCAGCAAAATACACATATAAAATGAGGTGATTTAAAATCGTGTTTCTTTATTGATTTATTTATATTTCTAAAAGGTCAGAGTCAATTCTATTTTTTTAACGGAGCAGAAACCTGGAAGGAGTAAAGGATTGGAAGTAAATTCAACTGCAGAAACATTGGAACATCTTCACGTGCCAAGCATGGTGTTAGGTTCTGTATGCCCAGCCTTCCGGGAGCCCCCAGGTTAGTGGAAAAGCAGAGCTTCCTTGTTCACATTCAGATCCAAAAGGCCATTTTCCAGCACCTTTGAGGTGCCTGGGGATGTCACAGCAATCATTCACCTTCACAGCAACCCCAGACGGGAGATATTTCATTTCTATTTCACAGACAAGGAAGCTGAGGCTCAGAGAGGTCAGTGGTTTGTCCAGGGTTAAGCAGCCAGAGGGGGGATTGGGATTTGAACTGAGGTCTATGTAGCTCCCAACATTGATGATGTTACTTCCATTACAGACTGGGCACATCTTCGGTCCAGGTTTTAGTGAACCTTTTAGGAGACTTTGGAAAACCTTCAAAAATTTCATCTCATTGTCACAACAATCCTAGGAAGCAGGTATCCATGCGCCTATTTTACCAATGAGCAACGGAGCCTCCATGTTATCCTCTAGCTTGGAAATGAGAATCAGATACCACAAGTCACTATATTTGAGCCTGACCTTTTAGTAAGCTGGGAGGACCCTTCCAGGGCCAAGGGAAGGCAAGGTCCATGACTTAGGGGATGCTCAAATGCCAAGGTCCTAGGAGTTCTGCATCCCATTCAGGGACAATTCTCCAAGGTCTAGACCTGACATTTGTTACCAAATCTTGTTTCAATGCCGCCTCTCTGGTACCCTTGGGCTGCTGTTTAGGAAAAGGTCCTGAGTCACTAAAACCTTTATTGTCCTAGGATAAAGTTCAGACTCCTTCCGAAAGCACATAAGACCTTTAAGTTCAGCCTCCTGGGATCTTTCCGTTCTGTTCCTTTGAGCCCCTGTGAATGACTCTGAATGTGCCGATACTCTGCTCTCACTGACCGCCAGGTTCTGAGCATGGAGAACCCATCCCACAGGCCCGCTAGGCACATGCTTATGCATCTTTCAAGCTTCCATATGGACCACATGTCCTCTGACACAGTTCCTTCCTGAAATTTCTTCCTCCACATTTCTGTGGGCTTTTATGCCCATGGTCATTCTTAAGAGTAACTGTTTGTTTAGAGTCTGATGTTCCCCACCAGACTGGGTGCTCTCCGGGGCTGGGCGGGGGGAGGGGGCAGGGACTGAGATGGACTCCTATCTGTGTGACCTGACACTTCAGTACAGGGCCCAGCATAAAAAAGGAGATTAATGTGTCATTGCTGAATGGATTATTGAAGTGACTGAGGGATGAGTGAATAATCATAGGTCAAAGCCTCTGTCCTTTGGGGATGTTCAGCGACTGAGCACCATCTTTATCTGGGCTGTGATGTAGCACATTGCTACTTTTCAGGCTGCCATCTCAGATCTTGGTTCTTGGTCTAAGCACTTTCAGTCCAGCATAGCCTTTCCTCATTTTTATCCTATACAGTAGGTCCTCGGGTTACGTCGGAAATCCGTTCCTATGGCGCGATGTAACATGACTTTTGCCGTAAGTCGGAACTCACCTACATAAGCACCGACGTCACTCACATGGAGCACATACACAGCAGTAATGAAGTGAAACAGTAAAAAAAATGTAAAAGAAAGATAACAATTCCTGACCTTTACTTGTGGTAAATAAATAATAAAAAACATAAAGCACATATGTACATACGTCAAAATAACGGAACTTTTTTTTAATAAATAAATGGGAGAAGGTGACGTAACCACGAAACAACGTACGATGTAACCCGAGGACTGTCTGTATAATAAAAGGCTAATATGCAAAGTGACCGAAAGGCAGAACGACTGGCAGCTATGATGCATACTGACCACCAGGGGGCAGATGCTCAATGCAGAAGCTACCCCCTGGTGGTCAGTGTGCTCCCATAGGGGGAGCACCGCTCAGCCAGAAGGTGGGCTCACAGCTGGCTGGCTGGCTGGCTGGTGAGCGCAGTGGCGGTGGCAGGAGCCTCTCCTGCCTCTGCGGCAGTGCTAAAGATGTCTGACTGCAGGGAGCAGGCCTACGCTGGCAGTCGGACATCCCCCAAGGGCTCCAGACTGCAAGAGGGTGCAGGCCGGGCTGAGGGAACCCCCTCCCCCAGTGCACAAATCTTGTGTACTGGGCCTCTAGTGTGTAATAAAAAAAGCAAAAAGAAACACTCAGCTCTTGTTAACGCAGATGCCGAGCTATTAATACTTGTGGATATTAGAAGGACAAGGATGAGTTCCAGGGGATGATGTGCAGTAAGCATTGGTCTTCTTAAGCATGTGGTCAAGAGGCCAATCTGTTTTCTGTTTTGGAGAAGAAAGTTTTGCTCAATGGAGTATTGATCTAGACATTTGTGCTAAAATGTTTAAAACCGGAAAAAAAAAATCAAACACAGTTTGTCTACTCTTGGTTCCTAGTATTAAGTGTGGTATAATGGCAGGAGCTTCCCTATCCTACTCATAGGTAAAATTTCAGACTTCAATCCAACGTCAAGATTCTGGGTTCATAAATTCATCCCATACAAGTACATGATAAGGCATAACTATGAACTATCATAAGCTTAGACCTCATCACAACTTTAAAGTTATCAACAACAAAAAAGGCAAGATGAACACAAATCCTTCACAAACTTGCAAAACATAAAAAAAGGAGGGAACCCTTCCCAACTCATTTTACGAGGCCAGCATTGCCCTGACACTAAAACAGTTAAAGATACCACAAGGAAAAAAAACACACACCATTATAGATCAATATCCCCTGAGTATAGACAGAAAAACCCTCAGTCAAATATTATTGAACTTGCTCTAGCCCATATTTCCCAATGGATAGAGCATGGCCCACACACTGAAGGGTCATAGGTTCAATTCCCCATCAAGGGCATGTATCTGGGTTGCAGGTTTGATCTCTGGCCCTGATCAGTGCATGGGCAGGAGGCAACCAAGCAATGTGTCTCTTACATGGATGTTTCTCCCCGCCCCCCCACTCAGTTTCCCTCTCCCCCTCCCCCATCCTCCCTTCCACTCTCTCTAAAAAAAAATCAATGGAAAAAGTATTCTCGGGTGAGGATAAAAAAATAAATAAACAAATAAATAAAAATTTATTAAAATACTATTGAACAGAATCCAACAAATATAAAAAGGATTATACACCATGATCAAGTGGGGTTTTACCCAGGAAAACAAGTTGGTTTAGCACACTAAAACCAATTAGTGTAATACACCATATTAAGAAAGTAAAGGAGAAATATCTCATGATTCTGTCCATAGACACAGAAAAGCATTTGATAAAACCCAATACCCTTTCATGACAAAAGCACACAACAAACTATGAACACAGAGAATCTCAACTTCATAAAGGCCATCTTTGAAAAACCCACAGCTAACACTATAGTTTGTGGTGAAAGACTGAAGCTTGGAAACCAGGTCTGCTCTTACCACGTCTATTCAACATTGTACTGGAGGTTCGAACCAGGGAAATTAGACAAGACAAAAGGGGGGAGGGAAGCATCATATTACAAAAAGGAAGAACTAGAACTATCTCTATTCATAGATGACAAGATCTTGTCTAAAGTTCAGCAAGGTTGCAGGATACAAGATCAATGTACAAAAAATCATTTTTTTCTATATACTAGCAATGAGTCATCAAAAAATGAAATGAAAAAACGATTCTATTTACAATAGCATCCAAAAATACAATATTTAGGAATGAATTTTAAAAGAAGTATAAAACTTCTTTACAAGAGCAAGACTTTATTGCATGGTATATCTATAATGTTGAATACCATAAAACACTATATAAAGGGATCTACATCTACAGATTGGAAGATTGTTTAGATGGCTATTCCCAAATTGATTTACAGATTCAATCCATTCCCTATCAAAATCCCTGCTGGATTTTTAAAAATAAATTAATAAGTAGATCCTAAAATTCATATACAAATATAATAGACACAACATACATAAAACAATCTTGAAAAAAAAAGAACAAAATTGGATGACCCACACTTCCCAATTTCAAAACATACTCTGAAGCTACAGTAATCAAGACACTGTGATACTGGCATCAGGACAGCCATATAGATCAATGGAATAGAAATGAGAGCCCATAAATAAACCTTCACATTTATGATCAACTGATTTTTGAAGAGTGCCAAGACAATTTGATGGGAAAAGAATAGCCTTTTTAACAAATAGTGCAGAGACAACTGGATGTACACATGCAAAAGAATGAAGTTGCCCCCCTACCTCACACAAGATACAAAGATTAACTTAAAGTGAATCATAAATTTGCATGTAAGAATAGATACTATAAAACTCTTAGAAGAAAACATAAGAGTAAGTCTTTATGACTTTGAATTAAGCAATAGTTTCTTAGCTGTGATACCCAAAGCACAAGTAAAAAAAAAAAACAAAACCAAAAAAAAACACCAAAAACAAAACAAAACAGATCAATTGGACATCATCAAAATGAAATGCTTTTATGCTTCAAAGAACATTATCAAGACAGTGAAAAGGCAATTCCTAGATTGGGAGAAAATAGTTGCAAATCATATATTAAACAAGTAATCTGTTTCATATACTGTATATAATGATTTTATTTTTTTGGATATATATATAATATATATTCTATATATTATATACAGAGAGATAACTCTATAACTCAACAATAAATATATATAACTCTTATAACTCAACAATAAGTATATATTTTATATATATATATATATATATTAGAGGCCCAGTGCATGAAATTCGTGCATGGGGGGGTGTCCCTCAGCCCAGCCTGCACCCTCTCTAATCTGGGACCCCTCGAGGGATGTCCAACTGCCCATTTAGGCCTGATCCTGGTGGGCTGGACTGCTGGCTCCAAACCACTCGACTGCCTGTCTGCCTGATTGCCCCTAACCACTTCTGCCTGCCAGCCTGATCACCCCTAACTACTCCCCTGCCAGCCTGATCGATGCCTAACTGCTCCCCTGCCAGCCTGATTGCCCCTAACTGCTCTCCCCTGCTGGCCTGGTTGCCCCTAACTGCCCTCCCTTACCAGCCTGGTCCCCCTCAACTGCCCTCCCCTGCAGGCCTGGTCCCCCCAACTCCCCTTCCCTGCTGACCATCTTGTGTCCACATGGGGGCAGCCATCTTGTGTGTTGGAGTGATGTTCAATTTGCATATTACCTCATATATATATGTGTATA